>NC_047023.1:1764707-2133397 GCF_902652985.1 Pecten maximus | reverse complement strand
ATCTATCGCCCACCCCACCCTGTGAAGTATGTGAGAGTTCAAGGTTGTCACATCACGTACAAATAGGCTCAGGATTAGTGTTGCAAATGAAGTATCTTAACCAGAGCTGTCACAACGGACGTTTTACACCGACTCGTTATAGTTAGTACCTCTCCAATTGTATGTCTAAGTTTATGTTTTGACGAAATAAAAGTATATAGCAATATTAAACTACAGTTTGAAGAATTAAAGAAGACCCTATAACCATAAAATATATGTCCTTTGTTTTCTGGTACGGCGACAACGAATAGACTAAACGCTAATCCGCAGCCATTCATTGCGACAGTTTGGATATGTATGCTTTTTTCCTGTCTGCTTTTTATTTTATTTTTCTACGAGATATCCGTCTTTATATCATCAAGGCTGTTGCGTAGATTTTTAACCCCTTTAACTTAAACAACTCCAGCAAAATGATAGTCGTGACAATTAACATGTTTGTAGATAAAAAAAATAATAATAAAACATGTCACCTATACCTTCCAGTGTGAACACCGCATCCGATCTCATCAACTGAATCCAGGCTTCCACCAGGTAAATAAGACATCCAGATTTCATCTGTACTTAAGAATACCGATATGCATCGAAGTCACAGTGCGCTAAAATAGCTTACAATAAAATTAACATATTTAAGATAAACGTCTCTTTCTTCCGGACTAGCAAGCACCTGCATTATAGATGTATTACATTTGAAGACAACAAACAACAGAATATTTATACGCTATTCTTAAAAAGATCTCTGACTGGAAACGATTTGATATATTTGAATAAAAATAAAAATAAAAATCAACTCTGAATACTGGTTATGTAACAAGGATTCGATATCAATGTTTATACTCACGGTAGAAGTTGGCCGTCCTTTGAATCCCTCTATCACAACTAACCCGAACGTGATCCAAGTGACTGATCAATAACTACTGTCTATATTATCAGTATACAATCGATATGTTTCGCTGAGTAGTTCCTAACCTTATTACACAATCATGCCCCATCAATGATATGTTCTACAGGGAGTAGTTGTAAACATGATTTTTTTTTACATTTGCGAAACAAGTTAAATCGATTTATATAAATCGCTGTTGTTGGCCCAGTTTGAAATGCTCAAGAGATATTGCTATATATCTAATCTATACTTCTGTGGTATTTTATCCTCGTAATGTGATTATAGAGTTACATCTATGGAACCGTATAGTGGCCACATGTTGACATCCTAATGTAAAGAATATGTATCGATTTCACTATCGTAGAAATTATGAATTAACTTTAAAAAACGAATCACCTGCGATAGCAAGGTGCCATAGTGATAATGTCTGTCATGACTGTCTGCTTCAAAACAACATTCCGGTTTTTGATTGGACATCATTTAGTCCAGATGTGTCCCACATTGAGCATATGTGGGACGAGCTAGACAGGAGGGTTGGGAAGCGCGTCAACGTCGCCCAGATCACGCTGACCATTATCATGTGTGGAAAGTATCCCTCAGATTAACACATCGACGGGGTCAATGTTTAGGAGACTAAGAGCAGCGACTAACACCAGGGGATGGGCACACGCGCTACTGATTAGGATAAGAAAAAGACTCAAACTATGATGCCCTTATAGCAAATGATTGCAAAACCAAGCTAAAAATATCAAAACATAGTTTTCATGGATAACATTTATTTAAAATGATAGATTAGTTCAATGTCAGTAAAAATGTCACTTGACATGTAAGGGTAAAACGACAAAGTGATGTATGCATGTACATATATAATTGTTACAACAAGATATATCACACCAAATAGTTATATTTAGATTTAATTATAAATCAAACAGCATAACACAAGCACGAATATCATTACTTAATTACAAACAAATAATTGCGGTTCTAAAGCAACTATGAAATTAACTTAAGTTTATACACAGCGAATATTTCATGTGATAAAGTATATGAACGCTGTCGGTTTGTATCATCAGATAAGACAACACAAAGATACAATGATCATTTTAAGCTATACCATTGAGTGTACCAACATATTTTTTACATGTTTCGTTTGTTTGATGTTGGTTCTTTTCATAACAATTTTTGCTCACAATTTGTTTGTCCTAATGACGTTTTCAGTTTTGAAGGGCCATAAGAATGTAATGATACATGTAATAACTATAAACCTCTATATCAAGCAGATAGCAGAAATATCCAATAATAGAGAGTACGATTCATCTCAGAGGGAACTAAATGACAAACAGAAGACAGCGTAAAGAAATAAAATCCGGAAGTAAAATATGCAAGCGTTCTTGAGTGAGGAGAGAACCTCACGGGCACGCCTCCTGTTTCACGAACAGAAGTGAAGAGCTACTACCATTAGCTCCTTCGACTGGATGTAATGTGACGTTCAGGTAGTTACTATGGCTGTGACCTTGACATAGACCAGACTTGTGGTTGAAGGTGAAAGCGTGGCACTCGTCTTGTCCGTGACATACCTTTCCGCACTCGCCCAGGTTGGTCTTTGTTGTAGTAAAGATGTCGAAAGTTGGGATGTCTGTCACGTTGTTTGCCTTCCAGCATGTCTGGGTTCCTGTGGTATGGCGAATGGATATAAACAAATTATATAAATACATAAACATATTGTAGAATAGGAAACCAACTACAGATAAGTCATGTTTTAACAATACGGTCTCCAGTACTATTTTGTTATTGTTCTTAGTACATGTCAATATTGATATTTGGTATAAGTCCCATTGTTTTGTTAGGAAATATTTCGTGAGAATGTAATTACAATCATAACCACAAAAGAGCGGAAAGATGAACGCCATTTAATTACATTTACGAATAGTTTACATAAACTGAAGAGAGAAAAATGTTTTGCAACCAGGTTTGACATTATCTATGGGAGAATGTCACAATGTCACAATGTTGTAGTAAAGATGTCGAAAGTTGGGATGTCGAAAGATGTCGAAAGATGTCGAAAGTTGGGATGTCTGTCACGTTGTACATACCATAGTATCCTAAAAAGAAACTGGTCAACGGGATTCATTTATAACTACAAAAACAGTATCACACCGGTAATGCTAATGATTCTATTTACAAACCTTGATGCAGAATTGGACACCCAATAATTTCCAGTCGAAATGCCGGAGAGGTTGCCCAAGTCATTGGGATCACACGTATAAAATAAGCAATGATTGGGGACTCAATGATTGCTTTCGAAAGGCCCCACTGGTCCTTATTGCCGGTAAATACCTGTTTAGAAAAAAATGGCATTCAACCATGCAGTTATATAAACGAAATCCTTAGCTTTATACACTAATGGTTATCAGCCGGGAAAGTCAGACAGGTTCAGATTCGTCCCAATTATAGAAATGTCAGACATGTTAAAGATAACGTCATCATAGAAGGATACGACTATACTGTAGGACGTTCCACTCTCACATTATGCTATTAAACAGATACAATGTCTTACTTTAACGTTGCCGTTGATGTCCTTAACCTCCCTCCACTTGGTACCAGTGTCGCTGTATTGAACACTGTAAGTTTTAACGTATAGACCTAATCCAGATCTTCCCTGGATCACAAATCCAGTTATCATCGATGGTTTTCTCAGTCTGACCTTGATTTTTAAACCAAATAAATTTGCCATGTGATTCAATTTCAATTTCAGCAAATGTTATAGCAAAAATGCAAACTTTTGTAGGAGACAATCTTAAAAATTATCAAACAATCATAAACACAATATATATATTGTATGCATGTCCCCACCAAACTAGATGTAAGATCAGCGCCAATATTGAGTTCTGATTTGTTTGTACATTAAAATGAAAATGTAATTTCTAAATATTAATCGCAAATGGTTGAATAGTGGACAGAAAAAAAAACAATTCTCCCACAGTTCCCCCAAAGATGTTGCAAGTACGTACATTATTTGAGATTGTTTTGACTTGCCAAGGGTTCAAAATGCTGGCTTTATTTCTGCTGCCATCATTTGAAAATTGCTTTGTTGTTACATAAACAGTTTCATCATTCAAATATCCCTCCATTCTCTAACTACGATGACTGTTGATAAGATATTCAAGGGCTTGTTCCCATTATCACGATTTCGCGGATAGCCGTCGACTACTGAGAAATTAACATCTCAATGTTTCGAGAGATGCAGGTTGATGATTACAATGGAAACATTAGATGGGGATGGGATAGTTCAGTCGGTGAAAACGCAGGCCTCGTAGCGTCAGGAGATGATCCAAGGTGCGTTATTTAATGCACCTTACCCGTGTCCGTTTCTCTGGACCAGTCTGTGTTGTGGTCGAGTCCTTGGGAAAGACACTTTAACTTACTTTGTAATTGTTCTTGATGGCATGCGACGGACCTCCCGTATATTGTTCAATGAAAAAGTCACCAACTACTACAATACGACTCTGCCTTTAAACGACCCTGGTTGTTCAAGGGACGATCAACACAGAAAAATGCGATATAAAGTGAGATTGTTTCATGTAAGTTGATATGTCTAATGGTTCCGTTGTCACTACCTTAACTTTCTTTTGAGATTGTGACTTTACTCGGATTTTACCCTTTGTATGGCAAGTGTAGACGATGAAGTAGAATTCCCTTAATCCTCTGGAACCCATGGTCTAATTATCCTTGTAAAAAAATATGGCTTCGTTATGTCGATATTCTTTCTGCTTTTGAAGATTATAGTTTTGAATTATGATAAATAGTTTTCTTCAGATCAATCAAAATTGAGAGGAAATAAAAGTAAAGAAGCTACTATAAAAAACTTTTTGTACATTTTGGAATATTGAAATATCTAGCCGTCATTAATAAATATAGTTCATTTCCATTGAGATGTAGAAACAGTTCTGCAATACTTCTTTCTGTGTTGAAAAGCCGTGTCATTACCATTGATATTAATTTTAGTCTTACTATAGTTCATGCCTTTAACATCTGTTGGTGATAACCAAACTAGTTCTTTATATAATTAATGTCTTCGACGTCTATCGGAGAAAAAACCCAAACTTGTTCTTTATATATCCTCATGGTGGTCACACCTATACGGGGTCCCGGCCCTATAGTGGTTATATAGGGAATATCACAAATCTCCATGGCGGTCACACTTATACGGGGTCCTGTATATTATTTATTTATATATTTGCCTCTCTATAAGTAAGCTGACCAACCTGTAGGTAGGAACCAATAAATGCATGCCTGTACGGCGAAGACAGCCTGGCATCCTTTGGTTGGCATCGTGAGTCAGAGTGGTAAGGCAATGGTGCCGTGAGGGCGTGGTCTTCTACTCCGAAAGGTCCAGTCACAAGGTTTGAGTTACATGGAGCTAAAATACAAACAAGATAACTTCGTTTTCATATTAGCCACGCAATGGGTTTTTACTTTAAAGATCGCGTTTGCTTTTAATTTTCTCACAAATCACACTGCCATTTATTCTGAACAGTTGCCGCTATTCATAAAGTTAATACAAAGAGTAATATCATATGTCCACCAGCAGAGCTCAACCCCTAAACATCCCCCCGGATGATGGCAAATGAGTTTGAATATTTGCACCGATTCAGGGGAATCATCAAAGACAAGTACAGAGTTTAAATAAATGATAGAATCGCGTTTGCTCAACTTTTTCCTCGTGAAGTATATTCGTACATTTTCCTTTTTATGAGTGATCAGGAATCGATTTACCTTGTTTCAAGCACATTTAATAAATAAAAGTGTTCTCTTCTGATCTGACAAAGCCATTGTCTCCCTTATGTGGCAGGGATGCCTGAAGGCCTATCATCGCGATGTTTCTTATATGGACGTAACGCACACAAGAAATCAGAAATAAGGAAAATCAACCACAAAAGATTCCATTGTTGGGCCTGTTTTATATCATATATACCTCAACGATATCATTTGTGTAATACATTTGAATTTGATTCCTTTTCTTTTTAATTTTCCCTTCCAAAAGAAAGAACACTTAATTGAAAAAATTAAACATGTTCTAGTGCAATAGATGTGTTTTACATTCAATTTCAAAAGACGCCATTAGTATTAGTAGTCTTGACTTTCATGCCAATGAGAACAAACTGTGCCACGTTTTAATGTTGTAATAAGAGGTTTATTATATTAGCCCTTGGTTTTCACTCATTATTATTGAGGATGTGTTATTTTTAAATAAAAACTTTTATTGCAATTTTGCCAGTGGAATACAGAGATTTATGAAACCAATAAAACTGATATTTTCACTGCAGCGATGAGCAGTGAAAATATAAGATTTTGCAGTGAAAGTATAACTTTTCCGTTTTTGACCAATCAGAGCGGACCTTTGTATTCACTAAATACTCACTTGACGATAGCTATTCATGCACATATTCTCCGATAACAGTAGAAAATGCTTAAATTGCGCTGATCAGTCCTTTCAAAATGGCGCCGTTAAGTTTACGTGGAGTAACGTCACAAAGAGATGACGTCATTACTGATTCCCGCTCTTTTTGACCTATTAATTTTTCGGTGTTTTTAATTTTGTTTATAAGTTTATGAAATGCAATTAAAAAAAAATTGAATGGTTTCCCGTTAAATATAACAAAATATTTCACGAGTATGACAGAATATTTCGATATTTTTCACTCGTGCTTCGCACTCGTGAAAATATCGATATTCTGTCATACTCGTGAAATATTTGTTATATTAAACGGGCAACCATTCAATCCTCTATTTATTGGCCATGTCAAGCTGATATATCCCGTAGAACTTGAAAAATCAAGGATTTTACAAATTCCACAACATTCTTGCTTACAGTTAATCTTCACTTACAACGCAACCAGCAGGAACAACTTCCAACTAAGCTGCTTGATAACTGTTATTAATGTACTTTTCCAATTGTTAATTTTACATTTCTTTATAGGAACACTACTGCTTCTCCTACCTACACTGTGTAAACATTCCTGCCTATTCGATATCAAAGTTCCCTTGATCACGACATCTGTGACAAATGTCGACTACTAGTGGGATGACTCGTTTGATAAGCCCAAAATAGTATTCCGCTATTGAATCTAATAAAAGCTACAATGCAATATCGTTCATGACGTCATCAACACAAAATTTCATCGAAACTGGAAATCTAAATTGTAAGATCGAAGTCGTGCTTATAGTTTCACAATACGCCACACCTTCGTTTATGTTTCATCAAATTCGAACAAAATCTAACTTTCAAGAAATCAGAAGTCAAGATGTGGCGGCCACCTTATCGAAAATAATGAATTTCATACGACTTTCGAGCAGGTCATGTACCGAAAATTTCCACCAAGTTTTATTTTGTCGCGCTGAACAGTACATAAGTTATTATTCAAAATAAATGTCTTAGCCAAATATGATAGAATCTGGTTAAAATGAATTCCCAAACACTTCATTTGGAGGTTTTTAAGGTTTGTTGTGATGTCTATATTACAATGCAACAATATTCCAGGTTTGCCTGAAATAAAATTGATGCTTTATGAGAAACTGAGCTAATTAAATAACTTTCATTCCCATGGCCAGCATCCCTAATTTTTAGAGTCACCGGACCATAAAATCTGGATTAATTCTGTAAATGATGTCTGTGTTGAGATGTCCTCTGTCTTATCTAAGTATAACAATTGTGGTCAAATTTGGACTTTTAACTTTTTCAGCAACGGTTCTAAACTTAAACCTTAAAAGTGGAATACTGACGACAACGCCGTCGCTGTCGCCGGAAAGGTAACACCACAGTCTCGCTTCGTGACTTCATGAGCAGGCGAATCAACTATCTGTAATAGCTTGTAGATCATTGCATTCCAACAAAATGTGTTTATCGGTAAATTATTCATTGCACGCAATGCACTAAGGACTTCGGTATTGTATGTCCTTGATATAATATGAACTCAGTCGTGTTATTAGGCCCATATACTGTTCGGTTGTGCGTAGTAGAGGTTTAGTGTGTGGGAGAGGATGTGTGGGTAGGTGTGTGTGTGTGTGTGTAGATGTGTAGGGGAGGGAGATAGTTTGCGTGTGTGTATTACAGTGTGTTTTGTGACTGAGACATACCGCAAATATTAGCCAAAATATTCAATTATCGCATTTTTGTTGTATATATACTTGATGTACTTCGGTATCCTCAGTATCTAATGAAAAGTACTGTGAACTCTTGTTTACCGTCATTCTGCGGTGTCCAACAACCGTCCTAACTGACGAGTTGGATTTTAGTTGACAGGTTTTTTTCTCATGACGGATTCAGACATGTTAAAAGTATAAACTTTATATCTTAGAAAAATTGCAAAACTCATTATATCACCATTTGATAGTCTCTCTTTTATACACCGATTGAAGCGCACGAGGGGTCTTACGTTTTGGAGAAACTCGAGTATCCGGGGAAACTCCACGTGGTCCGGCAGGGCACCAAATACCTTCAAGAATTCTAAAGGCTATCATTTCAAAATCTTTGTATTCATATATCTTTGATCAGTATGGATGTTATTTCAGGTCATGCGAATCGAGATAACAATAGATTTTTCGCATCTTTCTATTGAACAGTGTTGCTGACGGCAAACTCAGAAATAATAATGTTTATTATATCACGAGCGCAATAAACTAATGGATAAGGTAGCCATGTTATTATCACAGATAACGGCCTCCCTTGCGACCAACACAGACGAACCAGAGAAAGGCCTGTTTTTAAAACCATAAACAAATCTTGATAAAAAGAAAACATAAAAAAAATGGGGGGGGGGGGGGGGGGGGGGGGGGGTTATAAAGGTTTTTAAAAAAATAGCAATAACGAAGCAAACGCGGAACAGAATAATATCTATGGAAGCAGGCAAATAAATGATAATTATAAACGCATAACTAGGCAAGGTGAATTGGAGTGGAGTCATAAAACAGATAAATACTACATTGCATACAGTTTAAGAAACCCATTAAGGACGCGGAAGGAATAAGTTCCGTCATTATAACAATAGGGGAAACAATACATAGCTTCCCAGTCGACCAGGCTACATTAGAAACTACAGGTAAAATACCGACATAAGGAATGAAACAATACAGGTAACAAAGTAAAGATAACTCGTAAATTAAGAAAGGATTAAGATAGGAAAATTTCAACTTAGGCAGATGTAGGAGATTTATACTTAAATCAAACAGATAAAAAAGTAAGTCAAATTAAAAACAGATGCAGAAAAAGCAAAATATACCCTTTTTAATAGTATCAAAATGTAATCGTAGAAATGTCCAATCTTGCTTAAAAGGAGGAGCCAGTTCTTAAAGAACCTTAAACAAGGCGACCTTTCCTCTTGTTTATATTAGAAACCTTGAATTTTCAATCAGTCTTTATCAACTAATCAGGGAAAAACAGGGCGACAAATGCATAGAAACTATTGACCGGTCAACCTAAGGTCGATGCTATGCAAGGTCGTTGAAACTATTTCGTATAAGTACATACAGAACAAAATTGACGATGAAAGCAGTTATTTTCGTTCGAAGTAGTATGGCCATCTGTTTGGAAGATCGACTAGCCTACACATATGACAAAGAAGAACTATTAAGATAATATTGCATAGAATAATGGACAAAGAGGTTATTCCTACGCCCCTACCTTCATCACATATTTTTTGATATCAGAGTATCTATTTAGTACATATCATCATATCAACTCATGAACAACATATTACATCATCATCATCCAATCAACTACTTGCATCCTGTACCAGAAAATTAGATATCACATTAAAGCCATCTTTATATGCACTCAACATCATCATCATAACCATCATCAATGGATCAGATATACCATCATCAATTATTATCAGTTCAATTAACTTCAAATTATATAAGATTGAAGTACATACATTTGTTTCATTGCAGATATATGTTTAACACATCACTCTACACCCATCATCTATACAGACTAACACTCACTCTTACTTCCACTTACATATACATATACATATACATATACACACACCGGGGGAAAAGGGGAAAAACAAACAATTAGTTGGGAATAGGGATAATCACAAAACAAAAGAATAAGGTAAAAACCTTCAATTCCAGATTATGGACAAATAACTAAAATATATGAACAAGGAGAGACAGAGACAGAGAGACAGACAGAGGGGATGGACTATTGGTTTCAAAATTCAACTCACAATGTTATGAAATTATGAATAAATAATTTACAAGAAAAGTACAGAGTCAGATATATTTCAACACCCAGGATACAGTCATTACAAAGAAATACGTTTTTCCCATTTTTTCCATGGGTAATTAAATGGTCGCTTAGGTGGTATTCAACAGTTTATAGTGGCCCAAATGGGTAATAAAAGGGTGACCAAGATGGTGTTTAACAGTCTGTAATGGCCCGAATGAGGAAATAAAAGGATCACTATGGTGGTGTATAACAGTCAATAATGGCCCAAGTGGATTATGCAATGGTGGCTAAGGTGGTGTTTACATGTAACAGTTTATGATGGCCCAAATGGATAATAAAAGGGTGGCTAAGGTGGTGTTTCACAGTTTATTGTAAAATAATATCACAGTTTGAAAACGACCGTGTGCGGCATTTTTCTGTGTTGGCACAATATCCGTGCTTGTTATTTGTTTGTTTGTATCTTGTCTGTTATCAGTATCACCGAGTACGGTGCTATGTGCTATGTGTGACATGTCAGTATGATTACACTATAAATTTCTATGTCAGCGGTCCCCTCATTTGAGGACACATGATATTATTTAGAATTTTATATAAATTTACACATTATCAAGGGAAACTATACCAATCTAAACATAAAGGAAATTACCAACCCTGGAATACGTTTTACACTGATAATTGTCAGATACTGAACTAATTTAAACATCATTTAATGTATCGTTTGGTTTGGTTGGACTTGGTGTGGAAAAGACACATAATTGAAGATGACATTTCCGTACGGATATTTTATTAGTTCAGAAGGAACGATAGCTTAAGCCATAGCGTAAGAAGGACTCTTGTGGAAGGGCAACAAAGGTGCTGTTGCAGAACCGCCCACAGCGATTTCCTGAAATCGACTATATTTAACTGTACAAATACATATGGAGCAAGATGTTATTTTCCCCTTGAACCATAAGCGCGCCCATAGCGCAATCTACTTCACTTTTTCGTTTACAAGCATACCTGTGTTTTTCACAGACCCATAAGTGGTATTTCTGTTGTCACTGAGAGGTTTTCTTACGACTAGGTATTGTACATACATTGTAGTTTAAAATGATAAACAATTGACCATAAAAAAACAAACGAGTTCAGTACAAGATGACGTAGAAAACCAAAATTCGAAAATTTTCATCAAATTCAAAATACCATTTTTAAAATCAAGCGGCAAATTCGGCACGATATTATGCGAGTACTATCGATGTTAGTGTTTTAAAAACATATTTGACTATCCCTCTGTATACCAGCAAAGGAATGTCGTGCCGAATCACTGGACAAGGGCAGTAATTCAATATTGAAAAATATATGTGTGAAAAATGCACGGGCGATACAAGTGGTCCCTGTCGTACACAATAATACAATGTATTGATTTATTATGAAAATTATTTGATAAAATGTCCATGGCAATGTATTATGTTCTACTATGTTTAACATACTTATAGTAGTTCCGTATTACGTATGAATCATCATTTTTCTCATTTGACCATCTTCGTCTTCAGTACTTCTTCAAAGCTTCTCCTCCGTTGGGGTGTGCCACACAAAAGTTCCCTTTGCCAAATGGTCTTTTGACTACTCACCGCGAATGTTGCTCGGCGTGTTGTTATAATTGCTGTTACATTTTACAATTCTATTTAGTTCAGTTTTTCTGTAGTAAAGTCTCAAAAAGGAAAATGGAGAATTCCTGCGTTGGGTTGGGATGTAAAGTTATGCTCAAGTACAACCAGGTTGGCGATGGTAAAAATCCACGAAAAATTCAGGACTGGATGAACGATGTTCTCCTTTCTGAAGGTGTCATACTTTCTGAATCAACAGAAGCAAAGATGTGTCCAAAATGCTTTCTCAGATACCTCAAGAAACGTCCTGCATCCGATAATACCAATGAACTGGAACGGAAAAAAGCTTCCGTAGACAATGATGATTCTGTTGACAAATCTGACACTCTGACGGGTATCTTTCTGTAGATGATTTATACTATGCCCTTCTTCGAACAGAAAATGTAGCATTTGTCGAACTTACAACATGAAGAGTTCTAGCTGCATCAGTGAGAAAGCAAGACACCAGCTGCTTATTAAACATAAACTGTACATGCCTGAGAATTCCAGGGTGTGTTCAAGTCAAGGTAAGGATATCGGTCCTGACATTTAGCTAGTTTTAACAGGGAGGGATAAACTTGTTAATCACTTAGCCACCAAGTCACCAGCTGGTATCTCGATTTACTCAAAATCATACAGAACATGTCCAATAACTTGTCACCGCTTGTATTAAACTTCGACAACCTGGATGATGAAGATTGCCAAGCTTGGACAAGCTAGGATTGTAATCAATTCAATCAAATACACGATGCATGTTCCGAACATATTACTGGTACAAAAGCATTGTCATCTAAGAATGCCCTTTTGCTGTTTTGAGTTAAACTCTAGAGGAAGATGATCAGGTAATTGTAGACAGGGGTTTCCGAGACATTTCGAGCAAACTATCAGACGAGGGATACGAGACTACATGCCGACATTTCTCAAACCTGAACAGAGTCAACATGATGGTATATAGGCGAATACAGACAGGTGTATCACTAAAACAAGATGGATGGTCGAAAGTTATCACTTTTGTTTCAAGCAATTCATATTTTTTTTAAACTGAGCTCACATCAAACTACTTAATCAAAAACCTCGAAAGTCTTCTGAAAAGTGTAACGGCATGTCTGAATTGGCAACGTGGACCCATATATCAGCCTTCATCAACAAAAGCAGCCGAAGATGAAAAAGTTGCGCTGGAGATGAAGTCACTTCTAAACAAGTCCAACATCCTAGCAGAGCGTGTTGAGAAAGAGCCAGACCTACCACGGAGAGCCAAATCCCAATGGCAGAAGCTAAAGGCAGCCCAGCTCGAGTTCCCACGTCTTGACCAAGAGTATCTAGAAACTCTGGCATGTGGGACATACCAGGTGAAGTTGGCCCCCGGATACATATCGGAACATTTGACAGCAGATGGAGATTATGAAGTCATGGCATACCAACACTCTTCTGACCTGATTCGATGTCAAATCCGATCACGTGATCAATCGCAAACGAAATACAGCATATGGATCCAGTACTCAGTTACCGAACAACCACCAATACAGAATTACTACTGTACGTGTCCAACCAGTCAGAGGACTGTTGGTATGTGTGCTCATATCGCCAGTGTTCTCTTCTACCTTGGGGTCTATGTCCATATTCAGTCTCGAAAACCACTTCGACCAACCAAGCTTATGCCACTGATGAAGTAAATAGCCCGCTAATACATATAATCCAGAATGTAGGGAAGATACTACATTGAATGTTTCTGATATACACAACGTAGCGTCATTGTCACTCTTCAAAAGACAGTGTCTAGAATGTAACTGTGAAGGAATATAATACTCATATATATATATGATATTAAGTTATAAATACACAAATAATACATGATGACCTGAATGAGCAAGAACAAAGCACATTAGTTGTACAACAAAGTCATGGAGACAGGGAAATTGTTAAAGGACTAACATTACCCTGACAAAAATCTTGAAACAAATAGTTTCCTTGAAGGCGAATTCGTCCGATCGTGTTTCCTATAATATTTCAACGTATTTCTTGTCCGAACGAGATGCCTTCACTATCATGCAGTGATTTCAGCACTTTGATCTATATGAAGATTTATGGGGGGGTTGACTAATAGAAGTTGCAAAAACGAGGCATTGCCAGTAATTCTGAAGTGCAATTTTTTTTCATGGATTACACAAATGAATGGAGATATTTTCTATCGACAAAATTCGATAGTACTCGGGGTTTGAATTAGACAAAATGCCGTTTAAACGTGCATTCAACTTTATGAGAAATATCATTTTTTTATGCTGGATGTCAAATTGCACAGAAACTAACGAAACGATTCATACAATCGATATCCGATTACGTTGCCCGATATATAAATGTAATTGTAGTACAATTTTCCTTACAAACAAATAACATTTTGACCTTATAAATACTTGATAAAATGTGTTTGTGAGTATGTACAATTTTGGTACAAAATGGCCTCGTTCTGGCATGTCCGGAACGGAACAAGGTTTTCATATGTACTATCAGATGCCCCATGGATATGTCTATCCGGACATTAGGTAAAGGATCGATTTACTTCGTGGGCGGTTTTAGAGCATTCCTGCAACAGCACCTTTAATAATGTTTGTGGAAGGGCAACAAATTTGGCATAAATAATTAATCTGATCTACCTGGGGAAGACTGGGTTGGTTGGATAATATAGAGATGATAATTAGTTATCATGGAATAAATCGATTTGATGCAATCTTATCTTAATCATCCATTATGTATGGAAGCAAACAAAAATGGTAACCTTGGTCCTCTGGACAGGCGGTGCAGTATCCAATAGGGGGATAGAGGTACTTCCGTTAAATCGGTACTGGTCATAAACGAATTAATGTATTTTTAACAAATTCGCCATAAGCATCCGTGTGGGGTGAACAAATATGGATAGGATGTGACTGGCCTAAGTCACTTTGGAAGGATCTCGATGATGTCCAAAAAGGGACATGGAGACTGATTGTAGTTTTAAGTAATATAATGGGTTGGACCCAGGGAAAGAGAAAACAAGTTAAGAATAACCGATTCATTCCCCATTGCGGTAGGAGAGATGGGCTCAATGTAGAAGATAGAGTCCATTAGGTTTCAGCTTGCTCTTGATAATTTTTTCAGAGAGATCTTTAAAAATTGTTTTAGGTGGTTACATGAAAATGAAGGATGTTGCTGCAATTTGAAGTGGTTGTAGGAGATACAGAAGAAATAGCACAATATTATCTATAACTTTTTAAGTCGTTCTCTTCTGTAGGATTGGTAAAAGGATTCTAATCAAAAGTCTATACCCCCAAATAGTATGCCATCCATTTCGACAACATACAAGAGACCACAAATGATCTGCTGCCCTCATTGCAACGATATATTTCTTATTCTTTCTGAGCACTTAATGTCTGTTCTTTGGAGTTAGTGATGTAACCTCGACACTCATCCTCATAGTTACCTGCGATTTATTTAGAATCCCTTAAAGAAGCCATTCCTAAAACCCTATTGTTTTCCTGTTGGAATATCAGTTTATCATGATCCATATATTGACATAAACTTTAGACATTCTATCACTGTACAGAGACTTAATAACGAGAAAACTTAATTGCTCCAAGAAATATGGACATTAAAATGCAATATCAAGTACTTTAAAAGATAGCTAAGATATTTGATTGATCATTAGTTCAAATATGCTATATTGTATGCTACTGTGTAACAAACATGAATGTATCAAATAGATTCTAAGGATATGGTATACATGCGTTTATATTGAGGAGTATGAAGATGGACAACATGGGTGAAAAGCAGTTAATGTCAATTCAAATTTGCACTAAGAGAGCATATCTTTGAAAATGTCTAGTCTATCTTAAATGGCTGATGCAAATCCCTATTGAAATGTATGTATAATTATTGTGTTGGTAACGAAATTGACAAGTTCGTTAAAAAGTTCTGTTGTTGTTTTGCCTACTTTGAATTAGTTGTAGCTGTATTTGAGTACCTGTATTGGTGTGAATGTAACATTATTATGTTGTGAAGTATAATGATTGATTTTAAAATCTATCAAAATTATTAAGAGTACGGAAATTTATATTCAGAGGGAACGGTACTGGTATGTCCAAAGGGCAGTATATGTGTAGATGTGGCTACTACCTGTTGACACGGACACTGCCCCTGAGTATATACAATGCCATTTACATATAAGAACTCTGTCTATTTGGACACGAGTTATATATTTACCTAAGTATCTAGTGATTTGGATTATGTAATTCAAATCGTCCCTAACATATAAAGAAGCAGTGAGACATAAGTGACTGGTCCTTGGGACAGTCCGACCAGTAGGCCGGGCGGAGACACACTTTACAACTCTCTATCACTGGACATACATAGTAAAAATACCCGCCATGTATATATGTATACATAACATGTATATGAATAAATATGAAGAAGAGTCTATGGCGTCAATCATCATTCAACAACAAAGTTTTTAAAAATAATTTCATTATAGTTGATAGCGACATGGAACAGTGTGTTTTCATTGTTGTGAGTTGAAAAATTAGGAAATTGTATTATTTAGTACCATGTCAAAGTAAAACAAAAACAAAGAAAAGTAATCGAATACAAATAATTTAAAAAACAAACTAATTTAAATAATTACCAAAGACAATACTATGCATGCAGGCCCCAGTTATTAAAACAACACATACGGTTTTGTGTATAGACAATGTCCACTGCCAGCAACTGAATCCAGGCTTCTACTAGGTAAATTAGGTATCCAGTTTTCATCTATAATTGAGAATATACATTAAAATGACTAAAATTTAGTAAGCATCAGGTCTAATTCTAATTGTACTTTCTCAATGATTTCAGTATATCACTAACTCGTCACTATAGTTTAGACAGTTTACAGTTGTTTCATGCCTCATCAGTCAACAGTCAAAACTGTTCTCACGAGGTGTTGGTACTGACAAGATGAACTGTTTCCCCGAGGCCGAAGGCGTAGTCACTGTCACCTGTACGCTTGTGATTAGGCGCGTTCGATCGGGCAACAGTGCAAGGGTAGCATTCACGGAAAATCATGTGACCGGGCAACAGTTCATGGGTAGCATGTTTTATAATTAATATTTTGGGAAAAGAGTCAAATTTTGTTAATATCCATTTATATAGTGAGTGAGATAACAATATGAATTGTCAAAACTGATAATCTTAACGGTGCATAACATAAGCTGTTCTAAATAAGCTGAAACACGAAAGTCAGTATGAATAATCATTTAAATAAATGCAAATTGTTAGCAAACATATTGTTTATGAGACCAAGGCATGTATGTTAATTCTTATACTCACAGTAGCAGTTGGTTGTCTTTGAATCTTTTCTCTTTCAATCTCAACTAACACATATGAGATCAATTTAACCAATTGATGCTAACGATGAACTGAGCGAAGCCTACTGTACCAATACTAATGGTATTTGAATCATTAAAATAAAACGATGTCGCCATCAAGCGTACATATGAATAAATTATGTAACGAACGCCTCTTCCATTGACTAATTGTCATTGGTCTATGTGTACCAATGGCTTTAGGATATATTGAGTTGGAAGTATTGTTTTATTGAAATTGTGTGATGCGGTATACCATTTTCATCCATAGTTATCATGGCAGCCCTTATCATATACTTAACATTTTTGCTGAAAGCCGAAGGAAGCGCTATTCTTTTTTTCTGCTCAATGCGGCTGTTGGGTACATAACATGCGTAAACAATCATCATCAGCTGTACAATGAAGACACCCTAACTTGGCTTTCTCGAATTATCACCGAGTGGATAGTTTATTGGTATACTAATGTGTAAAACTGCTAAAACTGTTCATAATAATGACAATCATTGAAAGGATATCCGTGGTAAAAGTACTATCAAGTTTGTTGTTACATCGACCTTGATAGTAATGACGACTTTTAGGTCTGAATGAATTAATTTCGACGTTGAACAAAGCAAAGCAAATTGAGAGCGTAAATCGGACAAATTAGGGGAGATAAGCGATTCGCATCTCATGCTATAGTACTTGAGCGATCTGTTTATATGTAAGCTCTTTACCATAACAAGGGGTCTTAATATTAGACCTTTCTAGGATAGTTCACTCTCCTACAAATCGGTTGCATCAGACGCACGTATCCAGGAGTTATTTTTGTCGACCAGTGAAGCCATTTCACGTAGTGTTGTTTGTTTCGACCTTTCCCTCTGATTTTCAGAATGGTCTCCATTTATTATTTTTTTGCTATGTCATACATCTTGATTCAATATCAATAATAGATTATTTTTAATTTCAATTTCAATTTCAACAGAATTGTATTGACTTTCAATATATATAATGAATTGAACATCAGGCTAAGCCTTTCTAAAATTGTATGATACTGTAGTAAAATCCAAAAGTAAAGGGAGAGGACTCGAATTTATTTTAGATTGTAAAAGCAATCAATCAACTAATTATCGTCATACCATTTATGCGGACTTATTGATGTGATGCCACTCATGGATTTTGTGAGGAAGAGTTCATCAACTTTGTTTTATTAAATTATCATAATATAACATTCAAATTGATTCGAATCAGAACTATCTGATTTAAATAATCTACGCTTTATAATGGAAATTCCAATGTACAACTAATTCCACACAAATATCTCTATATGACACACAACCATGCGCTGCTAAACACTGTCATTGTATTTTTTTTTCAATATTCTTATATTTCCATATAGTCTAACGCGGTGAACACGTTTTAGACTATACCATAAGAGTATAAAACTATATAACATCTATACAATATAAATAACAAGAAAACAATATGAATAATAAAGTCTAAATACGAAAGATGTAATAAAAATATCGAAATGTATCAACATGTACAATATAATACAAATACAAACCCTTCCAGGTGGATCCATCTCTGGTTTACCTCTATAGGCCAACAAACGTTTCTAAGTTTCTTTCTTTTTCATAAACACGATGTAGAGGAGGTAACTTACAATTTTCTTTGCGGAACAAAGTAGGTGTTTCAGGGATATGTACATGTATCAGTCAAATGAAGTGAAGGCCAACAGCATCTTGAGCGTCTCTTTTGTAATATACCAACATTTGTGTGACGAAACATGTGGTGTTAATTCGTGCCAAAGTGGTAAAACCCATCCTCTCTTAAAAGTGCGTACTACTTAATAAACCTTAAGAAAACAAATTAAAAATAGTGTTCCTTTGATAGTACTGTCCTGCAGGTTGTGCGTTGAGACTGCTACCTTCTGTCCCAATTATGAGATCTTATCCTTTCTCTCCAGTTTATAATGTCTCCTTTAAGACTGCCTCATTCTTGGCACACAGGGAGGCCGTCCTACTACGACAATAGCTTGATAGGACTTTAAAGAACACAACACCACATTGGGAAATCATGTAGTGTGCAGTTGATGAATGAGTATACAAATTGGTCGCCGCCAGTGTGAAAGGTGAAAATTGTATTTTTTTTTTTGTGTGTGTGTGTGTGTGATTTAGACTCATAGGAATGAATGGAGTGTATACAATGAATTATAATGTTGATATTTTGGTAGTCATTTCAAACCTGTGAGATTTAGGTTACACGTGTGTATAAATCAGGGACTAGATATCTAGTACGACGAACAGTGTATATCAATAAGTCTATGCAAAATGGTATAGCTAAATTGTTACAATATATACGACGAGACAGATTATTAAAGCTTCAGCATTTATATACATACATAGAAATTCTGGTACACGAGTAATTACATGACATTTACATTACATGTAACAGCATAGCGACAAATATCTATGTATGGCACAAAACCAGACGCTGCTTAATGCTACTAGCTTTGTACAAGTTTTGGAGAATTCTAAAATAAAACAAACATTTACCTAACTACCATTGTAATGCTGATAAAAAGTTAAGATATTGATCTTATTTGCCATTTTCCTAACAATATGTAGTATTTGCATTGTTGTTTACAAGTACAAGATGCTTGTGAAAAACGTACGATTTTCAAAATCCATTTGATAGATACTTAACATAAACGAAACTTGTTCCAGACATTAGATCATAAATATTTGGAGAACATGTTTTACAATATTTTCAAGGCGATGCTTTGCATATTACTCATTTGTAAATATTTCAATTTCTACTCAAGTTGGACTCAATGAAACTACCAAACTTAATCTTTTTCATTTGCTCATGAATTTGACCAGATTAAAATGATCAGTGCGTATGAATACATGGTTAAAATTCTTCCGCGGAACGATTTCAACATTGTTGTTATAAACATGGAATAATTATTAAAATTATCATTTATAATTTATTCTTGTATTTTATGAAAGACCAGATATGCAAACTACTTATATTTTGACAAAGTAATACTGCTTTTTAATCCTAAAATAGCGGACTATTTTACTCGACATTACTAGACATGAACAATCCGGAACTCCTCGGGCTTTCCCCTATTTAGACACAAGCTACGAGACATTAATATCTTCACCGACTTTTTTATTCGAAAAAAAAACCCAATTGAAATTGAATTTATCATTATGACTTCACATCTTATATCGTATATAGCTGTGTTATTTTTTTATGTTTTGAATATGCAGGCTCTGTTATCCACAATTTTGTAAAATGAAATAAGTAATAATATGTATGCATTTCAGAATCCTAAATGCTGATGCTTATGGAATAGATACAATGGTCAAATGTAAGTTGTAATATATGGATATATCAAAAAGCCTGTGGTCAGCTTGGCAGTTAGGAGTCAAGCTGAACTAACACTTGTATTCATCAGTTTCACAAACGAATATTATATACAAACTGTTATGATATTGACAATGTAGAGAAAAAAATGATTAAACAGCTTTGTATATCATGATCATATTTTTGTATGTTAATAATCATGGCGACTTACCGAAGACTGATGATTAAATTGATGTTGTTGGAGTTATAAGATTTGACCACACGTGGCTGTTATGGAGAGTGTATTCCAACCCAGCCGCTTTGCAACGTCCTATCTTGTTTATATCATCGAAGTTTTTTTTACAATGTATCAATATTGTTTGTTAACTGACAAACATAGTTTCCAAACTATTATAATATTGACAGTGTAAAACAAATAAAAATAAAATACTAAAGTACTAATTGTAATTGGAGACCATTACAGAGGTCTCCAAAACGCTCCCGCAGTCGTATCGTTATGTTCGGCATCCCTCAATATCCCTATATACCTAATTTCATTTAAATCGAACAAGATCTAAATTTCGACCATGTATGGTTGATATGGCAACGAAACCCATTTAGTTGATTTTGCAGTCCCCTTATACCCCACATACCAAATTTCATCAAAATCAGACAATATGTAAATTCAGACTAATCAGAGACCAGGAAATGGCGGCCATTTGTTAAATTGTGGAAGTGAGGTTAAGGGAGTGACCAGTGTCCCATGATGTAGCTACATACCAAATGTCATCAAAATCGGACAATATCGAAATTTCGACCAATCAGAGGCCTGCATTTCGTTTCCATGGCAACACAGGTTTTCGAAGGTAGTTCCACTGTGTTCGCCTTCCCTTAAAACCCCTATATACCAATTTCCGCCCAAATCGGACAATATCTTAATTTCAGCTAATCAGAAGCCTCGCTATGGCGGCCATTTTGTTTATTCGATTTAAAAAAAAAAAATGGTTACTCTTGCACCTCTCCTAACCCACCCCTATACTCATTTCATTAGAATCCGACAAATAGATTTCGAGAAAAAGTCCGGAAAAATTCCACGGCAGACTTGTTATGTAACAATCCTAGTATATCTATAAATTATCATAGCGACTCAAAACGACTGTTCCAAAGACTAAAGTAGTCGATCTGACCACACGTTGAAACTGAAAAAAAAAAAATGGCAAAAATAAATTCAAATTATTTCCTACCCTTTCATGCTGATTTCTGATTTTGCTAATACTTATTTGTTCTTTGTTGTTTTTGTTCTTTGTTTTTTTGTGGTTTTTAGTTGTTTTTTCTAGACAAACAAACATTGTGATTTTTTTTATATAATTTGGAATTTTGATGCTTTAAAAACCTACAAACAAATGAAATGAATTGTTTTTGGGGAATGATGCTGAAACCAGCCAAGGCCAACATATTCTAGCATTCATTGCTCTTAATTTGTTTGTTTGTTTTGTTTGCCATGGTCAATTTGAGGCTGTGTCTCCTTGTAAAAATTGATGACTACCTCATTGAACAACAAATGGGAGACCCGTCGCACGCCATCCAGAGCGATAAGAGTAAAATGTCTTCCTCAAGGACACATCCATGACAACACAGACCTAACCGTTACCAGCTTCCCGACAATCACACACCACCACAGGTAGGGATCGTCGAACCGCTCACCTCGTAAATGTAAACAAGCAATCCAAGGTACCAAAGCCATTGTGAAGTACTGAGACAACGTAGATTACATAATCTAACAATACATTACTAGCTGGACTTTTTTGAAAGCTAAAAATGATAAAATAAGTATTTATTATTAACGTTATTTGGAAAGAAGATTACTCCAGCCGATCGGTATATTGCGGCTAGTATTTACCAGGGTTACTGTAATAACTATCGTAAACGAAGTAACGCGCGGTACAATTGTAAGGACATATTAAACACATTGAACAATTGAGTGCCAATGTTGGGAATCTCGGAAGAGTTACTTCCCCTTGTTTGAGCTTTCCTGTGGCGGGAGATGCGATTCGCTCTCTTCGACCCAAGCTATGAAACCAGCAGGACGTGTGGTAATTCCCCCTGTCATTTACTAAGTCGAATTGGAGCGTTTGGTGGCCTCTCCAGGTCTTTGTGAACGGGGACGGCTACAACAGGGATCTGTAGACTTGTTTATTTGTTGTTAACCTGTTACCGTAAATAAGGTCTGTTGAAATCTTACATTGGCGACGAGGATAATTTGGAACGCGGAGAGAAAACCGCCACTATTAACAAATCATTGTGCACACAAAAATTAAAAATCATTTCGAATCATCTGTATTTTATTCACGCTGTGATTAACATTGTTGCTGAATAAGTCATGTACTGAGTAGACTAGATATACGTTTATTTATACCGGGCACTTCGCCAGGTTAATTACAGTAAGGACCGTAGCTTTTAATACTTCTACCCTTTCCCCCCGCGATTTATGGTGACGAGTGTACATGGAGAAATAATCACCGTGTTTCCTGGTGATAGACCAATTATGCCGATCGATCACCGGGGTTAAATCATCAAAGATCGCGGTGACCAAGCGTGCCGCGGTGAACCTCCGCGATCGAGACACTGAGGACCACAGAGGATCACAGAGGATCAGCAGGACTCATCGGTGCCGACTCATGCGATAAAATTTACCTGTAATATGAATCGGTATGGAGTAATTACATGTATATAACTGACACCCATCAACGCTATGATCGATGTGACCAGGGACGTACGGTATAACCATTTGCCATTGGTTTTAATTGTTTCCATCTCTTATAGTTTTACTTAGCTTGAAAATATGATGATTTTTTTTGTCACTAGTCGTAGTCTAGAGGGGACATAGATAATGTCTAGTATATTTAGATATATAAAGAACTGTAAAAAATTCCGCTGTGTGTCGCTGACAGGTAAAAGAAAGTAGATTTGATGGAAGTTATTTCTTGAGTAGTAGATCTAAGAATCACTGTGTGATGATCATTTATCATTTCAAACAACTTTAATCCAAGTAAGGATATACTTTGCATACATTTCTGGTGTAGGGCCAGAACGCACTAGCCTACTATATGAAAACATTGAATGTGCCGTCACCGTTTGGTGTCGCTAAGATATAAGGTGTAAATACAATAAAACCGGTGTGAAATCGCACGTATCTTACCAATATGGATAAATGAGATATTTATTTACCCCAGATCACCCATTTAGTCCCACCTAGGTGTTTTATTCCGTCAGTATAGACCCTTGCTTTACGCTAGTCAAAATTTCACGCTGTTGACCTGCCATTTTGTAAGTGACAGTACGACTAACAACCCGAATCGGAACGCAATGGACCGAAAAGACCATATATAATTTATTGTGTTTTTCTTCTAAAGTAGTTTGAATCAAGAAAACTAAGCTTATTATTTCACAAAACCTGTTATATTAAATTCAAAAATTCATAATTTCTTAATTATAAGCGGTAAAATCTATAGAAATAAAAGTTGTATCATCGCACATGGTTAGGTAATTAGGCCGACCGCGACCTACAATGTATAGTTAGCAACATGGCGTCGAATCCAGAATGAAATATTGACTAGCGTAAAGCGAGGGTCTATAAGGACTGAATAAAACACCTAGATGGGACTAAATGGGTATACTGGGGTAAATAAATATCTCATTTATCCATATATGTAAGTGTTATGTCATTCCCGATTTTATTGTCAGCTGTTGGAGAATTCCACGTTTTCATATCGTAGTGTGCCAGACGAGACCAATAGAAACTCTGGCTAATTCCACATATGAAACTGATCAAAAGTGGGAATAACACTAATTATGTGTAATGATACTGGTTGCATAGTCAAAAACCTGCAATATATCGTATCTTAGGGCATCCATATAACATGGGTGTTAAATGTACCGGCAGTTTCATGTCTTCACATTAATATCATGTCACTGAGTATTTTTTTTTTCACTCTGGCCTATTTTATGGTTACTGTTTCTATCAAAAATGTGATTTCAATGATTTTTATAAAATCTTAATACTTGTACGAATTTCATCAAGTCACCTTATACAAAGCAGATGACACTGAAGTTCGTCACACCTCAGTGAGCATTGTTGCTGTCAATCAAACGCCGCGGAAAGGCTTTGCGCGTATTTCATTGGTTGATAAGAATGATTGACAAGTCATTCTCCGTGCACAGGTAAGATTTACAAGACAGTTACGAAATGTCTTGTTATTACTATGCATCAATCTTTTACAGATAAATATATTTTCAAATAAATGATAACTATTCTTTTAAAGTTTTGCTATCAGAAAGTTAGTTTTATCACGTTTATGACCATAACGAGTTAAATACATGTATATCAATCCATAATTTTACCATCGATCATTGGAATTGTGGAAGTTATTTAATTCATGTTACGGTGTTTGTCTTGTTGAGTACGGCAATAAGATGCATGTTAAAAGCACACGATTTGTAAATGATCTCCATTTCGATAGTGATACTTCACGCATACGAAAGTCAGTACATGGTATTACATCAACAGTTTCTTTGGTATTTTTGATAATAAACATTATATTTATTTAACATTATTTAAGAAGACAGTACGGTGGTTTTTAGAAGATAAAAAACATATTTGCTGATTATTTCATGTGATAACAATAAAATTTCAACGTATATTTTTTTCTGAAGCGTGTGATTTAAATATTAAGCTGTTAAAGCATTTCTTTATTTTAGAATCCATGTGACACAATCAAATGTTTTTTCCAAAGACTATATTGCTAGAGATCATATATATTTATGAATATATATGAATTACATCAATTGTATTTGACATGTATTTTGAAAGTTCATTGCATTATCTAAAAACATTTTCTAATAAAATATTTAACATAAAATGTGGGTTTTTTTTTTAGTCATACATGTATATAAAACTTTAGTCATTTCAGTATATATCACAAGTGGTACATGTACAGAGTTAAAGTTCTTGGTGTTCAAATGCTGACGTGGTGAAACTCGGTGTTAAAGTGTACCAAGAACAAAAAAACGATATTCAAACATGTTATTTTTTGTAAAAACCAATGAATGATGTCGCGAACCACATCAAAATCGGTTGGCCGAGTGCCGAGATAAAATCTAAGCATTATATTCTATACAAAATCCGCTTCAAGTCATGAAGAACACTTAATTCAGAAAGTAATATATTATAATCATCATGATCTACAATAGACTAAATCTCTCACGTATGAATACCAGTGTTGGAGCCTGCAACAAACTTCCACATATACAGATTTTATCCCGAGGGTATTTTACATGTCATGGTCTCAGGGATAACGGACGATTACATTCTTGAGAAAGATATAATTTTTATATGATCGTTGTCAGTGTAATTAAATAAAAGTGATTCGCAACAATTATAATATAATTGATACTTTATGTACAGGTACATAGTATAGGTTCTTACTAAAACCATCATTTTCGCTCCGTTTTTTTATATATATATAGAAAACATACAATTTAGTTCATCGTGATTAATCATAATTAATACTAAAACTTATTAACTCGCAATAATTTTCGTGTATGAATTTTTCAAATTTTATTTATTTATTTTTTATTATCATTAAAAATTTTTTTTTTGTTATTGTGTCATTATTGTGAAGTGATCGAGATCATTGTGGTTTTACTTTCCATTCGTGTGTCACAAGTCATATCTTCACTTAAAACAGGACTTTAGAAGATTAGAAACATGTTCTTAGAATTACGAATTGAGTGGCTTAGTATAACCGCTAAACAATTACCAAGTGTGAAATTATGGTCCACAAGCTCGTCACACCTGTCACTGCACTACAGGTGTCTGGTGTTCTAATCGGCACACGCCGATAATTCTTGTGAGTTCTCGCGTTTGGTTTCTATGTACTTCAAAAAAGTTCCGAAGATATACTTTTACATGTTGTACGTAAATTGAGCTTGAATTTTATTAAGAATTGCGTGTTACTATAGGGAAGGCATTTTTAAGTTGTTGAAATCAAACATATTATTTTTGGAATTCAGTGGGTTTCGTTTTCCTTTCAAGCGAAAAAAATGTATCTTAAAGGTTTGTCTATAGAATGATTAACCTAAGTTACCTCATTCATAAACCCACGATGTTGTAAATTTACTCTATGAATCTTTCCGAAAATCACAAATAACGGTATCTTCAAGTGTATTTGCAACATATCTATTGCTGTTTTGGCTAATAAAAATTCCAATTTTTTAACTTTTATTTCACATCGTGTATGAATTGTATTTTAAATTTCTATTACTAGAAGTATTATAACCGAAATCAATATTGGTATGTAACAACCCGGAAATGCCCTCATAATAAAGGCTATATGATGTAAGTCGTTGTAAACGACCCATTATTCAAATGCCATACATGTTACAGCGACCCGTTAAAATAGAAATTTATTCAAATTTTACATGTTATATACGACCTGTTATATTAGAAAATGAGTAAGATGATACACGTTGTATTTGGCCCGGTATAATAGAAAATTAATAAGATGTTACATGTTGTATATGGCACGTTATAATAGAAAATTATATGCCCCTGGTTTCGGTAACATTTGTTATTAACTAACTCACAAATATAAGTCAAAAAGTTTATTCAGTACTTTCATTATTGTTGTCTCATTCGCATTAATTGCAGGCACGTGTTCACCTTTGTTTCTATATATATTTCCTATATGACGGCTCTGATCCCATTAAACCTCTGACGTCACAGGTCAGAGGTCACCGAAACGTAGTCAACGGCTCTGGGTTCGAGAAAAATCGCAATTACTCTAAAACTAAAGTCGCTGTGAAAGTCGACCTTTCAGCATTTTTAGTTTCATCCTAAATCACATTTAAACTTGAAATAGCAAATCGTTACGGGTACACTTTAAGACCACCACGTAATTAAGTCAATTACGCTATGAAGGCTATTTTCACTCCATTCAATTTCATCTCATCTTAAATTGTCCTTATTTGTATTAATTACGAAAGAAATGCATTAAATCTCATAATTGTATGAAAACCTAGCATGTTCAAATTAATAGAGCTGTTAACAAGAAATAATAGAAGTTATATCTCAAATCTTGCTAAATATATTAAATTTGCAAGGAAGAGAAAATTAGAATGGCTTAATAACCAATAATTATGTATAGTCATATAATGTTTCTCATACATATGTTGTATTACTTTTATTAGTAGTTGAATTGTCTGTATGTGCAATTCCAGCACAAATCTATGATAGGATATTGTTTATGATGTAAATAGTAAATTAATTGTTATATACATGCATATAATCACATATCACTATGTGTAAGGGTATACATGTATACAATAAAAGATCCGGATTTTACAACTTACCATCAGTCCATGTTTTTTTTAATGATTTTTACGTACCAGAAACCCCAAGCTATCTATTTAAAAGTACGGGACACTAGCGAGAACTACCCAAGATGTCCGATAATTATTAAACCCGTATTCACTTAACAATGTGACGCTTACATAATTAATTAAGTATCAGACGACTATTGACTAATTTGTGTGTAATCAACCCAGTTCTTGTGATCACTGCTTAATACGTAAATGTGTATGTAATTAATAGCATGCATCTTTCAATGAGTTTCACGTAACGGTGTTACAAGCCGATATCCGTGTTTACCCAATACAAGCGTTAATGATGTTAATTACCGATCATAAATTTATTACATGTATTTGAGATTGATTAATTATCGTATCACGCACTGTATGTTTGTGCATAAATTCTTGCTAACTACGAAATAGCAATATGTGTTCCTATAAAAGTTGCCGTCTGTAAAATAACTATCATAGATATTGTACGTCAAGTTGATAAAAGCAAGACCAGGCTATACTATAAAATCATTTAATACTGCAACATTTAGGTCGTAGAGAAAAAGCAATGTACCGTTATAAAAACAAAAGCTACACATTGTAACACAGGTAAAACACCCGGGGCTATGACCTAGCAGCGGTCGCTATGACTACGCACAGTGTCAAGTGATAGTCTGTACAGCTGTCGACACGGGTGACTTGCCCCGACATTTTTTTCTCCTCGTGGTGAAGAAATCGTCCGGATTATTGAGGGAAATTTACTAATGAAAAGTACGCTCCGTTCCCAAAATGGGCTTCCGGAATCGGAATCCAAATTTCCGGACTCGTGAGTACAAATAACGTTACGGAAATCCGTTCCCGTGCATTTCCGTCCGGACTGTGAGTTGTCCGGACTATCGGGGGTCCACTGTACACGTGTTGTAGTTTAAGCTAAAACATATTTTATTGATATACAGAAATGACAAAGGGATTAGTCAGCAAATTTTACCAACTTATAAACGACTTCTCTCGTAAAATTAACAAAACAATGAATAATAACATAGTCACATGATGGTACAAAATACAAGAATATTCAATTCAAAAATGTGATAAAGAAGAGAGTATAAAAAATTGAGCATTTTGGATTAAGTTGCTTTTGAATGATACGTGTTGTATATGTATAGACGAGTGAACAGGCACACGTATTCATACATGTGTGTGTATTGGATGAAGATATAGTAAATATACATACATGATGTATACTTGGTATTTACAATCTGAAAACTTTTTGTCCGTACCTCGAATAAAGAACTTTAAACTCGTCTTCGGTATTTTTTAGTGTGTCTTATTTAAATATCACAGACATGTACATAAATTAACCGACCATAGGATCTTTCTCCCAGTATTTTTTTTCTTTCTATGCATATTATTCTCGGTTTTGATTTTCCTGAAAAGTTTGACATTTTGTGTTCCTAAATGGTTACTTTAACTGCTTGATAATACCGCTGAAAAAATGACGTTTGATACCTGAAATTAGCTGCAGACAATTACACAACTATCAAATTATTAGGAACATGTGTGAATTTAGTTGTGTACTCGTCACCGTTTATCACAGGTAAGTTGCAAGGTTCCTTTGAACTGCAGTCAGAAAACTTTAGATCACAGTCCTACCACAGGCGCTAACAGATTAAACATACCACTGTCATATCAAAAAAAAATTGAAAGTAATATTTTCTATGCAAGCGCCTGTGGGCTCACATGAGGGTACGTTATAAATATAAATGAAAATATCTGAATGCGTACCACTTGTATATTGTGAATGACGATGTGGCTAGCAACAACTAAGTTTTATGCCACATGATATACATGTTTTAGCAGAGACATATAATATGTCTTTGGTTTTAGTAACGACATATTATGTTTATGTTCGATAACACAGTATTTTATGTAGCAAATAAATGACCACGACAATGGTACACAGATGAAGATACGGCCGGAGACAGATGTCTGCTTATTGTAATGTTCAAGTCAACAATGTGTCTGATTTTAATGCGTTAATTGAACGAAATATGGTAATAAATAAATAATCACATGCACCCTAATTAAATTGCACTGCGGTCGGTACTGACGATCTGCGGTGTCTGATTTTTGCCGAGTCTCTACGAGTTTGCTATTGTACAGGTAACTGTCTTCTGATTAAATATATCAATCAATGTACGGTAACAAGCTAATCTATATGTCTGTTTATAGCCTTTACATTAATTTCATTAACGTGCAGTGACATCAGCAAACGATTAAAACTTCGACGATCTTTTGTAAAAATCATCTAGACATGTCAATCACACCTGTGGCAACAAATCTGAGAGTATGTGGGCGGAGCTATAGTAGGCTGTGCCTGATTATGGTGTGTCATCAGGTAAACTGTCCACCCCATTCGATGCAGGTATCCCAGCAATCTATTGTCTAATTAATTCTCTGTAAAAAAAAGTCTTACGCTAGGATTTATGAGAGTGTCGCCCAAAACATAAGGGTATAATTTCACAATATTTAGTTTATATTTACTTAAATAATTACGGTAGCTGTTATCCCGTGTATTTGTTATTAATTATTGAGATAATACACGAACACTAATTGTTGCGATTTAAAACGTGTAATTTCATTTATTTATTTTAAAAAAAAATCCTACGGTAAGATGTGAGATACAGGTAGTAGACATGGACCAACTACAGCCTAACATCCTTCTGGATAACAACATATACTCCCCTCAGGTAAAAAAACCATAGGGGTCCGATGGGGTCATTGCGAAACAGGTATACTCTCTATTGTAATTAAGATATGTGATTGACAGGTGTTAACAGTTGGTGAAAACATTTCTATAACGGTAATTAAACGGCATGTAATTGTTCTGTGTATAGAGAATTAATCTATATCGCTTTCACTAACTTCAATTATGATTATATTACGCGATATAGAGATTTTTTTCTAGAAAATAATGATACACCATTTATAACTCATTTATAAGTATGACCGTTTAATAGATCATTCAGTTTGATTTCATTTGGTTTTAAACGGTAACGATTTGGAATATATGATTTCCTAGTGAATTTTCAATGATTGCGGTAAAACAAAACCACGATAATGATATAATATATCTATTATATACTCTTCTCCGACATTCTCTTCACAGAAGGTAAATATTTTCTTCTGGAACTCCTTTGTTACCTACCAGTTCAATGGACAATTTCAAATTACATGATCTATCATCAGGCTTCGTTGGACGTAAAATAGACTGGTCTGTAGATAGAGAAAGGACGAAATAGTTCACATTGTTTGGACGTTAGGTCTTGATCGTAATGGTGACGTCTGTATTGTTAGTACGTTATTTTGTTTTGCTTCCAAAATAAAAGGGACGGGAAAGATTCCTATGTTATGCTTATAATTAATTGAAATATGTTAAAATATATTTTATAGATTTCTTTATTACATACACCAATGTATTGTTTTCTCACAATAAAGAGGGCACATCGGACTATACATACACATCATTCTGTAGTCTATGTATTTCAAACAATATTTATTTGACAATTTCCATTTAACAATATACACAACATTTATAGTATACACACATAGATTCCAATCATGCATGTAATCGAAAAAAAAGAGACCTCGCATAATGATTTTGCTGTGACAATTTGGCTGTTAATGAAATAATGAAGTTGATTAACTACTATATATATAGTTTGGAAAATATGAGCATGGATTTCTATATCTACAGGTAATTTGAATGCGCCCAAGTGTATGTCTATGCTATTAGCCACGCCGGAATCGTCCCTGTAAACTGCAAGTAGCATAGGGCCTATATATCAACATAAATAATGATAGTAAGAAAACACACAACGTCTTTAAGTCGTGTATTTAAACTACGAAATGTTTAAATAATTGTACAGTCTATGTATGAAACCCGCTACAAAAAGTCAGACGAAATAATTATAAGCTATAGTATTGAGGATAAAATTTGGTTTTCTTCAAACAATTACGAAACAAAAAACATACATTATGTCCCCGCGAGGACAAGTAATGATCTTATCAATGTTTATCTTCTTCTCATCCGTCACAGGTCGTACACGTATATGGATCAATTTCTCAAACAGACATCTTACTAGCTATATACTTCAGATATATGTGATGACTAAATTATGCAATTAAGGACTTTGCTAGATCACGTAAAAATAAGTCCGAGATCTTTCACTAAATAACGAGCCCCTTATGTGGCCTCTCCGAGGTCATGGCATCTGAGGTCATGCACAAAGCGCCATCTATAAACAGGTCAGCTAAATCAGTAGTGATTAAATGCATAGGCCTATATACAAGTATTGAATTGCAGATCATTTAAACCACATCATTTATCAACAGCAGCAATTGAGACGTTAAGGGAATTTCGTAGACTCACTATACGGTATCCAGATGTTTTTTTATATAGTTATACCCATGATCGTCACGGAGAACCGTATCACTTCGAATTCGAGTCTTACATTAGGGATAGGACACTTGCATGTAAGTCACAAAATCTACCAATCGTCTCGACTGCTAGCGGTAAAAAAATCGGTACACGTACAACGATAAGGGTCGATAATGGTCAACTGAGAGCCACACCACCACAGGTAAAACCAAGGGCTGAATGTAATCGTGGCCCTCCGGGGCTGCATCATCAGGATTCGCGGCGGACAAATTGCTTTGATGTTTCGCGGAGAAACGATCACCGCGGATTTTGATGAACACATTACCACCGGGGATCGCGATGACGCCGTTTTCATGATCCCTGATAGGGATTTAGGGTGATCGGTCGCGGTGATTTACCCCTTGAATAGAAAATCAAACGCCGGCACATGGTGACTTTGTGTTCATTCCTACGGTCTGCACTGTAGGTCAAAGCAGACGAAACTTTGTCAACAACAGGGTGACATTAAGGATGCGTGCACCGTGTTTTGAGACTTTATTTGATTGACAGAATTCGTCATTGTGTTGGTGATAATTTTATTTTTCGATTCTTTTTGTGTATTTCTGACAATTATTCTGCACAAATACTTTTTGTTCTGGACACATTTGTGTCATTTTTATGGAATTTGTTCCGGACATATTTGTGTTATTTTTATGGAATCTTAAAGTGTCGTTCTACTAATTGCTGACTCTAGAGCTTATAACTTTGATAACTACCATTAGCCTAAAGATTTGGAAATTATATATCTCATCAAGAGGGAGCAACTTTTTCTGACTAAAACAGTTTGTTCGTTAAAAAACTACCCATAATTACAGTTTAATTTGATGACTGACTTTGGGTGTGGTAGGTGATGTAATCGCCTAAAACTCCCTGCTTAGTAAAACTTTCCCATTTGTGGTATTGACTTTTGGTTGTGGTTGGTGACAAGTATCGCCTATACCCTCTATATAAGACAATATTTTGGCAACAATTTGTGTATCATGGCCAGTTCAGGAGAACTTTCAAAATTTGGTGATTGGTTTTCGGGTGCGAGGGACAAAATAACAAACACAATGACATTCTTCAATGAATATCTGCAGGAGAGTTTAACAGAGATAAGGGAATCCAGGAGAGAAATCAGAGAGACTTCAAGTGCTTTTAAACGGCTTTTGGAACGCTTACCACCGCTCGAAGCAAGACATGTCTCATCTGATAACAATGCTGCATCCTACTTGACACCATCACGTCCTTCATCACAAAGCAGTTTCTATCCTAGCTTTGGATCGGGTACAGTAACAGCAGACAGTGTGTACTTACCAAAGTCCACCTCCACACCAGAATCAGATCTCTTTAAGCCAGCTGAGACCTCAACGACAGCATTCATAACTTTGTTTGATGAAAAAGAGCCGTGTGAAAATAAAAGCAAAGAGAAGGAAAAGGAAAGTTATATTGGACATAGTTCAAGTAACATAGATGACAGGTCTATATCCGAAGGTAAGGGTTAGGGTTAGGGTTAGGGAAGAGGACATGGGAACTTCCAACATTATAGGACAAGGTATGAATCCTCATCATCTGCATCAGAGTCTGATGACAGTTACGGTAGTTCAGATTACTCTCAATCGAGACATACACAAAAGAGGAGTCCAAGGGCACAAACACAATGGTCACGATTCGAACAAGAAGCAGACAATGTCATCCCATTTGCTCAAGGTTTGAAATCCGAAATAGAAGATGTTGCTGCTTCAGTACAGCAATTGGGTCCTGGTGTAAATTGGGTAGTAACCAAATCAGAGAATGATATGAGGAGAATGCAACCGGAAGATCCGGATTTAGGTTTATAATACAGTGGTTAGAAACTGTTTCGCCGGAAGAACATGAACTATACCTTACAAGTCCTGCTACAAAGCATGTGTGGCTCTCGAAGCATCAACTCAAATTATTGAATGGTGTAATGATGTACGTATGGATGGAAGGAAAAACCGAACGGATGCGCCTTGTAGTACCAAAAGCAATGCGAATAGAGGTACTCTTTCATTGCCACGATTCAAAACTTTAAGCACATCTTGGATACGAGAAATCTTTTGAAGATGCTTCGACAGTCCTACATATGGTATAAAATGGCGGAAGATTGTAAAGACTACATAAAGGCATCCTCAGTATGCAATGTGAACAAGAGATCTTGCCGGAAACCGAAAGCAGCTCTTCAAAGATACCACGCTGGTTATCCAATGGACATAATACACTTGGACATTCTAGGACCATTTACTCCGAGTGAATTGGGCAATTCGTATGTATTAGTTATGATAGATCAATTCTCGAAATGGATAGAGTGTGTAGCGTTGCCTAACCAGTCAGCAGACTTGATCGCCCGAGAATTTTTCAGTCGCTTTGTTGTAACATTTGGGTGTCCTTTGGCTATTCATACCAACCAGGGTCATGGCTGAGGCTCACCAATTTGCAAGACACCATCTCGAAAGCACCCGAGTTCGCCAGAAGAAGGACTTCGATTTGAAATTGCGCGAACAAATGTACAGCCTTGGAGATACAGTGTACAAACTTGATGAGGCAACAGTTGTTGGACAAAGCCGGAAACTACGTCCTCCTTGGAAGGGACCTTATTTGGTGGTTGGAAGTGAACCTCCACTCTATATCCTCCAAGACAACAGAGGTCAAACGAAGAGGATACATCACGACAAGCTAAAGCTGTGTACCGATGGAACTGCTCCATTATGGCTAGCTCGGGCTAAGCACACACTTTCTGTCAAGGACAAGTCAACAAACAGTTTTGAAAAGGATGGCGCAAGTGGTCCAGATACTTCTACCGAAGACCAAGATCCAATTGACATTTCTTCGGATTGTGACCGCGAACAGTGCAGTACCGACGGAGAGTGTATGGACGCCGAAGTTGTGACTAGGCGTGGACGACACGTGAAAAAACCAGCCTACTTGAATGACTATGTTCAGTAATATGCTTTATTCGTTTCGAAAACAAACTGTGTATAATTCATAAGTTTATATTTGAAGATAACTTTAATCTTCTTAGATTTCTGTAGTTTTATGTAATGTCAAATATCAGTTGCTAATCTCTCGGTATCCATTTCAATTGACATTATTTCCAATCTTATAAAACGGGGAGGAATGTTGGGAATCTCGGAAGAGTTACTTCCCCTTGTGTGAGCTTTCCTGTGGCGGGAGATGCGATTCGCTCTCTTCGACCCAAGCTATGAAACCAGCAGGACCTGTGGTAATCCCCCCTGTCATTTACTTAGTCGAATTGGAGCGTTTGGTGGCCTCTCCAGGTCTTTGTGAGCGGGGACGGCTACAACAGGGATCTGTGTGACCCTTTATGTGTTAAATGTATACTTGTTTATTTGTTGTTAACCTGTTACCGTAAATAAAGTCTGTTGAAATCTTACACCAATATACATGACTAAATATAAATCCTATTGATTTTAAATAACTTATTTTTAGTGTTAAGCTCACACTTACCGATCAATTGAAACAAATGTCGGGAATCTTCAAAATCTACAATTAATAGAGTTCACAAGAGCAAAGTTAAAAGAGTAGGTTATACCAGGGATGCAACACCAACCAATATACTACAGACGAATAGGCAGGTAATCAATACAAAGATAACGATTTGCTTTCTATGCATAAACAAAGATGAGACAAAAAAAGCATTCATACTCTATTGTTTAAGTCTCCAAATGTTCAAATGATTACGCTAAAGTGTATTTCTGATCGCTAACGACTGATAACGTAGGTTTGAGGATATATCAGGTAAAGGTCTTCAGGATCTGATTTTAAATGGCATATATCTGGTTCCGCAAAAACAACGAAAGTTTATACACAACGAACGTTTCGTGTGATACAGTATCTGAACGCTGTTTTGTAACATAAGATAACACAAACCAAAGAATCAATTATCATTAAAAGCTATACCAATGAGTGTACCAACATATGTTTACATATTTCGTTTGCTTGAATTTGTTACGTTTCATAACCGTTTTCTTTCGCCATTTATTGGTCTCAACGTTCTTAAAGTTTTGATGAGCCTTTACGAATGTAATGATTTTAACATTAAACTTCAACATCAAGCAGAGAGCAGCAATATCCAATAACACAGAGTTCGGTTCGTCTCAGAGGTAACTAGAAAGAAAAATCAAATCCGGAAGGAAAAAAAAGATATCCTTTGGACAGAAGGGAACCTCATGGGCACGATTCCTGTTTCACAAACAGAAATGAAAAACTACTTTTACCAGCTTCTGCTACATAATGTATGGTTACATTTAGGAGATTAGTGTGGCTGTGGCCTTGACAGAGACCAGACTCGTGGTTGAAGGTGAAAGCGTGGCACTCGTCATGTCCGTGACATTCCTTTCCACACTCGCCCAGGTTGGTCTTGGTTGTACTAAAGATGTCGAAAATTGGGATTCCTGTCACGTTGTTTACCTTCCACCATGTCTGGGTTCCTATGGTATGGCGAATGGATATAAACAAATTATATCAATTCATAAACATATTGTAGAATATATAAACAAATTATTGCAGAATGGGTAATCTGGTACTATTTCCTACTGTTCGTAGAACATGTCGATATTTATATATAATCTAAGTTGCACTCTCATTGTTTTTTCAGGAAATTCTTGAGAACATAATCAAAATAATCAGCAGAGAGGAACGATGAATTAAAACGCCGTAAATTAAATTTACGATTTTTTTTTCTTAAACTGAAGGGGGAGAATGTTCTGCAACCAGGTTTGACATTGTCTATACCAAAGTATCCTAAAGAGAAAGCCGTCATCGGGCTTTATTTATAACTACAGAAGCAGGACCATCTATATCATAGCGGTAATGCTATATGATTCTATTTACAAACCTTGATGCAGAATTGGACACCCAATGATTTCAAATCGAAATGCTGCACAGGTTGCCCAAGTCATTGGGATCACACGGATAAAATAAGCAATGATTGGGGAATCAAGGATTTATTTCGAAAGGCTCCATTGGTTTTTGTTGCCGGTAAATACCTGTTTAGAAAAAAATGCATTCAAACCATGCAGTAATATAAACGAAATCGTAGGCTTTATACCCTAATGATTAGAAGCCAGTAAAGTCAGACAAGTTCAGATTCGTCCCCTTTATAGAAATGTCAGACATGTTAAAGATAACGTCATCCTAGAAGGATACGACAATACTGTAGGACGTTCTACTCTCACATGATCCTATTAAACCGATAAATGCCTTACTTTAACGTTGCCGTTGATGTCCTTGACCTCCCTCCACTTGGTACCAGTGTCGCTGTATTGAACACTAAGTTTTAACGTATAGACCTAATCCAGATCTTCTCTGGATCACAAATCCAGATATCATCGATGGTTTGCTCAGTTTGACCTTGATTTTTAAATCAAATAAATTTGCCATATGATTCAATTTCAGCAAATTTGTGTATGATACATTATCTAACATTAGCAAACAAACGTCTGCATGTCCTCACCATACCAGATGTAAAATCAGCCCTCAATGTTGTACTCTGATATGGATATACATTATGAGAAAACAAATTAATTCTTTCGTCATCACATACATGACTTATAGTTTATTAAAGGGTCATGTGTAATGCTTTGATTAATCAGCTGATTTCTAAAAATTTATCGTGAATGGTTGAATAGTTGGCAGGTGTTTCACATTTTCTTCAAAGAGATTGCAAGTACGTATTTTGGATTATCTAATTTGCCAAGCAAGAGGCTAGATTTTGAATAGATGGCTTCTAATACAATTATTTGAAAAGAAATGCTTGTTCTCCCAGAAACAGTTTTATCACTTACGCTCATGGTGGTCACATTTATACGGGGTCCCAGCCCTATAGTGGCTATATAGGGAATATCACTGATCCTCATGGTGGTCACTCTTATACGGGTCCCGGCCCTAGAGTGGTTATATAGGGAATATCACTGATCCTCATGGTCTCACCTATACGGGGTCCCGGCCCTATAGTGGCTACATAGGGAATATCACTTATCCTCATGGTCACATCTATACGCGGTCCCCACCCTATAGTGGCTATACATTGTATAGGGAATATCACTGATCCTCATGGATACATCTATACGGGGTCCCGGCCCTATAGTGGCTATATAGGAAATATCACTGATCTCCATGGTGGTCACACTTATACGGGGTTCTGTATATTATTTATTTAGATATTTGCCTTTCTATAAGTAAGCTGACCAACCTGCAGGTAAGAACCCATAAAACCATGGGCGTACGGAGAAGACAGTCTGGTATACTTTGGATGGCATCGTGGGTCAGAGTGGTAAGGCAATGGTGCCGTGAGGGCGTAGTCTTCTACTCCGAAAGGACCAGTCACAAGGCTTGAGTTACATGGAACTAAAAAACAAACAAAATAACTTCGTTGTCATATTAGCCACGTAATGGGTTTTAACTTCAAAGATCGCGTTTTCTTTTAATTTTCTCACAAATCACACTGACATTTATTCGGAACAGTTGCCGCTATTCATAAAGTTAATACAAAAAGTAACATCATATGTCCACCAGCAGAGCTCAACCCCTAAACATCCCCCTGATAATGGCAAATGAATTTGAATATTTGCATTGATTCAGGAGACCATCAAAGGCAGGTACAGAGTTGAAATAGATGATAGCATCGCGTTTGCGCAACTATTTCCTCGTGAAGTATATTCGTACATTTTCCTTTTTGCGAGAGATCAGGACTCGATTTACCTTATTTCATATATGTTTAATGAATGTAAGTTGTCTCTTCTGATCGGACATAGGCTTTCCCTTGTGTGGCAGGGATACCTGCAGGCCTATCATCGTGATGTATCTTATCTGGACGTAACGCACATAAGAAATCAGAAATAAGGAAAATCAATCACAATAGTTTCCATTGTTGGGCCTGATTTATATCATACATACCTCAACGATATCATTTGTAGAATAAATTTGAATTTGATTTCGATTTTTGTTTCCATTTTTTTTTTTTTGACTTCCGTTCCATCAGAAACAACATTTAGTTAAATAAATTAAGCATGTTCCATTGCAATAGATGTGTTTATCTTCAACTTCAAAAGACGCCATTAATCTTGGTAGTCTTGACTTTCATGTCAATGATGGCAAACTGTGCCACGTGTTAATGTTGTAATAAGAAGCTGGTTATATTGAAGATCAGGTGACAAATACCTAACAAAGCTCTTGGATTTCACTCATTAGTATTGACGATGTGTTATTTTTAAAGAAAAAACCTTTAATAGCCATGTTAAACTGATATCTTCCGTAAAACTTGAAAAATCAAGGATTTACCAAATTCCACAACGTTGTTGTTTACAGTTAACCTTAACTTACAAAGTAGCCAGCAGGGACAAACTTACAACTTAAACTGTTTGATAATTGTTATAAATGCACTTTTTCAATTGTTAATTTTCCATTTCTTGATAGGAACACTACTGCTTCTCCTACATACCTTGTGCATAGGTTCAAGCCTATTCGATATCAAAGTTCCCTTGATCACGACATCGGTGACAAATGTCGCTACTGGTGCGATGACTCGTTTGATAAGTCCAGAATAGTATTCCGCTGATAATTCTAATAAAAGCTACAATGCTATATCGTTCAATAAGTCATCAACACAAAATTTCATCAAAACTGCCCTGCAGGTAGGGCGTAAGAATGTACCTGCTGCTCAATTGCATGATCGTAAGAGGCGACTACATTTGGGATATTATCTTTTCTCTTCCTTCTTAACAACTTTCTCCTTCCTAATGTCTCCCTTGACAATGCCTCATTTTTGGCCTTTAGTTAGGCTTAGGGTTCTGTTCCCTAGCCGAGATATACCAGAGTCTTTAAAAATGGTAGTTGCTACTCCTGTTTAGCGCTCAGCATATTTGGAATGGGACGATTGGTTCGCCCGTTGTCAGTATAATGTGACCGGGTGGGGTGTGCTGCTGGGTGTCTTCGGCAGTATGCTTCAGTGAGATAACACTATAAATCGGCAAAATTTCCGGCCTATCACAAGGAGACTTAACACGAACATACTGCAGCCTCCCAAAACACACATACGCACTTACCACACGCATGCATGTCGCACGCACGGGAGGCCGTCCTTAAATGGCCTTAGGTGTTAATAAGACGTTAAACAAAATAAACCAAACCAAGCCAAAACATCGAACTAGAAATATATCTTTTTAAGTCGTGCTTTTAGTTTCACAATACGCCACACCTTCGTTTATGTTTCATAGAATTTGAACAACATGTAACTTTCAACAAATCAGAAGCCAAAATGTGGCGGCCATCTTGTTCAAAATAATGATTTTTTACGGCTTTCGAGCAGGTCATGTAACGAAAAATTCCACCAAGTTTTATTCCGTCGCGTGGAATAGAACATAAGTTATTATTCAAATTAAATGTCTTAGCCAAACAGAATATAATATAATGACAAATAATTCCCAAAAACCTCATTTGGAGGTCTTTAAGGTGTGTTGTGATATCAATATTACAATGCAACTATATTCCAGGTTTGCTTGAAATAACATTGATACTTTATGGGAAACTGAGCTAAATACATAACTGTCATGTACATATTTCCAGCAGCCCTAATTTCCAGAGTCACTTGACCATATAATCTGGATTTTATTCTGTACATGAAGTCTGTCTTGAGATGTCCTCTGTCTAATCTAAGTATAACAATTTCGGTCAAATTATGACTTATTTTTTTCAGCAACAGTTCTAAATATAAACCTTAAGTAGATGTTGAACGTGTGAGAGAGAGGATGTGTTGGTAGGTGCGAGAGAGAGAGAGAGAGAGAGAGAGAGAGAGAGAGAGAGAGAGAGAGAGAGAGAGAGAGTTTGTGACTGAAGCATTAACGCATTAACGTGGCCAGGCCGCCATATTTGCATCTTAAGAAAAGTAGTGTGAACTCCTAACTGACGAGTTGGATTTTAGTTGAAAGGTTTTTCTCGTGACGGATTCAGACATGTTAATAAGGTGCAAACTTTATATCTTAGGACAAATGCAAAACTCCTTATATCAACATTTGATAGTCTCTCTTTTATACACTGATTCAAGTGCACGAGGGGTCTTACGTTTTGGAGAAACTCGAGTATCCGGGGAAACTCCATGTGGTCAGGCAGGGCACCAAATACTTTCAAGAATTCCAAAGGCTTTCAATTCAAACACTTTGTATTTATATTTCTTTGATAAGTATGGATATTATTTCCTGTCATTTGAAACGAGGTAGCAATATATCTTTTTCCAGAGCAAACAAATGCATCTTTTTTCAAGAAACGACTCTTTATATTGAACAGTGTTAATGGCAAACTCAGAAGCATAAAAAAATACAAATGGCCTCTGCCATTATAACTGAGCAGCACTTATGTAAAAAAAAAATCATTTTAAAACCATAAAGAATTTAGGGGAACAGAACATTAACAGTGAAAAACAATAGCAATGACCTTACGAAAACGGGACCAGAAAAATGAATCATGCAAACGGGTGAAACTCAAAACTAGGCAATCTAAATTGGAGAGGAGTCACAAAACAGTCAAATACTACAATTAAAAACTGCATAAAATTTAGGAAAACGCATAAGGAAGTGGAAGGAGAATTAGTTACGTCATTATAACAATAGGGGAAACAATACATAGCTTCCCAGGCGACCAGGCTACATTAGAAACTATCCAAAGGAAGCACTCCTTGTCAAAAAGGGCAACTACGGGTAAAATCAGACATAAGGAATGAAACATTATAGGTACCAAAGTAAAGATAACTCGTAAGAAAGTATCTCTCAAACGTAAAATTTCAACTTAGGTAGATATTTGATATTATCAGAACAAAAAAAGACAGATGCAGAAAAGTAAAAAAAAAAACTTGTCTATGTGAACAGGAGGTGACAGCCCAACAACTACAGTATAAAGAGATAATCGGAGAAAATCACATTACTGTTAAGGAGGAGCATTTATTTAAACAATTAAATAACCTAAAACCAGGCAATCTTTCATCCTGGATTTGAAACCTTTCAATCAGTCTTCATCAACTAGTCAGAGCAAAACAAGGAGACAAACGCAGGGTGAGTATCGACCGGTCAGCCTAACCTCATTGTTATATGAGGTCATACAAACTATATATAAGGGCATACATAAGAAAAGTCACAGGAGAAGCAACTGGTTTTTTTTGTTCTTTGTTTTGTTTTTTTGTTTTTTTTTTGTTTTTTGTTTTTTTTTTTTTTGTCAAAGCGGTATAGACATCGATCTGGCAAACTGACTCGCCTACAACAAATAGAGGTTAAGGATGAATAGACAAGCTGAGAGAAGTAATAATATAGGAACATGCATCAATATTTTACAGCTTGTAAAAGCCTTTGATACATGGATACCACCGCAAAGTAAGTATTGCATCTGTCGGATGCGAGAGCAATTATCTGTACAGTCTATATCTGTATCAGTAGGTGATGAAATTAGTCTCACATATCATCTATATTTCAAATACACATGGGATTTTACTAACAAGGCAGTATCAATCCAATATGTTGTTATATTGACTTAGTCGAAGGTCCTTGTTTTACCTACCAAACCAACTAATTGTCTACTTTTGATGATATCTTGTTTAGACAATAACTAATGTAATGTTGAATTAGAATATTATGGATTTTCCTTTATAAGTTTTTTTCTCTCAGCTCGAACTATAGGACATCTGCATGTTTTCACAATTTCATATTTTAAGACATAACACTGACTTTGAATTTTTTCCATCAGCATTTTTACTCTTAATTCCTTGAATCAATCAATGAATGCAAAATGCAATATCAACCACATTTTTAAGTTTCTGGTACTTTTATTTGATTCACAATTAACTTTAAACCTGACATATTTGATATAACCCCCTTTCCTGCAATATGAATGTATAACACAATATGCATACGCAAGACTACAGTGATATATTCTTGCTTATGTATACATTTTGACTTAAATGCCTATTAGTAATCGTATAACTGCGGAGGCTAGCAATATAGCAGGTAAGGTTAAGTATTTGCTTCCTAAGCTATTTTGAAACCGCGCCTTTCCACTTTAAAAATGACCGTCCTATTTCCTGATTAACACAATATAAAACTAAGTACACTTCAAATGGAATCCAATCTGGCTTCCTTGTCCTAGAGCCTAATTGGCTATGTTAGTGTTAGTCTACATCATAGTTCTTATTGTCCAGGTCGACCATACCGAATACCTGGGTGATGACGATTGGAAGCGAAATCCACAAAATGTTTGCTTTGTCTTTAACCATTTTACTTTTGGATGCAAAGACTTACTGGTTTCCAAATTGTATGTAGTTTCCTAAATAACATAGGATACTGGCTATGTGGGAATAGAATCGCATCGTGCTGTGTCCTACTATTGTGGAAACGGAACTGAAGGTATTTAAAGCTTCCGTCATCCGCGATTATTTTGAATATAGAACAATGAGATTGGGGGTTATAGGGTAAAGTGTTGCAAACTGTGTTGGTTTCTATTGGTAAGATATGTAATATATCGTAATTAACGTCCTTATTATAACTGACAGCGATGGTCATTTAAGGACGTATATTAGGAAAGACACATGTGTATACAAGGTGGTCAGTTATGTCCACAATCGTTTAACAAGTTATGGAGGTAACAAATATCAATTTCAAAATCATCACTGCATTAACGGTACAATTTTGATCTAAGGGCAGGATTTGACTGACTGAATATGGAAGACATTCAAAATGTCGTTTGTTTACACAAATTGACGCTTTTTCTAATAATACTTACTACAATCATCGGCGGAACACCTACTGTTTTAGCAATTTCGTATTTAGTCTATGGTTCAAACTTTCCGATTCCGTATATTTTGCCTGTATTATGACAATCTGTTATCTTAGTTTAGTAATTAAGTTAATTAGGCTAGTGTATCATCGCTTAATTCGGGTTGATATGTGTAGCCAAGGTAACGAACGTTGATGTTACAAAGCAATGTATCAGTGAATGGTCTCTAAGAGTACATATTCTATAGGCTGACACCTAAGGGAAATTAACATTGCTGTGAACCTCAACTTTCTGCTTTTCTGAAAGAGATCATATTTTGGAAAATATGCAGTCGTGCATGCTTAAATGATTGATGCAAATCAGTAAGTCTATGAATAACGAGATACAAAATGTAAAATTAATGCGTTGGCAACGAAATTGACATGTTCATTACAATTGCGCGGTCTGGAAATGAATCTCTGTTCCTTTTGCCAAATCAAAACAATAAAAACGTTACGAATAAATTATGTTATTTTATTGATTGCAATAAAACAAATAACACATATAATGAAACTTTCTGATGATGCTATTTGCCACAGAAAAATATCATGATAATAAACAATACAATAATAAGCATCAAGCTGTTTTACATCTTTTTAATGTGTCATAACAGAAAGTTAAGTCTGCCCAATGGTGATATAATTACTACTCATCAATTGATGTGGAAATACGGGAAGATATTTCTACAAATTGATAAAGTGATGATAAAATAGTTCGTTAATTGTTTTTAAATTCAGTGAATTGACAAATCATTAGGTTTGTTGAGTACAAACTCATTATGATCCACATGGAGTGTAAATCAGCAGGTTTATTGAGTCCAAACTCATTGTGATCCACACAAAGTATAAATCAGTTGGTTTATTGAGTACAAACCCAATGCGATGTGTTGTGTAGTTCAGTTAGTTGGCGGTATTCCTGTTGTGAAGTTCAGTCAGAGTGTGGAATTCCTGTTGTGTAGTTAAGACAATGGAGGGTACTCCTGTTGTGTAGTTCAGTCAGTGGGCGGTATTACTGTTGTGTAGTTCAGTCAGTGGGGGTATTCATGTTGTGTAGTTCGGTCAGTGGGGATATTCATGTTGTGTAGGTCAGTCAGTGGGCTGTATTCCTGTTGTGTAGTTCAGTCAGTGGGCGTTTTCCTGTTGTTTAGTTCAGTCAGTAGGATGTATTTCTGTTGTGTTGTTCAATGAGTGGGCGGTATTCATGTTGTGTAGTTCAGTCAGTGGGCGGTATTACTGTTGTGTAGTTCAGTCAGTGGGGGTATTCATGTTGTGTAGTTCGGTCAGTGGGGATATTCATGTTGTGTAGGTCAGTCAGTGGGCTGTATTCCTGTTGTGTAGTTCAGTCAGTGGGCAGTATTCCTGTTGTTTAGTTCAGTCAGTAGGATGTATTTCTGTTGTGTTGTTCAATGAGTGGGCGGTATTCATGTTGTGTAGTTCAGTCAGTGGGCGGTATTCCTGTTGTGTATTTCAACCGGTGGACGTTATTCCTGTTGTGTAATCAGTGAATGGGAAGTATTCCTGTTGTGTATTTCAGTCAGTGGGCGGTATTCCTGTTGTGTAGTTCAGTCAGTGGGCGGTATTCCTGTTGTGTAGTTCAGTCAGTGGGAGGTATTCCTGTTGTGTAGTTCAGTGAGTGGGTGGTATTCCTGTTGTGTATTTCAAACGGTGGTCGGTATTCGTGTTGTGTAGTTCAGTGAGTGGGAAGTATTCCTGTTGTGTATTTCAGTCAGTGGACGTTATTCCTGTTGTGTAGTTCAGTGAGTGGGCGGTATTCCTGTTGTGTAGTTCAGTCAGTGGGCGGTATTCCTGTGGTGTAGTTCAGTCAGTGGGAGGTATTCCTGTTGTGTTTTTCAGTGAGTGGTATTCCTGTTGTGTAGTTCAGTTAGTGGGCGGTATTCCTGTTGTGTAGTTCAGTGAGTAGGCGGTATTCCTGTTGTGTAGTTCAGTCAGTGCAAAAATATTTCACTTTGCTATCGTAATGAGCAGCTCTAGAATTCTACTTTATTTTTAAATAGCCTTGAAATATCGTTATGTTGCATCCTACATAATAATACTGTTATGTAACATTGAATACGATTGAAATCAAATTATTTGACTTGTCATGATTTACCAAGCATAATTATTTTTCGGCGTTGTGTATTACGATCATGTGACAATCACATATCAAGCTAGTGGGTGGGGAAATCATCAATTCAGAGACGTAGAAAGCTTTATGCGTCTCTGATTAACTAAGTAAACAAACTTGTTGGATCTAAACAATAATAACACAATTTGTCATCGCAAACGGCAAACACATTTTGAATAAAGCAGTCCTGTTCAGTTATCTACGACAATAAAGTGAACTCTGAATCCAATTCAGACATCATGCTGTCGACAAACCTATTATCAGGGTTAGAAACTAACTTTTTCAATATATTAGTCCAAAGGACTAGTAAAATTTTTAGGTACTAGTCCTGTGGTATTGTGACTAGTCTTGAGGGCTCCAGCCTCAGCTGAAACACTAAGTGACGAACAACCAATCGCGAAGTGATGGGCCGGCGGACTTGTGCAGACGGGGGACAGGGGTATGGGGGGTCTCTCCCAGCAAAAAAATGATATCTAAATGCTCTAATATGAGATTTGGTGTATCCTGAATGCTAACTTTGTACAATTTTCTCTTCTTGAGTATAAGTTATAGATTAGAATACAAAACAAAAAACAAAATAAAAAAACTCAACTAGTCCACAGGACTAATAAACAGAGCATATTTACTAGTCCTTCAGAATTTTTATTAGTCTTGGACTAACGGACAAGTGTTAGTGTCGAACCCTGATTATGTTAATTAAATAATGTATCAATTGAATACTAAGTGTCTTACTCGTTTTTAAGACAATACTTCAATCCCGCAGATGCATTGTTTAGACTCTTAGTATGAACTGACTGGGGTGTAAACAATACCTGGTGTAGACGGGTATTCACCTCGGGCGATGTAATTAACCAGACCTAAAGTTTCTCACTCAGACATCTTACCCGAAAAACGGGGTCTTATATATATCAAATATATGTATATATATAAGAACCAGTTCACGTACGCAAAAGATAGGTAATCCGCAAGGATTACCGTGTATATTGGAGTTGGTACCTCAAGGAGAAATTTGGTTTCTTATTGACTACGGAATATCGCCTGTTTTTTTAATTTCTGTAAGAGATGTTTAGAATTAGGAAATTGTAATATCTAGTACCATGTCAAATTATAAAAAGATTAAAATGAATAAAATAGACGATAATAACCATAATCAAAGCTATACCAATAGTAAATATGCAGTCAAAAAATAATATAATAACACATACGGTTCTGTGTATACACCATGGCTACTATCATCAACTGAATCCAGGCTTCTGCCAGGTAAATCAGGTATCCAGCTTTCATCTGTAGTTGAGAATAATGATATGTATTAACATGACTTCTGCGATTAAATTAAAGCAAACACCTTATCTAATTCTGATTTTCAATGATCTCCGTATATCACTAACCATAACTAGTTTGATCGATTTCAAACAGAATACATTTCCAATACTTAATAACTTGAACAGTGCATAACATACCTTAAGTTATTCTTTTAAAAATCTGATGATTAATAAATATCATTTACTGATTGCTATCAAGGTATCGATGTTAATTCTCCTACTTACAGTAGCAGTTGGTCGTCTTTGAACCTTTTCTGTTTCGATCCCAAAGAACACGTACCATATCTATCACCAAATTGCTTCTAACGATGAACTGAGCAAAGCCTACTTTATCTATAATCAAGATATTTGATTCATTGAATTAAAACTATCTCTGTACTACATACATATGCATCAATTATGTAAAGGCCGCCTTTTCTATTGCCTGACAAGGTTACAAGTAATGAACTAGAATTGCCATTGGTTTACCTTAACTCGTGGCTTCAGGATATATTAGTTCAGGAGGTGTTTTTTTTATTGGGTTTGCGTCATTCGGTAGATTGTCAGTGCATTAACAGCCACAGCTATCATAGCATCGTACTTATTATATATTTAACATTTTTACTGAAAACTAAAACAAGTGTACTTATTTGTTTTCAGATCGACGTGGCTGTTGGGTACATAACATTGGTGAACGATCATCACCATCAATGTTACAATTAAGACAGCATACATTGACCTTCACTATTCATCACCGAATAGATAGTTTATCGGATATCGATATGTAAGACTGCTCATATTACTGACACTCATTCAAAGGATTCGATGAAAGTACAATCTTGGTTACCGTAACGACATCGACCCAGACAGTAAGCACGACTTTCAGGTCTGAATGTCAAATGGTTTGCTTTCATAAATATATTAATTTCGACGTGGAACTAAGCAGATTGAGAGCAAAAATTAGATTATTCAGGGGAGATAAGCGACTCAAATAACGATAAACATTAACTCAAAATCGGGCATACTGACATATGATTTTCTTTTCATTTCATCAATTTCTGCATTTCACCCTTTTAAATGAGGTATAACATTTAAAAAGTTGAACGTCAGAAAAGTTTGACTTTTCACCAGAGCATATCCTTAAATAGGTATGTTTGATCTAACCCTAACCCTCATGACAACATGGGAGGGTCTCAAATAGGAGAATAGCTCCAATTTAGCTTAAAATGATTATTGCTTACGTTGACAAGAAGTTACCCGTGCTGCTTTACGATAAGCGGTTGGTCTATAGGGACTTTCAAAGCGCAGGAATCGCAGGAGGAAAGGTGTTTCGGCAGTTGGCGCTGCCGATGATCTTACGTCAGATTGCCATGAAGCTTGCGTACGAATCGATAATGGCAGACAATCTTATATCGAAGAGGACTTAGAAAGGATTGTAGCAGAGCTCTTCTGGCCTGGAGTTCAAGTGGACGTTACACGTTTCTGTCGCTCTTGTGACGTTTACCAAAGTATTTTTCCAAAAGGAGTATTTTAGTCGCCATTAGGAAGTATGCCATTGATTAATACTCCCTTCAAGAGGCTGGCGGTGGACCTCGTAGCACGTTTGGAGTCAGCGACAGAGCGTGGGAATAGGTTAATTTTAACTGTTGTTGACTACACAACAAGTTACTCCGAGGCAGTGCTCCTGAAGGTGATTGAGACGGAAAGAATTGCTGAGGCTCTTGTAGATATTTTCAGCCGTGTTGGTGTACCAATAGAAAACTTACCAGATCAAGGGGCTCAATTTGCGTCTAGATTGATGAAGGAGGTGAGCAGGTAAATGTCAATCTGGCAGCTGACTACCTCACCATACCATCCTAAATGTAACGGTATAGTGGAGCGTTTTGATGGAAAGCTGAAGAGAGTTTGGGATTTTCACCCTTTGAATTACGGCAGGGTGGTTCTTGGTCCTATGTTGATCACCAAAGAATAAATCACAATGGAGTTGTCTTATGAAGATATCAAGACTTGTGAAGCGTTTTAATGAAACGCTGAAGAGGATTTGGGATTTTCACCCTTTGAATTGCTATACGACTGGGTGGTTTGTGGTCAACAGAGAATAAATCACCAAGAAGCTTTCTGATGAAGAGATCAAGACTGCTTATCAGCATGTGATGGATCTTTGGGAGCGGATGGAGGAAACATGTCAGGATGCTATGGTTAACTTGAAGGAGGAGAGACATGTTCAGAGCAGGAACTTCAATAGGATGTCGAAGTCATGGAATTTGAGACCAGGAGCCAAAGTGCTGGTATTGTTACAGGCGAAAGGGAACAAGTTCTTAATGCAATGGCGGGGCCCTTACAACGTGGTGGAAAAGGTTGGACCTTATGATTACGGCGTGATAAGGGACGGGGGAATCATGAGCTTTCACAACAACCCGCTGAAGAAGTATGTTCAGACAGAAGGAACTGTGACTCAGAACGGCGAAGGAATTATTGCTTGTGACATGGCTAGCGTAATTTTGGACGAAGAAGACTTCCATTAAGAAATTGATTTGCCTGCTAGATTGGTGACAGAGGAAAGAAGCGTGTTGTAGATGTTGAGGTTTCAAACGCACTGTCGGAGACACGGGCAACTGAGGGGAAAAGTCTAATGATCAAGTACGAAGATGTGTTGACAGATCTACCGTAATAAGACTTGTCTTGCATATCATGAGATTAACACAACGATAGATATCCCAGTTCATGTGAAACCGTATTCGTTACACTTTGCGACGAAGAAGGCGATCAAATATGAGGTGAACAAGATAATTGAGACTGGTGTAATGTAGCCCTCGACATATTCAGCTACTGTGGCTATGGTTAAGAAGAAGGAATGGTCAAATCGTTTTTGTATCGACTTCAGGAGGTTGAATCGTGTCACGATATTCAATGCCGAACCGATGCCTAACTAAGGTGAAATTTTTCCAATAATAGCTGTGGTCAAATACTCCTCCAAGCTTGACCTGAGCAAGAGTTAAAGTGTACCCTGAACGAAAAACGATAATTAAATATGTTATTCTTTGTAACCACCAAAGAAGAATGTCGCAAACCGCATCAAAATCGGTTGGCCGAGTGCCGAGATATCGCACATCGAGGTACGCGATATGCACCTGTCGATCGACTGCTAATCAGCGTATCGGTCAGTCACGCTGATTTGGAACTCTTCAGTCTATGACGTCACAGGTTGAACAGAGTGACTGGTATGGTGGCCAGTAGCATAGAGGACAGAGTGAACAGTATCAGCACAAATATGTTTGAATACGATCTGGACATGAGATTTGAGGTTGTTGAATTTGGCGAATATTGCCGACGAGAAGTCGTAATCCAACAATATAAGTTTGAGTTTAAAAAAAATAATAACATAGTGAAATTGACTCTGAAAATGACCGCTTGGTTTACACAGACTGGTGTAATAATCGGTCAATCACCAATAAATGTATATTAGCTATGTGTTTACCATTTCTTACTCGTTATCAAAGAAAGCAACACAGCATCAACATTTTTAACTAAAATAATGTGCCATTTCATTCGCAAATTAATATTCAAATAAACATACCAACAATACAACAGTTCTGGATACTCTGGTTTGTGAGAAAAGACGAACACACGTACAGTAAATTCTATACAAAACCCGCTTTAGTCATGAAGGACACTTAATTTAGAAAGTAATACATTTTGTATATTATAATCATCATGATCTACAATATACTAAATCTCTCCCCCGTAAGAATACCAGTGTTAAAGTCTACAACAAACTTCTACATATACAGATTTTATCCAATTTTTTACATGTCATGGTCTCAGGGATCAAGGACGAATAAATGCTTGAGAAAGACATAATTTATATACGATCGTTGTCAGTGAAATTATATAAAAGTGATTCGCAACAATTATAATATAATTGATACTTTCTGTACAGGTATAAAGCATAGGTACTTATTAAAACCATTATTTTAGCTCCGTTTTTAATGATAAAACACAAACAATTTATTTCATCGTGACTAATCATAATTAATACTAAAACTTATAAACTCGTAATGATTTTCGTGTATGATTTTTTTTCCTCAAAATTTTATGTATTTTTTGCTGTTATGTTTTCGATTCGTGTCGCAAGTCATATCTTCACTTAAAAAAGGATTTTTAAAAGATGTTTAAACATGTTCGGAGAATTACGAATTCTCAAGTTTGAATTGGTTAGTATACCGCTCAACAATTACCAGGTGTGAAATTACGGTCCACAAGCTCGTCACACCTGTCACTGCACCACAGGTGTCCGTGATTTCTGGTGTTCTAATCGGCACACGACGATAATTGCTTGTGAGTTCACGCGTTTGGTTTCTGTGCACTTCAAATGAGTTCCGAAGACATGCTTTTACAGGTTGTACATAGATTGAGCTTGAATTTTATTAAGAATTGCGTTTATACTATAGGGAATACATTTTCAAGTTGTTGAAATCAAACACATTATTTTTGGAATTCAGTGAGTTTCGTTTTCCATACAAACGAAAAAAATCATATCTCAAAGGTTTGTCTGAATAATTAACCTAAATTACCTCATTCATATATATACCCATGATGTTGAAATTTACTCTATGAATCTTGTCTGGGAGTTACTGATCTTTCATGGACACGTTATATCAATTGCGGACAATTACCCAAAAATCACAAATAACGGTATAATTTCTGTTTTGGCTTATAAAAAAAAAATGATTAGCATTTATTTCACATCTTGAATGAATTGCATTTTAAACGTGTGTTACTAGAAGTATTATAACCGAAATCAATACTGGTACGTTTGTATGTAACAAACGTGTCATGCCCCCATAATAAAGGCTATATGATGTAAGTCGTTATAAACGGCCCGTTATTCAAATGTCATACATGTTACAACGACCCGTTAAAATAAAAAATATAAATAAAATATTTTAATATACATGTTATATACGACCTGTTATAATATAAAATTAATAAGATGATACACGTTGTATTTGGCCCGTTATAATAGAAAATTAGTAAGATGTTACATTGTATGGTTCGTTATGAGAGAAAATTAGTGAGATGCTACATGTTATATATATACATGGCACCGTTTAAAAAGAAAATTATATGTCCCTGGTTTCGGTAGCACTTGTTATTAACTAATTCACAAATATAACTTAGAGAGTTTAATCAGCATTTTCCTTTTTGTTGTCTTATTCGCATTAATTACAGGCACGTGTTCACGTTTGTTTCGATATATTTCCTATATGGCGGCTCCGATCGTGTTCAACCTGTGACGTCACAGATCAGAGGTCACCAAAACGAGGTATTCGGCTTTGGGCTTCAGGTGTGTTTTCGAGAAAAATCACAATTACTCGGAAATAGGTCGGCCGATTTTGATGCGGTTTTCCGCATTCTTGTTTATTAATCAATACCAATAACATATTAAAATATAATTTTTCGTTCAGGGTACACTTTAAAGACAGAAACCGTTGTCGTCGGAAGCAAAGCAGATGACAGCCTTTTCAACACCATGAGAGCGTGCGTGCGTGCGTGCGCTTGGCGACTGTGTGGGCAGTGCGAAAATTTAAACCTTACATCTCAGGTCAGGGGTTCATCCTCGAGACCAACCATTCAACGTTGACATATTTGCACAGATCGCGAGCGTAAGACATTACAGGCTGAAGATTCGTGCCATCAAGGGTTCCGACAACGTTGTATTTGACTATCTGAGTAGACTGTAGCACAAGCATATGTTTCATGTTTGTCTAGAAATTATGTCGTTTTCTTCGGAAGCCGGGGGATGTGTAACGCAAGCATGTATACTTATATATTATGTGTATAGTGTTTTGGTAGATATTTAACTTAAGCCGGGTAGGTATCTTAAAAGATAGGTACTGCTTGGCATAAATACGTCACGGGTACGTGTGCACGAGCCAAAATGTTTATGTTTTAGACATGGTTCTCTGTAGTGTGTATTAGGTATGCATTTATCGATATTTTGCGTCATGTAGCTGAGTACAGACGACCTACTGTGGCAAGTATAGGTTATAGTTTATTTCTGTTTCATGATAGTGGGTATAACTGTATTGTACATTATTAATGTTGAGTAAAACAATCTAGGTATCTGTGCGCTCCTGTCAGCCATGACCATTGTTTATCGTTTAGGTATTTTTGCTATTTCATGCTAGATCTCATATATTTTGTATGTATCAGTATCATATATTTACCTTATGAATATTTTTGATTGCTGTATATGAAATGTTTCGGTATAAGTATCATGGATTCAAACAGTTATGAATAAATGGAAGCTCAGTGCCATTGTCATAGTGTAAAACATGGTTTGTTGGCGCGCGGATGGAAACTGTATTGAAACCTTTGAGTGTAATTTTTAGTAGTGTGAGAGTGTATGGTATTGATCTATATTCAGAGGATGGAGCCGCACAATATTATTTCATTTCTAAACAATAATATAGTAGTTTATTACTGTGGTGGTATTTAATTAAGGCTTTTAGGTTATGAATCTGTACTTAGATTAATCCTTAGGGACGAATGGGAATCAGAGTGATGGAGATAACTAGTGGTATAAATCAATCATGTTAGCTCACATTACAGGAGTTTAAAGTCAGCCAGAACCCTACATAATCAGGACTGACCAGGACAGTATTAATAGAGCAGGGTCAAGGTCAGCAAGGGTAGACTGAGGTTGGGCCACTGTCTCTGTGGATGATTTGCCGTCGTGTCTTAGCTAGACTCGCGTGGTGTATATATGCAAGATGTTGCTAGAGTTGGATAAGTGAGCTCTGGATTGAGCTATTTATTCCTGTATTATAAATAATCATTGACTCTGGATTGAGTCATATATTAGGTTATTATCAAGACTCATTGGCTCTGTATTCAGCTGTCCATTAGGTTAATATCAAGACTGATTGACTCTGTATTCAGCTGTCCATTAGGTTAATATCAAGACTTATTAACGCTGTATTCAGTTGTCCATTAGGTTATTATCAAGACTCATTGACTCTTTATTCAGCTGTCCATAAGGTTATTAGCAAGACTCGTTGACTCTGTATTCAGCTGTCCATAAGGTAATTATTAAAACTCATTGGCTCTGTATTCAGTGTTCATCAGGTTATTATCAAGACTCATTGGCTCTGTATTCAGCTGTTCATAAGGTTATAAGCAAGACTCATTGACTCTGTATTCAGCTGTCCATTATGCTATTATCAAGACTCATTGGCGCTTTATTCAGCTGTCCATAAGGTTATTAGCAAGACTGATTGCCTCCTCTGTATTCAGCTGTCCATAAGGTTATTATCAAGACTTATTGGCTCTGGATTGATTGACTTGGATGCTATTTCTGTGAACATTCATCGTGTTTTGGGGCTTCTTTTAGATTACTTTGTTGAAAATGCGTGAGTTAGTGAGAATGTATGGCTTCATTGTAGATAAACATAATGTCCTTCATTCGAAATAAACATAGTCATCCTTATGTGATCATTTTTTCAGCCTCCATTTCCCGTATCAACCAGGGACGCTTGGTCCATGTAAACATTCGTCATCTGAGCGTCTTGAGCGTCTTGCTATAATTTATCAACATTTGTGTGACGAAAGAAGTGGAGTAAATTCGTGCAAATTCGATAAAAACCTTCATCTTACTGCCCCAACAGTGGGATCTTATCCATTCATTCCTCTTTTTAACTTTATCCCCTGAAAATTAGAAATAGGACGGTGATTGTCAATTGTCAGCATGATATGACTGATACAAAAGGAAGTTTCGACAGCACGTTTAAATTCAGTAAGGTAGCTTTAAAACCGGCATCGGTATCACAGGAAGACAAAAACCAATATACCGCAGCCATCTACAACTCACCATACGCATGTAGCTAGCACAAAGAGGGGTCGTTCTTAGATCAATATAGCTTGATAGGACTTAAAAGAACACAAAACTGGCTAAAAACCTTTATACTTCTCAAGGCTAATTTTAAACCGAGCACATAGCCTACCTCCATTAACAACTCATGGCTCATTTATATAGCAAATATATAGACATTTTACAAGCATATAAATAACAGCTCCGGTACGATGGAACAGAAGTAGCTTGTTTAATTGTTAGTATGTATCATTGCATGGGTGTTGTTGTTTACATGTTATTTGTTCAGCTGCCTGTTGATTTTGGCAAATTATACGTAATATTCAATCTCAAACTCTATTTTTCCCTAAAAACTGTTTTTCATAATGTCAAATAATACTCTAATTGATATGTCGCTCTATATGCCATATTTGTTTGCAGATACAGTATGTTGGACTGTTTGTAAGAGTGCATTACAATATGTTGCTATGTTTGTTGGAGTACAACTATGGTATGTCGGAGTTTGTGTTAGAGTACAACTACAGTATGTTGGAGTGTTTGTTAGAGTACAACTACAGTATGTTGTAGTGTTTGTTACAGTACAACTACTTAAGTTAGAATGTGTGTTAGAGTACAACTAGTTTATGTTGGAGTGAATGTTAGAGTACAACAGTAGTATGTTGGAGTGTTTGTTAGAGTACAACTACGGTATGTTGGAGTGTTTGTTAGAGTATAACTGCAGTATGTTGGAATGTTTGTTAGAGTATAACTACGGTATGTTGGAATGTGTGTTAGAGTATAACTACAGTATGTTGGAATGTTTGTTAGAGTACAACTACAGTATGTTGGAATGTGTTTGTTTGAGTACAACTACAGTATGTTCGAATGTGTGTGAGAGTATAACTACAGTATGTTGGAATGTTTGTTTGAGTACAACTACAGTATGTTCGAATGTGTGTGAGAGTATAACTACAGTATGTTGGAATGTTTGTTAGAGTATAACTGCAGTATGTTGGAATGTTTGTTAGAGTACAACTACAGTATGATGGAATGTGTGTTAGAGTATAACTGCAGTATGTTGGAATGTTTGTTAGAGTACAACTACAGTATGTTGGAATGTGTGTGTTTGAGTACAACTACAGTATGTTCGAATGTGTGTGAGAGTATAACTACAGTATGTTAGATTGTTTGTTAGAGTACAACTACAGTATGTTAGAGTGTGTGTGAGAGTATAACTGCAGTATGTTGGAGTGTATGGTAAAGTTCAACTACAGTATGTTGGAATGTTTGTTAGAGTACAACTACAGTATGTTGGTGTGTTTGTTAGAGTATAACTGCAGTATGTTGGAGTGTATGGTAAAGTACAACTACAGCATGTTGGATTGTTGTTAGAGTACAACTACAGTATGTTGAAGTGTTTGTTACAGTACAACTACTTAAGTTAGAGTGTGTGTTAGAGTACAACTAGTGTATGTTGGAGTGAATGTTAGAGTACAACTGCAGTATGTTGGAGTGTTTGTTAGAGTACAACTACAGTGTGTCGGAGTGTTTGTTAGAGTACAACTACAGTATGTTGGAATGTGTGTTAGAGTATAACTGCAGTATGTTGGAATGTTTGTTAGAGTACAACTACTGTATGTTGGAGTGTATGGTAAAGTACAACTACAGTGTGTTGGAATGTTTGTTAGAGTACAACTACAGTATGTTGGAGTGTTTGATAGAGTACAACTACAGTATGTTAGAGTGTGTGTTAGAGTACAACAACAGTGTGTTGGAATGTTTGTTAGAGTACAACTACAGTATGTTAGAGTGTTTGTTAGAGTACAACTACGGTATGTTGGAGTGTTTGTTAGAGTATAACTACAGTATGTTGGAATGTTTGTTAGAGTATAACTGCAGTATGTTGGAGTGTTTGTTAGAGTATAACTACAGTATGTTGGAATGTGTGTTAGAGTATAACTGCAGTATGTTGGAATGTTTGTTAGAGTACAACTACAGTATGTTAGAGTGTGTGTTAGAGTACAACTACAGTATGTTGGAATGTGTGTTAGAGTACAACTACAGTATATTGGATTGTTTGTTAGAGTACAACTACAGTATGTTGGAATGTTTGTAAGAGTACAACTACAGTATGTTGGAGTGTTTGTTAGAGTACAACTACAGTATGTTGGAATGTGTGTTAGAGTATAACTGCAGTATGTTGGAATGTTTGTTAGAGTACAACTACAGTATGTTAGAGTGTGTGTTAGAGTACAACTACAGTATGTTGGAATGTGTGTTAGAGTACAACTACAGTATATTGGATTGTTTGTTAGAGTACAACTACAGTATGTTAGAGTGTGTGTTAGAGTATAACTACAGTATGTTGGAGTGTTTGTTAGAGTATAACTACAGTATGTTGGAGTGTTTGTTAGAGTACAACTACAGTATGTTGGAGTGTTTGTTAGAGTACAACTACAGTATGTTGGAATGTGTGTTAGAGTATAACTGCAGTATGTTGGAATGTTTGTTAGAGTACAACTACTGTATGTTGGAGTGTATGGTAAAGTACAACTACAGTGTGTTGGAATGTTTGTAAGAGTACAACTACAGTATGTTGGAGTGTTTGTTAGAGTATAACTGCAGTATGTTGGAGTGTATGGTAAAGTACAACTACAGTGTGTTGGAATGTTTGTAAGAGTACAACTACAGTATGTTGGAGTGTTTGTTAGAGTACAACTACAGTATGTTGGAATGTGTGTTAGAGTATAACTGCAGTATGTTGGAATGTTTGTTAGAGTACAACTACTGTATGTTGGAGTGTATGGTAAAGTACAACTACAGTGTGTTGGAATGTTTGTTAGAGTACAACTACAGTATGTTGGAGTGTTTGATAGAGTACAACTACAGTGTGTTGGAGTGTTTGTTAGAGTACAACTACAGTATGTTGGAATGTTTGATAGAGTACAACTACAGTATGTTGGAGTGTATGGTAAAGTACAACTACAGTGTGCTGGAATGTTTGTTAGAGTACAACTGCAGTATGTTGGAGTGTATGGTAAAGTACAACTACAGTGTGTTGGAATGTTTGTAAGAGTACAACTACAGTATGTTGGAGTGTTGTTACAGTACAACTGCTTAAGTTAGAGTGTGTGTTAGAGTACAACTAGTGTATGTTGGAGTGAATGTTAGAGTACAACTGCAGTATGTTGGAGTGTTTGTTAGAGTACAACTACAGTATGTTGGAGTGTGTGTTAGAGTACAACTACAGTATGTTGGAGTGTTTGTTAGAGTACAACTACTGTATGTTGGAGTGTATGGTAAAGTACAACTACAGTGTGTTGGAATGTTTGTTAGAGTACAACAACAGTATGTTGGAGTGTTTGTTAGAGTACAACTACAGTGTGTTGGAGTGAATGTTAGAGTACAACTGCAGTATGTTGGAATGTGTGTTAGAGTATAACTGCAGTATGTTGGAATGTTTGTTAGAGTACAACTACAGCATGTTGGAGTGTATGGTAAAGTACAACTACAGTGTGTTGGAATGTTTGTTAGAGTACAACTACAGTATGTTGGAGTGTTTGATAGAGTACAACTACAGTATGTTGGAGTGTATGGTAAAGTACAACTACAGTGTGTTGGAATGTTTGTTAGAGTACAACTGCAGTATGTTGGAGTGTATGGTGAAGTACAACTACAGTATGTTTGAGTGTTTGTTAGAGTACAACTACAGTATGTTAGAGTGTGTGTTAGAGTACAACTACAGTATGTTGGAATGTGTGTTAGAGTATAACTGCAGTATGTTGGAATGTTTGTTAGAGTACAACTACTGTATGTTGGAGTGTATGGTAAAGTACAACTACAGTGTGTTGGAATGTTTGTTAGAGTACAACTACAGTATGTTGGAGTGTTTGATAGAGTACAACTACAGTATGTTGGAGTGTATGGTAAAGTACAACTACAGTGTGTTGGAATGTTTGTTAGAGTACAACTGCAGTATGTTGGAGTGTATGGTGAAGTACAACTACAGTATGTTTGAGTGTTTGTTAGAGTACAACTACAGTATGTTAGAGTGTGTGTTAGAGTACAACTACAGTATGTTGGAATGTGTGTTAGAGTACAACTACAGTATATTGGATTGTTTGTTAGAGTACAACTACAGTATGTTAGAGTGTGTGTTAGAGTACAACTGCAGTATGTTGGAGTGTATGGTGAAGTACAACTACAGTATGTTTGAGTGTTTGTTAGAGTACAACTACAGTATGTTAGAATGTTTGTTAGAGTACAACTACAGTATGTTGGAGTGTTTGTTACAGTACAACTACAGTATATTGGAGTGTTTGTTAGAGTACAACTAACTACAGTATGTTGGAGTGTTTGTTAGAGTACAACAACAGTATGTTGGAGTGTTTGTTAGAGTACAACTACGGTATGTTAGAGTGTTTGTTAGAGTACAACTACAGTGTGTTGGAATGTTTGTTAGAGTACAACTACAGTATGTTGGAGTGTTTGTTAGAGTACAACTACAGTATGTTGGAGTGTTTGTTAGAGTACAACTACAGTATGTTGGAGTGTTTGTTAGAGTACAACTACAGTATGTTGGAGTGTTTGTTAGAGTACAACTACGGTATGTTGGAGTGTTTGTTACAGTACAACTACTTAAGTTAGAGTGTGTGTTAGAGTACAACTGCAGTATGTTGGAGTGTATGGTACAGTACAACTACAGTGTGTTGGAATGTTTGTTATAGTACAACTACAGTATGTTGGAATGTGTGTTAGAGTACAACTACAGTATGTTGGAATGTGTGTTAGAGTACAACTACAGTATGTTGGAATGTGTGTTATAGTACAACTACAGTATGTTGGAGTGTTTGTTATAGTACAACTACAGTATGTCGGAGTTTGTGTTAGAGTACAACTGCAGTATGTTGGAATGTTTGTTACAGTACAACTACAGTATGTTGGAATGTGTATCAGAGTATAACTGCAGTATGTTGGAATGTTTGTTAGAGTATAACTGCAGTATGGTGGAGTGTATGGTAAAGTACAACCACAGTGTGTTGGAATGTTTGTTAGAGTACAACTACAGTATGTTAGAGTGTGTGTTAGAGTACAACTACAGTATGTTGGATTGTTTGTTAGAGTATAACTACAGTATGTTGGAGTGTATGTTAGAGGACAACTACAGTATGTTGAAGTGTGTGTTAGAGTATAACTACCGTATGTTGGAGTGTGTATTAGAGTACAACTACGGTATGTTAGAGTACAGCTACGGTATGTTGGGATGTTTGTTAGAGTACATTTCAGTATGTTGATACTGGGGCAGTTATTTGACAATTTAATTTTTTTTTCTGATCCTACCTTTGAAAGCATGTCTTTATTAAAATATGTTTCCTTTACAATGCCCCAATTTCCTAATTTTTAATCCAAGTTATTTTGAAGGCAGTTTGTAGTGTTTCAAGTGTATCATTTTGAGTCCTTCATCTATGCACTTCTTAATAAGTATGTCTCTTTTTATTTGATCAGGTTTGTCGTTCCATAAATAGTTAAAAAGTTGTTTTTTACATATAAATCGTCAGGATTAGGAAGAGCAAGAAACAAGTGATTGAACCGTGATATTATTAAAGTTTTGATTACTGTTATTTTTCCAATTGGTATATGTTATCTTCTTTTCCGTGCAGATATTAGAGACTTTAGCTTAGCTAGTTTCTTGTCAAAATTTAATTTAGTAATTCTATGAAGGTCAACGTCATAGTCCATGCCTAATAAAGTAAACCTAGTTCAACCCCATTTAGATTGAAGTCAGTAGAGTAAGTATCTTCACTGTATTTTTTACTGCCAATCCAAATAACCTGGGTCTTGGAGAAATTCATTTTAAGTCCCGAAATGCTCGCAAAATATGTAAGGTTGTTAAGAGTTTCATCTAAAGATTTTTTGGTTCCATCTAAAATAACTGTAGTGTCGTCTGCAAATTGTGATAGCGATATGTCTTTTCCCCTTACCGATATACCTTTAATGTTATTATTATTTCTTAATATTATTGATAGAATTTCAGCACAAAGGATAAAAATGTAAGACGAGTTGGGGTCCCCCTGTCGGCACCCACGTTGTACTTCAAAAACTTTGATAGATGCCCCAAATGTTTACTGCAGATCGAGTGTTGTTTTGGAAAAGTTTAATCTATTTTAAGATATTTGGACCAAAATTAAAGAAAGTTAAAGTTTTTGGGATAAAATTCCAAGAGACAGAGTAAAATGCTTTCTCAAAGCCAATTGAAAATAAAAGTCCTGGTAGATGGTTATCGTCGGTATATTGCATAACATCATAAATTAAACGTGTGTTCTCTCCTATATATCGGCCGGGAATAAAACCTGTTTGGTTGCTACTTATTACTTTGTTAATGATTGCATTAAATCGCTCTGCTATAGTTCATGATGCTATTTTATAGATGTTATTAAGTAGTGTTATTGGTCGCCAATTGGTTGATTTATTACGTGGTTTATTAACTTTGGAATACATGTTATACCAAGTTTTAGTGTTATTGAAAGTTCTGAAGTGTTAAAGCTATGGTTTAGTGATCTTAGAATATAAGGGCCTATCTGTTTCCAAAATATTTTTATAAATTCTACAGTGAAACCATCCGAACCCGGGCTTTTGTTATTTTTCATTTTTTAAGCGTCTTTGTTAATTCGTCAAGAGTAAAAGGTCTATCAATGTTTAAAAATTCGTCAACTGATAATTTTGGTATATTGTATTGACTAAGAGGTGTTTCAAGGTTTACACCATCTAGGGCTGGATTAGCTTTGTATAAAGTTTTATAATAGTTTTCTGTTTCTTGTAAAATGCTCTTTTGGTCTGATATTATAGTTCCATCTTCTTTGGTTATATTTGGTATTATTTTACTGGTAACATTTCTTGATTCTAATTTACAAAAATAATTGGTAGGTTTTTCCCCCTCCCCTATCCATTTAGCCCTTGAGCGAATCATGCTTCCATTGATTTTTTTCTTTCTTATTTCTTCTGGTTCTTTCTTTTTATTTTCTAAATCATTGATCTTAGATATGTTAGGTCCTGTTTTCTCAATAATACTTATTGATGAATAAGACTGGATTCTTTTTTGTTTATTGTTTTCTCTATATGACTTGAATATGAGATTGTTTTGCCTCTAATTTCCATCATAAGTGTTTCTAAGAAAAGTTGATCATTAATACAAAATTCTGTGTCTATTAAGGGGATGTCATGTAAATTATTGATGTTATAAATTGGCACAGAGTATTGCTTTTTATGTCATTTATTGTTGAGTCAGATATTCAGGATCAAAAAGTAAAGAGTTGTTAAATTTCCAAAGTCCCTTACCCCGTTCAAAATTTGTGAAAGTTAGTTATATTACTGAGTGTGAATGATCTGATCTGTAACCTGGTTCAATGTTTGAAGATGAAAGACTAGGTAATAAACTATCTGAAAATAATATGTAATCTAGTCTTGCTTGTTTTATAGGTGTTTTTCTGTGCCATGTGTATCTTTTAGTGTCTGGATTGAGTTCTCAAAAGGCATCTATCATTCCATAATTCTTGTTTAATTCTAAGACTTTATTTCTAGCATTTGGATTGTTAATGTTTTTGTAATTGTGACAGTCTAGTCTAAAGTCGAACGTCATGTTAAAGTCCCCACATAGTATATATTTGTTATTACTCATCTCCTCTATAATACTGTAAAGCCCCTCATAGAAATTTGGTTGATCAGTATTAGGTCCATACAGTGTAATTAAAGTTATTTTTTCGCCCTCTATTTCGATATCTAATGGTAATATGTTACCATAGCTATCTTTTCTTACCTGAAATATTTTAAGTTCGAAATTATTATTAAAAAGTACAGCTTTGCCCCTAGAATTAGAATTGTACGAGTTAAAAATGCAGTCAAACCCCCAGCTAGAACGGATAGTGTTTTCCCTGTCAAGAGTAAACTGGGTGTCTTGAAGAAAATATATATTGTACTTTTTTATTTTAAGTAATTAAAGACGTCTCTTTGTTTAGAACTATCTCCAAGACCCTGACAGTTTGCAGATAAGATTTGTATGCTATCGACGACGGATGGAGGTCATGGTAGAGTGCTGACCGTGCTTGAACACATTGTCAAACACGGCACTTAAAATATTTGAGTGACCTATGTCTACGGCACATATAAACAAGTAAAAGACAACACTTACTTAAGATGGGTACAAACATGTAGACATATATACAGGTGATATTTGCGCTAGTCTACAGGCGGGACTCGAAATCACACCCATGCCATTGTACTTTAAGTGTTTGTATGACAATGCTTTTGAGGCGTGTTTGTTGATAAACATATCATAAACTTACTTTGCCTATCACGGGGAGAGTTTGGAAGACTATGATTTAATCTAGTGCGTTCGCTTGTAAAACATCAAAAGCAAATATATACAAAATAAGAACTAATTAATGATGTTTTCTGGAAGGAACATATACAGTATATGGTTGACAAAATTGATTATACATATATAAGCTTATACGCTATATACGCGTTTAAATATACTTCCTTATTCTTTTTACTCAGTTTTGGAAAGCAAGTTGTTCTATGTATTTTTTTAGATAAATGTTCTACAAGGGCGCGCGGGGGGGGGGGGGGGGGGGTTGGTCTCCAACAGATAGTACTGGTATATATAGAAGATACACCCATAGTGAGCCATGGTACTTTAATCGTTGGTATGGCAATGGTTTTGTGGCGCGTTTGCTTGTAAATATAATAAACCATGAACTTGGTTTCCCTATCAAGGGAAGAGTTTGGAGGACTATGATTCAATACGGTGCGTTCGCTTGTAAAACTTCAAAAGCAAAAGTACTACATGTAGGTAATGATGTTTTCTAGAAGCAACATATATATGGTTGACAAAATTGATCATACATTCATATATACGCTGTTTACGCGTTTAAAATACTTTCTAATTCTTTTTACTCAGTATTGGAAAGCAAGTTCTTCAACGTATTTTTTGTAGATAAATGTTATACAAGGGGGGTAACTCTCTAGCAGATAGTACTAGTTCGTATTAAATACACACATAAACCTATATATATTATATAATTCAAGGTTATAAATATCAAAATCAGTAATCTTATTTTTGATACGAACATTGTCAACATTATCCGAAAAAGTGTTATTTACAAAACATAATTATTAAAAGAAGTACATATGAAAACATAACTACAACATGCATAATATAGTTTTCTACCGTTAAATGGAATATTGCATTGTATATAATTTGCTGAGTAATAATTGCAGTATCTATACATATGTTTAGATGACGGGTAGCAAATACTCATAGACACAGTTTTACTTGTTTATGGGCATTGTATGCAGAAGTGTGCTCACAACAGTTCTAGAAATCAAAATTGCTATACATATATGAATATATATAGCGCTTGAACTTGGTATGGATTTGCGGCGTGGTGGCCTTACCTTGAAGAAGTAATCAAAAATTAAATCTTTAAATGCAATAGTTTTCAAGTGTTTTTTTTAAGTTTTGGACTTAAACATGTTGATAGATACTGTATTGTACCTTTTATTAGATTCAACATTTACTATTGGTTGATCAAATATATACAAAAGTGAGTAGAAAAATAAAAATATAAATCTTGTGCAGAATTTGCAACAGATATTTGTATCGACTTTCAAATTGCTACACTCACATTGCTTAAGTACATTTGAATTCAGTACATGTAAAATATCTTTAAATGTTTATTGTATAGATTTGGCATTCAAATTTGTATACACATGTACTATTACACATGTATATATTAATAAGCCAAATATTTTATATTTTATATGTATAGATAGGATTGGAAGATACATACAGAGTATTGTCTAAATTATATGATAAAGTCACATTTCATTCCTTCTGTGTGGGTAGTTATTTATTACTCACATGGTATTCACCACTAATCTAGAGAGACTGTCCAAGCGTCGGATTAGTGGCGATATACATTGTGCTGTTCTGGACAGTAAAAACCTAAGTTCTGTCTTTCAATTATTTCCTTTATTTCAATTTCCATTATATGTCGCACAAACACAAACCTCCAAGATGAGTTGAGGGTAGATACCAACAATGAGAAATTAGAAATCTCAACTATTGCCTATATCACAAGAAATCGCCTAAAATTGCCAACATTTGCCTAATATTGCCAACATTTGCAAAGAATTGCCAAATCTACAATTGCCATAAATTGCCAATTAACAAAATTTGCCAAGTATGCAAAAAATTGCCAATACATGGAAAATTGCCTATACAAGTTCAGTACTTGCCTATAAATGCCAATAAAAACATGTCCAACAAGGATTTAATCTACAATATGCATCGACATGTTATCAAATTTATTCTAATTTGATTTAAATTGAAATTGAACATAGCAAAATTGTTTACATTTTTTGATGTAAACACAGACATAATAATAAAATCACTAAAGAGATTCTGTTTTCACAAATCACAACAAGAAGAAATTTGATTATCTTACAATGAAATGTGCCTTGACACACATGCCTGACAAATAGGTTGTTTTATTTATATATGTACAGTGTGATAAACATAACATGTGACCTAACTTGACTGTAAATTAATACTATTTCACAAACTACAAATTTATTCTATATGACTAGAAATATTTCTATTTATCTTGAGCCAAGTATGAAGAGACCCGAAACAATAAACTTTGAGTCATTAACTGTTATAGAGGTTATCAAAAACAAAAAAGGGTGTCAAGTGAAATTACAACATTTTTTCAACCACGTGCTTTCTGCGAAAAATGGCATGTTTCTAGTCAACGCGTATGACATCAAAATACAGCATCATTTCACCTCTACAAACTTTACAAACATGGATTGATATACATATAATCATGATACAAATGAATAAAGTATCGGAAAGGGAAAGAACTTACACTATGGGGGACCTTTCCTTACATTGATTCCTGACGACGCATGTGCGTGTGGAAGTTGACATGTTGTTTTTCCACCTAGGAATTATGGGTAATTCCAAGAATCAAAACCGAAAGTAAAAGTTATGAGAACGACAACCATACCTCATAGTACCAAGCGAGGTAACTCTTAATGCAGACGTTGACTTTTTACATTAAACGTATATGGAAGAAAACGGACAAACAACTTATCTACCAATAACCGAAGGGTAACAGAACATTTCCCGTCTGATTTTAAACCCAAAATCATTGCCTATATAAAAAAAAAACTCAGTATTGTACGACCTAGGCTACTGGCCTACAAATCCTATCAAAATCATCAGAACATCTACAAGTTCGACAATATGGTTACATATTTGCATAATAAAAATGTTTCAACACATTTACAGTTCATCACAATTGACTAGATATCATTATCACCGACTTCTTTAATATTGTCTGCACTCGCCATCGGAGAACAGATACACCAATTGAGTAATTGGTTCAGTGTACTTTACTGATTTACCGTCTTTGATCACTCGGACTGTGCCCTTTCGGACAAGTCCATTAGAGCTGGGATACACTTTTTCAACAACTCCTACTGGACAGAAATTTCGCGGTAGACTAGAATCAACCATGATTACAACGTCATTTTCTTACATGTTCCGTTGTTGGTGGACCCACTTCCTTCTTGTTTGTAGCTTCTGTAAGTTTTGACAGTTCCATTGCTTCCAGAATTGGTCTGCTAGTAATTGCACTTGACGCCATTGTTTTTTATACACATCTTTTGTAGAAAGATTTCCAAATGGTTCCACATCAGCGTTAAGTTTCTGTGTTAGAAGAGCACTGGGAGGAAGCACTGTTGGGAAACCTGCGTCATTTGAGACCGACACTATAGGCCTGCTATTTACAATGGCACACACTTCTGCCATTAAGGTCACTAGTACCTCATGTGTAAGGTTTCTGGTTAATTCACATCCTGTCAAGGATACGCCTCACTAGCCCAATCATCCGCTCCCATGATCCGCTCATGCGAGAGGCATGAGGGGGATTAAACTTCCAAATTGTTCTGTGTTGAAGCAGAAGCTTACTAGCATCACCATCTTCCACGTTTATGGAGCCTACACCCAGATCCTCTGTTGCACCTATAAAATTTGTTCCACGATTTGACCTAAATTCCTTAACTGGGCCTCGAAGTGAGATGAACCTACGGAGTGCATTGATGAATGATGAAGATGAAAGTTCCTCAACAACTTCAAGAATATGATTGCCCACCTCTTAGAGTTGGAAGCTCCACCTCGCGTACGACGAGCACGAGAAGGATTTTGTCCATGAAGTCAATAAAGTGCCCTTGTTTCTCGGGATTGCGTTTCAAGTTCCTTACCAGAGCCTGTGTTCTATCCCTCGCTTGTGAGTAATTGTTCGGTAACCGTTGTGGTCAGTTTTTTTTCTGTATGGCAATGGAAAACTCCAGCGTCCATTGGGAGATTTGCTGGCTCCTTCCTGCATGAGTTGAAGGAAGTCTCGGTCTTCCCGTGAAAAACCCAATTCATCATCGTCTTTGGTCTTGGTAGTGTCTGTAGGTGTGTCCTTTAATGTAAATCTGTTACGACATGGTTCAAATATTGATTCACGTGCACCATGTACGACATGGGTTTTCAACACAGTCACGGAATTTGACGTATGAATCTGTCCAAGACAGGTTTCCCCAATTATCACCCAGCCCAGTCTGAGTCCCTACCGGACATAGTTACCTTGCCGGCACAAGACGACAGTACATATTCCATTTTCCCGGCGTGATAGTCAAAATGTTCAAAGAATTGTGAGTGTGCCAAAGACCGGTTACATTGGTCGTCAATAACGGCGGATACCTTAAGGGCCTCTTCCGGACGCCCTTCCCGATAATTTTTTATCAGCAATGTCTTGCCACATGACTTTCCCTCAAAGGATGTAGAACCACATATCTGTGTACATCGCACGGCGACATTTTCACCTGATGATGGGTTTTCCCCGCCATGCTTCCCTGTAACGGTGGGAAGAACTTCCATATTTTTAACATTTTATGTTTTCTTTACAGTCCTTGGAAAGATGCTTTCCTACACAGCATTTGATGCAAATTCCATGTTTCTTAATAATCTCCTTTTTCTCTGACTGGGGCTTCAAATGAAAAGTACGACAGTCTTTCAAAGAGTGTTTGGCTTCCATTCCATGCAGCGGGCAGTACACTTGAACTACATCAGTTTTCTTTGCAGACAGAGCGATTTTGTAACTCGACTGATTACTACCAATGGCATTGCTGAATTTCCTAGGTGTAGGGTTACTACCTGGGGCGTTTTCTTTGTTACAGTGGGACTTGCTTCAAACCGGAAGCTGGGGTCGTTCACCCTGTCAGCCATATCTCTTATGAACTCTGCAAACTTACTAAACGGTGGGTACATGACACCATTGTACCTTTTATACCGTATGGCTACATCAGTCCACTTTGTCTGAATCCAATGTGGAAATTTACATATGATCACATTGACACCAGATGACGAGTCTAGGAATGCTAGAGACGATGTATACATAATGTTCTCCTTCGATGAATCTAACTCTGTGAGCATGTCAGATGGTTCGTAGATTTTCACATCCTTTGTGCCGAGTTTTAGAAACTTCTGAAGTCTGTCGTTGAATGACTGTACTACTAATTCTGGTGCACCATATCGCATACAGTGTATCTAACCTGTCCCAGATTTTCTGTAATGCACTGGCTTCATCTAGACAATTGGCTGCCCTTAAACTATCAGCTTGTCTGGAGGACTATGGGCCCAACCATCTACACAGAAGATCTAGCTCTTCTCTTGGTGTCACGTCTAGCTCCGTAATTATACCTTTGAAGCTTGATTTCCAAACAAAATATATCTCTGGTTTGTCATTGAACTGAGAAAACCTATTTAAAAATATGTACTTGTTCATAATGTATTTGGTAAGATCTGTCATTCCTTGTGTTACCACTGAAGAATTAGTATCCGTTTGAAGCTTAACAGACTTATCCTGTTGAAGACTTGAGCGAATAGGAGAAAACTCTGGTGCCTCTGGCCTTAATTGATGCTGACTATTAGCCACTATAGGTGTACTGTGAAATATGACGTGCGTGGTAGGCGGTGTAGGATGACACGGCTCTTCTCTGGTATAACCGTTCGTAGGATCATGTCTTTAAGGAAGGGTTTCCACATACTGCTGGTTCCTTTCTCTGGTCACTTCAGACAAATCCAAGTTCATTTCATGATCATCGCATTCCTCCATTGCTGCACCAAGTTCAGCTTGAGACTCATTCACGTTCCTCTTTTTGGAAAGTTTTCTTATCCGTTTTCCTGTTGCCTCATCTATGTCATCCATTTTGGTCATATTAAGTGTATCTACTGTGCTGTTCTGGACAGTAAAAACCTAAGTTCTGTACAATGAAATGTGCCTGGACACACATGCCTGACAAATAGGGTTTGTTTGTTTTATATATATACATTGTGATAAACATAACATGTGACCTAACTTGACTGTAAATTAATACTATTTCACAAACTACAAATTTATTCTATATGACTAGAAATATTTATCTTGAGCCAAGTATGAAGAGACCCGAAAAAATAAACTTTGAGTCATTAACTGTTATAGAGGTGTAACAAAGAACAAAAAAGGGTGTCAAGTGAAATTAAAAACATTTTTTAACCACGTGCTTTCTGCGAAAAATAGCATGTTTCTAGTTCAACGCGTATGACATCAAAATATCAGCATCATTTCACCACTACAAACTTTACAAACATGGATCGATATACATATAATCATGATACAAATTAATACAGTATGGGAAAGGGAGAGAACTTACACTATGGGGGACCTTTCCTTACATTGATTCCTGACGAAGCATGTGCGTGTGGAAGTTGACATGTTGTTTTTTCACCTAGGAATTATGGGTAATTCCAAGAATCGAAACCGAAAGTAAAAGTTATGAGAACCATACCTCACAGTACCAAGCGAGGTAACTCTTAATACAGACGTTGACTTTTTACATTAAACGTATATGGAAGAAAACGGACAAACAGCATAATCTAACAATAACCGAAGGGTAACAGAACATACATAGAGACTCTGAAGTGGAGATCGCAGATATATACACGCGTACACTACATACACAGTGTATACGTGATCTTATCTGTTTTTTATTAAATTGTCGATATCAATTCCTGGATGATTTTTTTTGAATGCGACCGTCTTTCACAATTTGAATTGTATCTTCCTGTTGTCTGTCCAAGTTCTGTGTATTCTCTCGTCGTAACGACACATGTCCATGAGATACTGATTGTCACTTGTCAAGTCGTTTCTGATGACGATACGCGATCCTTTCAGCTTGTAACGTTTGACGATACATTCAAGTTTTCTTCTCCTGCACATAAACTTTACGATGACAGGTCCATTTTGTTTTACTATCGTAACGTCCCAAACGATGAGATATATCTATATCTGTGTTCTCAATATTCATTTCTAGTTTTGACTGGGGAAGTTCATGCACTTTTTTTTACATGTGTTCTCAAAGTTCTCACCTTCTTTATCTTTGAGACCAAAGATTCGAACGCTGGACTTCCGTGTATATTGTGCTAGTTCGTTCACATTATGCTCGACTTTTTCTGCCGTGTATCCAACTTCAGTTACACTGTCTTCCATTTTACATAGTTTTGTTTCAAGCAAATGCACTTTATTTTGTAGATTATCGTTGACTGTGTCTAAGTCAAAAACTCGGCTCTCGAGTAAGTCTACCTTGGTGTTAAGTTTTTCCACAATTTCAGAAGTAGCGTTAACCAAGTCCGACTTGGTGACCATTTTGCTAAATTTTTCGTTTAGGATTTCGATGGTAACCATTCCTGACCGTTTTTGGTCAATGCCACTCATTTTTTGATTCCAGACTGCTGATCGCTTGCATCATGTTATCACCGAATTTCTTTAATTGAATATTGTCTAATTTAAATGCAGTCAACGTGGGTTGATTTGAGTAAGTAACATGGCCCGTCCTTCCTTTTTTCCCTATCTTTTTTGGAAGTTTCTTTGGGGAATCATCGAGATGGAAGCTCTAATCTGAACTGGATGTTGAACTGATTTTCCTTTTAACTTTATCGGCCATAGTTCAAAAGTATCTTGAGAGTATAGGTTCAATATTATAACAAAGGCGATAGCATACAGGTGAAAGTGCGAACATGGACGTACGCGTATACAGTACGTATACTATAGTGTACAGGTAAGGTGAGTAGTTATCAATATCGGTATATGAAGTGTATCGAAAATGTCTTTTTAACTCACATTTTGGGCGGATTTCGAGTTTGAGTCCTTTCCTTTGGTCACACATTCCAATCATGACGAAGGTGATGTAAATCCGTTTGGAAATAGATAAAAAAGAATTACAGAAATCCAAAAAGCTTGTATGAAAAAAATAACGGTATTAAGAAAATTTAAATATTTGTTGAATAGAAAGACACTAATGCGGATATACAAAGTATTTGTGTTGCCAGTACTAGAATATGCATGTGAAATATGGGATGGTTGTTCTCTGACAGACGTAAACAAGCTCGAGCAAGTCCAACTAGAAGCAGCAAGAGTTATCACAGGCATGCCTTCTTTTTCTAGTAAACAATCTCTATATAAAGAATCCCAACTTCAACCATTATCAGAAAGAAGAAAATTAAAGAAACTCTCACTTATGTATATTTAAGTAATCTACTTCCTCCAAGAGTAGGGGAGCGTAATATGTATAATGGCAGAAATAACCAGAACTATACTGTCCAAAATTATAAATTATCCATTTCTTACGAATCTTTTTTTCCATCTACTGTTAGGTTATGGAATATTTTACCAATCGATGTCAGAGAGCAACCATCCATCAATTGTTTTAAATCTAAAATCCAACACAACCTTGACGCGTTGCCTTTATTTTATCATGTAGGAAACAGAAAGTTAAATGTTTTACATACAAGGTTGCGACATGCCTGTAGCAGTTTAAAAATGATTTGTTTCGAGTTAATATAATTAATGATCCATCATGTGAATGTGGAAATGAATGTGAAAATGTTGTGCATTATTTTTTAGAATGTATATTATATAGAAGACAACGTGAAATTTTATTCAACAACATTTCTCAATATTGTAATGTCACAATCAATGTTGTTCTTTGTGGTTCTCCAAACCTGTCAGACGAGCAAAACGGATATATCTTTAAATCCGTACAGACCTATATTAAAAATAGTAATCGGTTCTAAGGTCGCTTAAAAATATTCTATTCTTCAATAGATTCACCCCCCCCCCCCCCCCCCCCCCCCCCCCCCTCACCCCCCTTTTTTTTTTTTTTTTTATTCGTTCTTCTTCCTGGCTTTTCAGCTCTCCTCTTAACAAATATCTAACTCTAGAAAACTTAATTGGTGATAGTGTATATTATTGTAGATATGTTATACATATACAATGTAATTTTGGGAGAAGGCGTTTCTAAGTTGAGATAACTTGTGCCTTATCCCTGTTGTTATATTGAACAATAAAAATATGTTTAAATCAAAATAGAAAAGCTTGAAAAATCACGGAGCGATATAAATACCGTCCGCTACCCTGACTAGTCACGTGACCTCCATGTGAATAGGTTATCTTAATCAGACTCTGCCCAAGGCTTCGTTAAGGTGTTACTGTACAAGTATAGTACAGACCGGGGACAGGTTATCTTAATCAATTAAACTCTGTTCATAATTATAATATATTAATATTTAGTATATATAGCAGTTCGAAATACAAATGTAGCATGTTCATCAAATCGTCAACAAAACCATAAACAAGTTTGCTGGATATAACGTTTTTATTTACAAAACCAATATACATGTATCATCATGTTATTATACTGTACAATATTTACAACTGTATTTGAGATCTTTAAGGCGATGAGACTATGAAATTTATCTGAGACAATATACAAATGTTTGTAATGTTGATATGTTATTATTCCGGAATCCAGACTTCGTTGTGTCTATGTACAATGTTAAATGGACTATCGTATCCGGCGGTGAAGCTGTACCCGGTGTTGAAGGGCGTGGTCTCCAGCTCCGCCCTCAAGGTTTTGAAGGCAGCCATATCTTTGCTCTCGCTACTGTACCCGGAGTATGATCTACAGGAAACAATTGTTACAATAATCATAAGCTTTAGATATTTTCAGAACATAATGCAACATATCGAAAAGAAATACTAATTGTCGTTAGAAATTAAGGAATTGATATTAAATGGCATCTTTGGTGCTCAGGGGTTACGTTCATTAAGGAGAGCGACAGTGGGATGAACCCTTTGAGAATCGATGAAAATAAAACGGTGGAAGGTATCATTATCAAGAAAAATCGTCTTCTATTGACCTCAAGATTGTTCCAGAAAGAATGACCAAGCCGCAGTCCCATCAATATTCCTGATTTACCTATACCTTAATAGACTCCGCCCTAAAATCCAATACCGATTTATCATGGAAAATGTTCAGTAAATGATTATCCTCAAGTTAAGGAATGTTGGGACCAATAAATGGACAAAGTCAAAATTGGTTTCAAAACAATTAAATAAGTGCTTGCAAAAATAAATAAATAAATAAATTTATTAATTAATCAGTAAATATATAAATCAAGGATACACATGTAAGCTGCTGTGATAACTTACCCGACGTACACAACCATTGGGGGTAGAGAGACGAGGTAGACCGAAGGGTCAGTCGGGGCCGGGGTAGAGACTTGCATATCGTGAGGCACCATGAAATACATGATGTGTGTAGAGGGCGCCTGAGGAGTTGCGCCGGGGACGTGGCGCTTCAACACTGGTGCCGTCATGGGAATCTTTTGGTCTGAGAAATAAAGAGCATACTTTTTCACGAAAACTTATTTATGATATTCATATTTAGACGTAACTGTATTAGTATGATACTGACTTGACATAAGTACCGACTACGTTTAACATTTCACTAACAAATTTCGGTATAGTTTATGGTAGGAATGCGTGTATATTACAACACTTTGCAATTCCTTGATCCAGTTGGCGAAACCTTTGAAAATCCAGAAAGTTAGTCGACTCCAATAAAAAGGTCATTAGTCGGTGTAGTATGTAATAAATGGTATGAAACATATTGCCTGAGAAAAAAGGCCTTGCATTTATCTTACAGATATATAGAACGCATCAATTTCGGTAACTTACTCATTGCATTCTGGCCGGAGATATATTTAAAGAGTTTGTTAAACATTTGTGAATTTTCCGTAGAGGAGAAACTGGTTGTCGTAAGGTTAGTGGCTACCCACTTTGACGCCTCATATCTTCTCTTCTCGTAACCCTAGAAATTAAAATGAGCGATAAAGTTTAGGTCCAATCACTAGGGTTGCAATAAGACTTGTATGGATAAATCTACGAAATGCCTAAAATCTTGAGAATAATTTGCCCCGAAATATATGGTCAGTAAGGATGTCATGGCTTATTTCAATGATTTTATTTGCATGCCGAGTGCGGCCTCCGTAATGGAACGTTCGTAGACAAAGGCCATGGCACCTCAATTAAAACATGATTTATAAATAAATATGATTTTAATTTCTTAAAACTTCATACGTATTTCGAATACCAGTTTATCATCAAGATTTCAGTGTTCTGTAACAAAGGTAATTCGGTAAAATTATGTAAACACCAAACCTAACTTGATGATTTTTTATAGCTGTCATTGGCATCAATGCTCTAAAGTGTTCAGATGTTGCTGTAGAAAGACAAATGATGTTTCGCAAAACAGCGCCGAAATTATGACTAGTTGAATTTATTCAGAAATCATTTTTTTTAAAAAAGGTTTTTTACTTGTTCAAATCCTCGAAATATCAAAACTCTATTTGAAGAATTTGTCTTATGAACAGTTCATTTGAGTTTGGATGCGGGGTACAAATTCTAAAGAGTGATACATGCATGGCTGGATTATATTTTAATTCAATACACTTTGTTTCAAAAGGAGACACGTTTAAAGAGTTGCACAGTTAGATAATGATATATATTAGTTACCGTATAAGTTGCATAGTTTGAATATATATGCTACATGTACTTACTGGTCTGGTTGTCATGGTTTCATAAGCTGGACAATCCAAATCGTGACAGAACCAGTGTTTGTTAGTCATATTTAGAAGTCCAGGAGCATCTGTAGGAACTCCGAACAAAAAGTCGAGGAACCCGGCGGCGTCAGCACCCATCACAAGGGTCAGAAAAGTGGCGCACAACATGGTCTTCATAGCTAATTAAAAAAAAACCTTTGTTGTTATTAAAAACAAAAAAAGATACATAACAACATGACAACAGTATCATCAGCGTTCCTTAAAATCATTATTTGATTAAAGGTTAAAGACACTTTCCTTAAAAAATTGGAGGGGGGGGGGGGGGGGAGAGAGAGAGGGAATGGAACAAAATCATAAAGGTAAGAAATGTTGATGAACCTGGCCAAGATTATATTTGAGTGTCAAAACGAAAAAAAAAATAAAATAAAATAAATGGTTTCGAGCTACTCAATGCAATTTGCTTACAAAAGATGAAATGCTTGATTTTGGGACGAAAATAAAGATAAAACTGATGAAAGCAGCGATAGAGTATTACTCTTACCTGATGAACTGGCGGTGCAGTGATCTAGGTTGGTGAATGCTGAAAGGAAACGTCCAGTGGGTTTAAATAACTTTGGTCAGCTATCTTATGAAACACAGCTAGTATTGACCGTGGACCATTGGTCAGCTTAACTCTCTCCACTAGTGAAAGACTTTTCAACGATTTAAAGGTCATGCTGTGAAATAATTCGCCCTCATTCCTCTCATTTAAAGAGTTACTCATTGTGTAATATGGAATAAAGAAACGATTATTGAACATTAATGGAAAAGCAGTCATGTATTATTCCCTAGAGGTGATGCTAAGCTAACCATGCTCCTGGTATATCTCAGCAAACGTGACATTGCAGGGTTGTCCCCGACAGAATTATAAAAGGTAGTCGTGCCGTGTGTTGAAACACGTGCTCAAAATCAAAAGAGACAATCTTAAGACCTATATAAGCATTTACCTGTAAATAAAAATGGTTACTTTCACCAGTATGCCATGTCATTTATTGTGATATAAAGTTACAATATCATAAAGGAATATTCTTTATAAGTAACAGGTGATTTGATTATTATTTATTTATTTTTATAAGTTCCGACTTATCATTAAGCTAAAGCAAATACTGCAGGCGGGTTGATATTATGATCCAGTTATACATTCCATGGATATATTTTTGAAATAAATAACCAAACAACTATAATCATGGTCTATGTTATAAAACAAATCAAGGGTCAGTACACGTGACATAGATAAGAAACTCACGATGGAGACAGTTGTATAAGGAAAAGATAATAGCACGTGTATATATCAAACCCTCACGTGCTCACGTGTTCTTAGCTTGTGCGCTAGCACAATATGACACGTTTGTTTGCAAAGCTCTGGCATCTACATTATATATCGACCATAGACACCAAAAAAGACAGTTTAATGCTTATATTTTCATTCTTGACATTTTTTTTAATTAAAATTGAGCTAGCATAAAAAAAATGTCAGTATTCACAATATTCAGCTACTTCGTCAATGGGGTTCGACAAATGGAACAGCCTATTTTTACCAAATTCATTTGTCACCTGCAGATTAGCAAAGAAAAAAGTGCTTTGAAATTATACGGGAAAAAACAATTCTTTTTATTTTCTGCGTAACAATATTGTATAGAATTTCTTTTTGACACTTTTTAATTAACACAAAAAAACGACGTAGTCCTAGGTTTTTTTCATAGAGCCATGATACGTTAGTGACGAGTAGTACCGGTGGGTGAATATATTCATGCGCGGCATGGTTTGATGTTACGATTTCGGTGTCAATTATGCTCACATACACAATGTAAATATATCTTATATAACCCAGAATGTTGGTATCTAATATAACCCTGACTGTTGGTATATAATATAACCCTGACTGTTGGTATCTAATATAACCCTGACTGTTGGTATATAATATAACCCTGACTGTTGGTATCTAATATAACCCTGACTGTTGGTATATAATATAACCCTGACTGTTGGTATATAATATAACCCTGACTGTTGGTATCTAATATAACCATGACTGTTGGTATCTAATATAACCCTGACTGTTGGTATATAATATAGCCTTGACTGTTGGTATATAATCTAAACCCGACTGTTGAGTATATAATATAACCCTGACTGTTGAGTATCTAATATAACCCTGACTGTTGGTATATAATATAACCTTGACTGTTGGTATATACATATAACCCTGACTGTTGGTATCTATATAACCTGACTGTTGGTATATAATATAACCTGACTGTTGGTATTAATATAACCCTGACTGTTGGTATATAATATAACCCTGACTGTTGGTATATAATATAACACTGACTGTTGGTATCTAATATAAACCCTGACTGTTGGTATATAATATAACCCTGACTGTTGGTATCTAATATAACCCTGACTGTTGGTATCTAATATAACCATGACTGTTGGTATATAATATAACCCTGACTGTTGGTATATAATATAGCCTTGACTGTTGGTATATAATATAACCCTGACTGTTGGTATATAATATAACCCTGACTGTTGGTATATAATATAACCATGACTGTTGGTATATAATATAACCCCGACTGTTGGTATCTAATATAACCCTGACTGTTGGTATATAATATAAACCTGACTGTTGGTATATAATATAACCCTGACTGTTGGTATATAATATAACCATGAACTGTTGGTATCTAATATAACCCTGACTGTTGGTATCTTAATATAACCATGACTGTTGATATCTAATATACCATGACTGTTGGGTATATAATATAACCCTGACTGTTGGTATATAATATAACCCTGACTGTTGGTATATAATATAACCCTGACTGTTGGTATCTAATATAACCCTGACTGTTGGTATATAATATAACCCTGACTGTTGGTATATAATATAACCCTGACTGTTGGTATATAATATAACCCTGACTGTTGGTATATAATATAACCCTGACTGTTGGTATCTAATTAACCCTGCTGTTGTTATTAATATAAACGATGTTGTATATTATATTTAATAACCGATGTGTATATATTAACCCAACTGTTGGTATAAATAACCCTGACTGTTGGTATATAATATAACCTGACTGTTGGTATTAATAACCCTACCTTGGTATTAATATAACCCTACTGTGGTATTAATCTAAACCGACTGTTGTATATAATAAACCTGACTGTTGGTATATAATAACCCGACGTTGGTATCTAATATAACTGACTTTGTATTAATATACCTGACTGTTGGTTAATAATATAACCCTACTGTTGGTATATAATATAACCTGACTGTGTATTAATTAACCCTGACGTTGTTTTAAATAACCTGACTGTTGGTATATATAACTGCTGTTGGTATAATATAACCTACGTTGGTATATAATATACCCTGCTGTTGGTATTAATAAACCTACTGTTGGTATTAATATACCCTGACTGTTGGATATAATATAACCTTGACTGTTGGTATATAATATAACCTGACTGTTGGTATATAATATAACCCTGACTGTTGGTATATAATATAACCCTGACTGTTGGTATATAATATAACCCTGACTGTTGGTATATAATATAACCCTGACTGTTGGTATATAATATAACCCTGACTGTTGGTATATAATATAACCCGACTGTTGGTATATAATATAACCCTGACTGTTGGTATATAATATAACCCTGACTGTTGGTATATAATATAACCCTGACTGTTGGTATATAATATAAACCCGACTGTTGGTATTTAATATAACCCTGACTGTTGGTATATAATATAACCCGACTGTTGATATTTAATATAACCCTGACTGTTGGTATATAATATAACCTGACTGTTGGTATATAATATAACCCTGACTGTTGGTATATAATATAACCCTGACTGTTGGTATATAATATAACCCTGACTGTTGGTATATAATATAACCCTGACTGTTGGTATATAATATAACGCTGACTGTTGGTATATAATATAAACCTGACTGTTGGTATATAATATAACCCTGACTGTTGGTATATAATATAACCATGACTGTTGGTATATAATATAACCCTGACTGTTGGTATCTAATATAACCCTGACTGTTGGTATATAATATAACCCTGACTGTTGGTATATAATATAACCCTGACTGTTGGTATCTAATATAACCCTAACCGTTGGTATATAATATAACCCCGACTGTTGATATATAATATAACCCTGACTGTTGGTATATAATATAACCATGACTGTTGGTATATAATATAACCCTGACTGTTGGTATATAATATAGCCTTGACTGTTGGTATCTAATATAACCCTGACTGTTGGTATCTAATATAACCTTTACTGTCGGTATCTAATATAACCTTGACTGTTGGCATATAATATAACCCTGTCTGTTGGTATATAATATAACCCTGACTGTTGGTATATAATATAACCTTGACTGTTGGTATATAATATAACCCTGACTGTTGCTATCTAATATAACCCGACATGTTGAGTATATAATATAACACTGACTGTTGGATATTAATATAACCCGACTGTTGGTATATAATATAACCCTGACTGTGGTATATTAATATAACCCTGACTGTTGTATCTAATATAACCCTGACTGTTGTATATAATATAACCCTGACTGTTTGTAATAATATAACCCTGACTGTTGGTATATAATATAACCCTGACTGTTGGTATATAATATAACCCTTACTGTTGGTATTATAATATAACCCTGACTGTTGGTATATATATAACCTGACTGTTGGTATATAAATCTAACCATAACATGTTGGTATCTAATATAAACCTTGACCTGTTGGTATATAATATAACCCCGACTGTTGGTATATAATATAACCACTGACTGTTGGTATATAATATAACCCTGACTGTTGGTATATAATATACCCTAACTGTTGGTATATAAATATAACCTGACTGTTGGTATATAATATAACCCTAACTGTTGGTATCTAATATAACCCTGACTGTTGGTATCTAATATAACCCTGACTGTTGGTATCTAATATAACCCTGTCTGTTGGTATATAATATAACCATGACTGTTGGTATATAATATAACCCTAACTATTGGTATATAATATAACCTTGACTGTTGGTATATAATATAACCCTGACTGTTGGTATATAATATAACCCTAACTGTTGGTATATAATATAACCCTGACTGTTGGTATCTAATATAACCCGACTGTTGATATATAATATAACCCTGACTGTTGGTATATAATATAACCCTGACTGTTGGTATATAATATAACCCTGACTGTTGGTATATAATATAACCCTGACTGTTGGTATATAATATAACCCTGACTGTTGGTATATAATATAACCTGACTGTTGGTATATAATATAACCCTGACTGTTGGTATCTAATATAACCCTGACTGTTGGTATATAATATAACCCTGACTGTTGGTATATAATATAACCCTGACTGTTGGTATATAATATAACCCTGACTGTTGGTATATAATATAACCCTGACTGTTGGTATATAATATAACCCTGACTGTTGGTATCTAATATCAACCTGACTGTTGGTATCTAATATAACCCTGACTTTTGGTATATAATATAACCCTGACTGTTGGTATATAATATAACCCTGACTGTTGGTATATAATATAACCCTGACTGTTGGTATCTAATATAACCCTGACTGTTGGTATATAATATAACCCTGACTGTTGGTATATAATATAACCCTGACTGTTGGTATATAATATAACCCTGACTGTTGGTATATAATATAACCCTGACTGTTGGTATATAATATAACCCTGACTGTTGGTATATAATATAACCCTGACTGTTGGTATATAATATAACCCTGACTGTTGGTATCTAATATAACCTGACTGTTGGTATATAATATAACCCTGACTGTTGGTATATAATATAACCCTGACTGTTGGTATCTAATATAACCCTGACTGTTGGTATATAATATAACCCTGACTGTTGGTATATAATATAACCCTGACTGTTGGTATATAATATAACCCTGACTGTTGGTATATAATATAACCCTGACTGTTGGTATATAATATAACCCTGACTGTTGGTATATAATATAACCCTGACTGTTGGTATATAATATAACCCTGACTGTTGGTATCTAATATAGCCCTGACTGTTGGTATATAATATAACCCTGACTGTTGATATCTAATATAACCTTGACTGTTGGTATATAATATAACCCTGTCTGTTGGTATATAATATAACCCTGACTGTTGGTATATAATATAACCTTGACTGTTGGTATATAAAATAAACCTGACTGTTGCTATCTAATATAAACCCGACTGTTGGTATATAATATAACATTGACTGTTGATATCTAATATAACCTTGACTGTTGGTATATAATATAACCCGACTGTTGGTATATAATATAACCCGACTGTTGGTATCTAATATAACCCTGACTGTTGGTATATAATATAAACCTGACTGTTGATATCTAATATAAACCCGACTGTTGGTATATAATATAACATTGACTGTTGGTATCTAGTATAACCCTCCTGACTGTTGGTATTTATTATAACCTTGACTGTTGGTATCTAATATAACCTTGACTGTTGGTATCTAATATAACCCTGACTGTTGGTATATAATATAACCCTGACTGTTGGTATATAATATATCAATCACTGTTGGTATCTAATATAACCCTGACTTTTGGTATCTTATATAACCCTGACTGTTGGTATATAATATAACCCTGACTGTTGGTATATAATATATCAATAACTGTTGGTATCTAATATAACCCTGACTTTTGGTATCTTATATAACCCTGACTGTTGGTATCTAATATAACCATGACTGTTGGTATATAATATAACCCTGACTGTTGGTATATAATATAACCTTGACTGTTGGTATATAATATAACCCTGACTGTTGGTATATAATACAACCCTGACTGTTGGTATCTAATATAACCCTGACTGTTGGTATATAATATAACCCTGACTGTTGGTATATAATACAACCCTGACTGTTGGTATCTAATATAACCCTGACTGTTGGTATATAATATATCAATAACTGTTGGTATCTAATATAACCCTGACTTTTGGTATCTTATATAACCCTGACTGTTGGTATCTAATATAACCCTGACTGTTGGTATATACTATAACCTTGACGGTTGGTATATAATACAACCCTGACTGTTGGTATCTAATATAACCCTGACTGTTGGTATATAATATAACCCTGACTGTTGGTATATAATATAACCTTGACTGTTGGTATATAATATAACCCTGACTGTTGGTATATAATATAACCCTAACTGTTGGTATATAATATAACCCTGACTGTTGGTATATAATATAACCCTAACTGTTGGTATATAATATAACCCTGACTGTTGGTATATAATATAACCCTAACTGTTGGTATATAATATAACCCTGACTGTTGGTATATAATATAACCCTGACTGTTGGTATATAATATAACCCTGACTGTTGGTATATAATATAACCCTGACTGTTGGTATCTAATATAACCCTGACTGTTGGTATCTAATATAACCTGACTGTTGGTATATAATATAACCCTGACTGTTGGTATATAATATAACCCTGACTGTTGGTATATAATATAACCCTGACTGTTGGTATCTAATATAACCCTGACTGTTGGTATCTAATATAACCCTGACTGTTGGTATATAATATAACCCTGACTGTTGGTATATAATATAACCCTGACTGTTGGTATATAATATAACCCTGACTGTTGGTATATAATATAACCCTGACTGTTGGTATCTAATATAACCTTGACTGTTGGTATATAATATAACCCTGACTGTTGGTATCTAATATAACCCTGACTGTTGGTATATAATATAACCCTTGACTGTTGGTATCTAATATAACCTTGACTGTTGGTATCTAATATAACCCTGACTGTTGGTATATAATATAACCCTGACTGTTGGTATATAATATAACCTGACTGTTGGTATATAATATAACCCTGACTGTTGGTATATAATATAACCCTGACTGTTGGTATCTAATATAACCCTGACTGTTGGTATATAATATAACCTGACTGTTGGTATATAATATAACCCTGACTGTTGGTATCTAATATAACCTGACTGTTGGTATATAATATAACCCTGACTGTTGGTATATAATATAACCTGACTGTTGGTATATAATATAACCCTGACTGTTGGTATATAATATAACCATGACTGTTGGTATATAATATAACCATTGACTGTTGGTATATAATATAACCCTGACTGTTGGTATATAATATAACCCTGACTGTTGGTATATAATATAACCCTGACTGTTGGTATCTAATATAACCCTGACTGTTGGTATATAATATAACCCTTGACTGTTGGTATCTAATATAACCCTGACTGTTGATATTAATATAACCATGACTGTTGGTATATAATATAACCCTGACTGTTGGTATCTAATATAACCATGACTGTTGGTATTTAATATAACACTGACTGTTGGTATATAATATAACCCTGACTGTTGGTATATAATATAACCATGACTGTTTGGTATATAATATAACCCTGACTGTTGGTATATATATAACCCTGACTGTTGGTATATAATATAACCCTGACTGTTGGTATATAATATAACCCTGACTGTTGGTATATAATATAACCCTGACTGTTGGTATCTAATATAACCCTGACTGTTGGTATATAATATAACCCTGACTGTTGGTATCTATTATAACCCTAACTGTTGGTATCTAATATAACCCTGACTGTCGGTATCTAATATAACCTTGACTGTTGGTATCTAATATAACCCTGACTGTTGGTATATAATATAACCCTGACTGTTGGTATATAATATAACCCTGACTGTTGGTATCTATTATAACCTTTACTGTCGGTATCTAATATAACCTTGACTGTTGGTATCTATTATAACCTTTACTGTTGGTATATAATATAACCCTGACTGTTGGTATATAATATAACCTTGACTGTTGGTATATAATATAACCCTAACTGTTGGTATCTAATATAACCCTGACTGTTGGTATATAATATAACCCTGACTGTTGATATCTAATATAACCTTGACTGTTGGTATATAATATAACCCTGTCTGTTGGTATATAATATAACCCTGACTGTTGGTATATAATATAACCTTGACTGTTGGTATATAATATAACCCTGACTGTTGGTATCTAATATAACCCGACTGTTGGTATATAATATAACCTTGACTGTTGATATCTAATATAAACCCGACTGTTGGTATCTAATATAACCTTGACTGTTGGTATATAATATAACCCTGACTGTTGATATCTAATATAACCCTGACTGTTGGTATATAATATAAACCCGACTGTTGGTATATAATATAACATTGACTGTTGGTATCTAATATAACCCTCCTGACTGTTGGTATTTATTATAACCTTGACTGTTGGTATCTAATATAACCTTGACTGTTGGTATCTAATATAACCCTGACTGTTGGTATATAATATATCAATAACTGTTGGTATCTAATATAACCCTGACTTTTGGTATCTTATATAACCCTGACTGTTGGTATATAATATAACCCTGACTGTTGGTATATAATATATCAATAACTGTTGGTATCTAATATAACCCTGACTTTTGGTATCTTATATAACCCTGACTGTTGGTATCTAATATAACCATGACTGTTGGTATATAATATAACCCTGACTGTTGGTATATAATACAACCCTGACTGTTGGTATCTAATATAACCTTGACTGTTGGTATCTAATATAACCCTGACTGTTGGTATATAATATAACCCTGACTGTTGGTATCTAATATAACCCTGACTGTTGGTATCTAATATAACATTGACTGTTGATATCTAATATAACCCTGACTGTTGGTATCTAATATAACCCTGACTGTTGGTATCTAATATAACCCTGACTGTTGGTATATAATATTTCCCTGACTGTTGGTATATAATATAACCCTGACTGTTGATATATACTATAACCTTGACTGTTGGTATATAATATAACTCTGACTGTTGGTATCTAATATAACCCTGACTGTTGGTATCTAATATAACCCTAACTGTTGGTATATAATATAACCCTGACTGTTGGTATCTAATATAACCCCGACTGTTGATATATAATATAACCCTGACTGTTGGTATATAATATAACCATGATTGTTGGGATATAATATAACCCTCACTGTTGGTATCTAATATAACCCTGACTGTTGGTATCTATTATAACCTTGACTGTTGGTATCTAATATAACCCTGACTGTTGGTATATAATATAACCCTAACTGTAGGTATCTAATATAACCCTGACTGTTGGTATCTAATATAACCTTGACTGTTGGTATATAATATAACCCTAACTGTAGGTATCTAATATAACCCTGACTGTTGGTATATAATATAACCTTGACTGTTGGTATAAAATATAACCCTGACTGTTGATATCTAATATAACCTTGACTGTTGGTATATAATATAACCCTGTCTGTTGGTATATAATATAACCCTGACTGTTGGTATATAATATAACCTTGACTGTTGGTATATAAAATAAACCTGACTGTTGCTATCTAATATAAACCCGACTGTTGGTATATAATATAACATTGACTGTTGATATCTAATATAAACCCGACTGTTGGTATCTAATATAACCTTGACTGTTGGTATATAATATAACCCTGACTGTTGATATCTAATATAACCCTTACTGTTGGTATATAATATAAACCTGACTGTTGATATCTAATATAAACCCGACTGTTGGTATCTAATATAACCCTGACTGTTGATATCTAATATAAACCCGACTGTTGGTATATATATAAATCTGACTGTTTATTAATAAACCTCACCTTTGGTATCTAATATAACCCTGACTGTTGGGATATAATAAACCCTAACTTGATAATAATAAACCCGACTGTTGGTATATAATATAACCCTGACTGTTGGTATATAATATAACCCTGACTGTTGGTATATAATATAACCTTGACTGTTGGTATCTAATATAACCCTAACTGTTGATATATACTATAACCTTGACTGTTGATATATAGTACAACCCTGACTGTTGGTATATAATATAACCTGCTGTTGTATATAATATAACCGATGTTGGTATATATAAACCGACCCTGTGGTAAACTAAATAACCTGACTGTGTATATACTATAACCTTGCGGTTGGTATATAATACAACCTGACTGTTGGTATCTATATACCCTGACTGTTGGTCATATAATATAACCTGACTGTTGTATATATATAACCTGACTGTTGGTATATAATATAACCCTGACTGTTGATATATACTATAACCTTGACTGTTGGTATATAATATAACCCTGACTGTTGGTATCTAATATAACCCTGACTGTTGGTATATAATATAACCCTGACTGTTGATATATACTATAACCTTGACTGTTGGTATATAATATAACCCTGACTGTTGATATATACTATAACCTTGACTGTTGGTATATAATATAATTCTGACTGTTGGTATCTAATATAACCCTAACTGTTGGTATTTAATATAACCCTGACTGTTGGTATCTAATATAACCCTGACTGTTGATATATACTATAACCTTGACTGTTGGTATCTAATATAACCCTGACTGTTGGTATATAATATAATTCTGACTGTTGGTATCTAATATAACCCTGACTGTTGGTATATAATATAACCATGATTGTTGGGATATAATATAACCCTCACTGTTGGTATATAATATAACCCTGACAGTTGATATCTAATATAACCTTGACTGTTGGTATATAATATAACATTGACTGTTGGTATCTAATATAACCCTGACTGTTGGTATCTTTTATAACCTTTACTGTTGGTATATAATATAACCCTGACTGTTGGTATCTAATATAACCCTGACTGTTGGTATCTAATATAACCCTGACTGTCGGTATCTAATATAACCTTGACTGTTGGTATCTAATATAACCCTGACTGTTGGTATATAATATAACCCTAACTGTTGGTATCTAATATAACCCTGACTGTTGGTATATAATATAACCCTGACTGTTGATATCTAATATAACCCTGACTGTTGGTATATAATATAACCCTGACTGTTGGTATATAATATAACCCTGACTGTTGGTATATAATATAACCCTGACTGTTGGTATATAATATAACCCTGACTGTTGATATCTAATATAACCCTGACTGTTGGTATCTAATATAACCCTGACTGTTGGTATCTAATATAACCCTCCTGACTGTTGGTATCTATATAACCCTGACTGTTGGTATCATAATATAACCTGACTGTTGGTATCTAATATAACCCTGACTGTTGGTATATAATATAACCCTGACTGTTGGTATATAATATAACCCTGACTGTTGGTATATAATATAAACCTGACTGATGGTATATAATATAGCCTTGACTGTTGGTATATAAAATAAACCTGACTGTTGGTATATAATATAACCCTGACTGTTGGTATCTAATATAACCCTGACTGTTGGTATATAATACAACCCTGACTGTTGGTATCTAATATAACCCTCACTGTTGGTATCTAATATAACCCTCACTGTTGGTATCTAATATAACCCTCACTGTTGGTATCTAATATAACCCTGACTGTTGATATATAATATAAACCTGACTGTTGGTATCTAATATAACCCTGACTGTTGATATATAATATAACCCTGACTGTTGGTATCTAATATAACCCTGACTGTTGGTATATAATACAACCCTGACTGTTGGTATCTAATATAACCCTCACTGTTGGTATCTAATATAACCCTGACTGTTGGTATAAAATATAACCCTGACTGTTGGTATATAATATAACCCTGACTGTTGATATATACTATAACCCTGACTGTTGATATCTAATATAACTCTGACTGTTGGTATCTAATATAACCCTGACTGTTGGTATATAATATAACCCTGACTGTTGGTATATAATATAACCCTGACTGTTGGTATCTAATATAACCCTGACTGTTGGTATCTAATATAACCCTGACTGTTGGTATATAATATAACCCTGACTGTTGGTATATAATATAACCCTGACTGTTGGTATCTAATATAACCCTGACTGTTGGTATATAATATAACCCTGACTGTTGGTATATAATATAACCCTGACTGTTGGTATATAATATAACCCTGACTGTTGGTATATAATATAACCCTGACTGTTGGTATCTAATATAACCCTGACTGTTGGTATATAATATAACCCTGACTGTTGGTATATAATATAACCCTGACTGTTGGTATCTAATATAACCCTGACTGTTGGTATATAATATAACCCTGACTGTTGGTATATAATATAACCCTGACTGTTGTATCTAATATAACCACTGACTGTTGGTATATAATATAACCCTGACTGTTGGTATATAATATAACCCTGACTGTTGGTATCTAATATAACCTTGACTGTTGGTATATAAAATAAACCTGACTGTTGCTATCTAATATAAACCCGACTGTTGGTATATAATATAACATTGACTGTTGATATCTAATATAACCCTCACTGTTGGTATATAATATAACCCTCACTGTTGATATATATTATAACCGTGACTGTTGGTATCTAATATAAGTCTGACTGTTGGTATATAATATAACCCTGACTGTTGATATCTAATATAACCCTTACTGTTGGTATATAATATAAACCTGACTGTTGATATCTAATATAAACCCGACTGTTGGTATCTAATATAACCCTGACTGTTGATATCTAATATAAACCCGACTGTTGGTATATAATATAACTCTGACTGTTGGTATCTAATATAACCCTAACTGTTGGTATCTAATATAACCCTGACTGTTGGTATATAATATAACCCTAACTATTGGTATATAATACAACCTTGACTGTTGGTATATACTATAACCCTAACTGTTGGTATATAATATAACCCTGACTGTTGGTATATAATATAACCCTGACTGTTGGTATCTAATATAACCCTGACTGTTGGTATATAATATAACCTGACTGTTGGTATATAATATAACCATGACTGTTGGTATATAATATAACCCTGACTGTTGGTATCTAATATAACCTGACTGTTGGTATATAATATAACCCCTGACTGTTGGTATCTAATATAACCCTGACTGTTGGTATATAATCTAAACCCGACTGTTGATATTTAATACAAGACTGACTGTTGGTATATAATATAACCCGACTGTTGGTATCTAATATAACCATGACTGTTGGTATTTAATATAACACTGACTGTTGGTATATAATATAACCCTGACTGTTGGTATATAATATAACCCTGACTGTTGGTATATAATATAACCCTGACTGTTGGTATATAATATAACCCTGACTGTTGGTATATAATATAACCCTGACTGTTGGTATATAATATAACCCTGACTGTTGGTATATAATATAACCCTGACTGTTGGTATATAATATAACCCTGACTGTTGGTATTGAATATAACACTGACTGTTGGTATATTATATAACTCTGACTGTTGGTATATAATATAACCCTGACTGTTGGTATATAATATAACCCTGACTGTTGGTATCTAATATAACCTGACTGTTGGTATATAATATAACCTGACTGTTGGTATATAATATAACCCTGACTGTTGGTATATAATATAACCATGACTGTTGGTATATAATATAACCCTGACTGTTGGTATATAATATAACCCTGACTGTTGGTATCTAATATAACCCTGACTGTTGGTATCTAATATAACCCTGACTGTTGGTATCTAATATAACCCTGACTGTTGGTATATAATATAAACCCTGACTGTTGGTATATAATATAACCTTGACTGTTGATATCTAATATAACCCTGACTGTTGGTATATAATATAACCCTGACTGTTGGTATCTAATATAACCTGACTGTTGGTATATAATATAACCCTGACTGTTGGTATATAATATAACCCTGACTGTTGGTATATAATATAACCCTGACTGTTGGTATATAATATAACACTGACTGTTGGTATATAATATAACCCTCCTGACTGTTGGTATCTATTATAACCTTGACTGTTGGTATCAAATATAACCTTGACTGTTGGTATCTAATATAACCCTGACTGTTGGTATATAATATAACCCTGACTGTTGGTATATAATATAACCCTGACTGTTGGTATATAATATAAACCTGACTGATGGTATATAATATAGCCTTGACTGTTGGTATATAAAATAAACCTGACTGTTGGTATATAATATAACCCTGACTGTTGGTATCTAATATAACCCTGACTGTTGGTATATAATACAACCCTGACTGTTGGTATCTAATATAACCCTCACTGTTGGTATATAATATAACCCTCACTGTTGGTATCTAATATAACCCTCACTGTTGGTATATAATATAACCCTGACTGTTGATATATAATATAAACCTGACTGTTGGTATCTAATATAACCCTGACTGTTGATATATAATATAACCCTGACTGTTGGTATCTAATATAACCCTGACTGTTGGTATATAATACAACCCTGACTGTTGGTATCTAATATAACCCTCACTGTTGGTATATACTATAACCCTGACTGTTGATATCTAATATAACTCTGACTGTTGGTATAAAATATAACCCTGACTGTTGATATATAATATAACCCTCACTGTTGATATCTAATATAACCCTGACTGTTGGTATAAAATATAACCCTGACTGTTGGTATATAATATAACCCTGACTGTTGATATATACTATAACCCTGACTGTTGATATCTAATATAACTCTGACTGTTGGTATCTAATATTTCCCTGACTGTTGGTATATAATATAACCCTGACTGTTGGTATCTAATATAACCCTGACTGTTGGTATCTAATATAACCTTGACTGTTGGTATCTAATATAACCCTGACTGTTGGTATGTAATATAAACCTGACTGTTGGTATCTAATATAACCCTGACTGTTGGTATCTAATATAACTCTGACTGTTGGTATCTAATATTTCCCTGACTGTTGGTATATAATATAACCCTGACTGTTGGTATATAATATAAACCTGACTGTTGGTATATAATATAACCCTGACTGTTGGTATATAATATAACCCTGACTGTTGGTATATAATATAACCCTGACTGTTGGTATATAATATAACCCTGACTGTTGGTATATAATATAACCCTGACTGTTGGTATCTAATATAACCCTGACTGTTGGTATCTAATATAACCCTGACTGTTGGTATATAATATAACCTGACTGTTGGTATATATATAACCCTGACTGTTGGTATATAATATAACCCTGACTGTTGGTATATAATATAACCCTGACTGTTGGTATATAATATAACCCTGACTGTTGGTATATATATAACCTGACTGTTGGTATATAATATAACCCTGACTGTTGGTATATAATATAACCCTGACTGTTGGTATATAATATAACCCTGACTGTTGGTATATAATATAACCCTGACTGTTGGTATATAATATAACCCTGACTGTTGGTATATAATATAACCCTGACTGTTGGTATCTAATATAACCCTGACTGTTGGTATATAATATAACCCTGACTGTTGGTATATAATATAACCCTGACTGTTGGTATCTTATATAACCCTGACTGTTGGTATCTAATATAACCTTGACTGATGGTATCTAATATAACCTTGACTGTTGGTATATAATATAACCCTGACTGTTGGTATATAATATAACCCTGACTGTTGGTATATAATATAACCCTGACTGTTGATATATATTATAACCGTGACTGTTGGTATATAATATAACCCTGACTGTTGGTATATAATATAACCCTGACTGTTGGTATCTAATATAAGTCTGACTGTTGGTATCTAATATAACCCTGACTGTTGATATATATTATAACCGTGACTGTTGGTATCTAATATAACCCTGACTGTTGGTATATAATATAACCATGACTGTTGGTATTTAATATAACACTGACTGTTGGTATATAATATAACCCTGACTGTTGGTATATAATATAACCATGACTGTTGGTATCTAATATAACCCTGACTGTTGATATTTAATATAACACTGACTGTTGGTATATGATATAACTCTGACTGTTGGTATATAATATAACCCTGACTGTTGGTATATGATATAACTCTGACTGTTGGTATATAATATAACCCTGACTGTTGATATCTAATATAACCTTGACTGTTGGTATCTAATATAACCCTGACTGTTGGTATATAATATAACCCTGACTGTTGGTATATAATACAACCCTGACTGTTGGTATCTAATGTAACCCTGACTGTTGGTATCTAATATAACCCTGACTGTTGGTATCTAATATAACCCTGACTGTTGGTATCTAATATAACCCTGACTGTTGGTATATAATATAACCCTGACTGTTGGTATCTAATGTAACCCTGACTGTTGGTATCTAATATAACCCTGACTGTTGGTATCTAATATAACCCTGACTGTTGGTATATAATATAACCCCGACTGTTGATATTTAATACAACACCGACTGTTGGTATATAATATAACCCTGGCTGTTGGTATATAATATAATCATGACTGTTGGTATATATTATAACCATGACTGTTGGTATCTAATATAACCATGACTGTTGGTATTTAATATAACACTGACTGTTGGTATATGATATAACTCTGACTGTTGGTATATAATATAACCCTGACTGTTGGTATCTAATATAACCTTGACTGTTGGTATATAATATAACCCTGACTGTTGATATATAATATAACCCTGACTGTTGATATATACTATAACCCTGACTGTTGGTATATAATATAACCCTGACTGTTGGTATATAATATAACCCTGACTGTTGATATATAATATAACCCTGACTGTTGGTATATAATATAACACTGACTGTTGGTATATAATATAACCCTGACTGTTGATATATAATATAACCCTGACTGTTGATATCTAATATAACCTTGACTGTTGGTATATAATATAACCCTGTCTGTTGGTATATAATATAACCCTGACTGTTGGTATATAATATAACCTTGACTGTTGGTATATAATATAACCCTGACTGTTGATATATAATATAACATTGACTGTTGGTATATAATATAACCCTGACTGTTGGTATATAATATAACCCTGACTGTTGGTATATACTATAACCTTGACTGTTGGTATCTAATATAACCCTGACTGTTGGTATATAATATAACCCTGACTGTTGATATATAATATAACCCTGACTGTTGGTATATACTATAACCCTGACTGTTGGTATATAATATAACTCTGACTGTTGGTATATACTATAACCCTGACTGTTGGTATATAATATAACCCTGACTGTTGATATATAATATATCAATAACTGTTGGTATCTAATATAACCCTAACTGTTGGTATCTAATATAACCCTGACTGTTGGTATATAATATAACCCTAACTGTTGGTATCTAATATAACCCTGACTGTTGGTATCTAATGTAACCCTAACTGTTGGTATCTAATATTACCCTGACTGTTGGTATCTAATATAACCCTGACTGTTGGTATATAATATAAACCTGTCTGTTGATATATACTATAACCCTGACTGTTGGTATATAATATTACCCTGACTGTTGGTATCTAATATTACCCTGACTGTTGGTATCTAATATAACCCTGACTGTTGATATATAATATAACCCTGACTGTTGATATATACTATAACCCTGACTGTTGGTATATAATATAACCCTGACTGTTGGTATCTAATATAACCCTGACTGTTGGTATCTAATATAACCCTGACTGTTGGTATATAATATAACCCTGACTGTTGGTATCTAATATAACCCTGACTGTTGGTATATAATATAACCCTGACTGTTGGTATATAATATAACCCTTACTGTTGGTATATAATATAACCCTGACTGTTGGTATATAATATAACCCTGACTGTTGGTCCTTAACACGACACTGTATATGAGATGATCCTAATTTTGCGTCTAAAATAATCCTTGCTATTGGTGTCCTTAGATAACTATTCTAATATAACCCTCATGGCTGGTGTTTGTTGACAAATATTCGAATATGGTCCTTTCTGTTGGTGCTAGACGTCTCTTACTGTGTAATATTTTACATAATAGTATTTCAGGCTGGCTGATGTTCATTTCATAAAGTTGTCACCAATGTCAACACAGTAAAAACACAGCGACAGCAACCAGTACGAAACGACAAAGAATCGATGACGGCATAAATCCTGTGAGTATTATAACAGTTTTGAGGTAAAACTATAGACTATCATTCGTTGACCGAATCGGTTTTTTAACGGGATTTATGATAGAGTGTGTCACTGCATGTTACTCAAAAGGCTTTGAACTACCGTGTAATGAGTTATACCTCTAGTTTAATAACTCCCTAATTCCTTAATATTCCTTTTCCAAGGTCATGGCGACCTTCTCCTAATAAAATGTTGTTATTGGAACAGAACAAGCCGTTTTTGTTCTTAAATAATCATGTAGTTAGCATACATTTAGCTCAAAATACATACCCCTCTGGTGTCTCAAGGTGATGAAAAAGATTCGATGTCTTTCGCGACTGATTTTATTGAGAAATTACTTAATCTAGACAAAAAATATTTCTTTTGAATTGATCTATATTGCACTTTTTGTACCAACATGTAGATGGCGGGTGCTGTCAATTATATATTTATTCTTTTTTTTTTTTACTTTTCCTCGGCATATTTCATACGTCTGAGAGAATATCTCTGCTGCGTCCATTGTCATCAATGTGGCATTGCCTAGATTTATTATAGATTGATATGACGGGTGTCATCGATGAAAACTGAACTCAACACTCTCTGGTTTTATTGTCCTTTAATTACGTTCAGTGACCTCTTTTTAAATCTATGTTAAGTTTATATATTTTCTCGATTGATTGACTTGATATTAAAAGGATGGTTTTGTTAACACACCGGTGTCATCTTTTCCATAGTATAGACAATGGCAGAATTGATATGGGACGACAACTCATGGAGGCAAATCGAAATGATACATTATTGGAGAAAACATGCAATAGAAAAGATTTATATAACAGATTTATAATTCACTTAAACAAGTAAATCTCCCTGTGTTTTGTGGTCAAGCAAAATGTTATTTGGTATTCGCGTTTAAAAAAACACAAAATAAAATTTAACTTGATGTCTTTCTACTGTAATTTAATGACGATGATAGGTATAATGGACATTGTAGTTGTGATAATTGTGATAGATACGTTTCCACGTGCTTTAACTGGTATATGTAAGTAAAGAAAGCGTGCTCTCTCTCTCTCTCTTCTATTTGTTTGTTTTGTGTAGTTATACTCTTATTCACTGACGTCATGCTTTTTGAATAAAGTTTAATAAATTGTATTTAATACAAAGATCACAAAATTGTCTTGGGTGGAGTGTAAGTGTTGATGTATAAAGTGTTGATGTAATAAGTGTTGATGTTTTTTTTCTTTTGTCCTTACTCATGTATTTTGTATATGTCATGTATTTTAAACTAAATTTGAAAATGAATAAAAAATAAATTAAAAAAAAAAAAAAAAAGCGTGTACTACACTAATTACTTACTATATTGCTCTTAAAGCTGACGCTACTCGTGCATTCTATAGTTTTATGATTTTGTACTTTGCGTGTATCAGGGTCGTTCTAACAAGAAGATGTGATAGTTCATTTTAACAACATTTCATCTCCAGGGCGCTTTGTAATTATTGCTATATCACCTCAAATAACCTGACTTTGAGAGATTAAATAATATCGATGCCTTCGTAATCGTCTTGGTTGTCGACGATAAATCATACCTTACACTGACGAGTTTGTTGTACTCGCGTGGTACTGGCCACTTACCCGACCAGCCTCTGTCATCAACACCGCCCATAAAGCTTCCGCCTGCGTGTGTTGCGGACTTTGCAACAATATGACTAATAGATAGTTTTCAAGATTATCTTACATCGTTTTTTCCCCAAATCAAATCATGGTTTAGATTATAATTTTTTTTTTTTTTTTTTTTGGTACAAATTCAAAATCGTACATTGATGTAATTCTTACAAGAACTGTTTTGCAATGCTTGCTCTTATCTGATCTTATCTGTCAGGTGTGTGTAATATTTACTGATAATATTTGTTTTTAGTTTTTTTTTTACACTTGCGTTGTGTATTTTTTTTTTTTTTTCCGAAATTGATGTCAGCTGACAATGTGTTTGTTTTCAATGTGTTTTGTTGCCGTGCTATTTCAATGACATTTTTGTTGTTATCGATACTTTTTCCTGTGTAAGTGATGTCAGTTGACAGTGCGTTGTTTAACGTGCTATTTCAAGGACACTTTTGTTGTTATCGATACTTTTTCCTGTGTAAGTGATGTCAGTTGACAGTGCGTTTGTTTAACGTGCTATTTCAATGACACTTTTGTTGTTATCGATACTTTTTCCTGTAAGTGATGTCAGCTGACAATGTGTTTTGTTAACGTGTTATTTAATGTCACTTTTGTTGTTTATCGATACTTTTTCCTGTGTAAGTGATGTCAGTTGAAAGTGTGTTTGTTTAACGTGCTATTTTAATGATACTTTTGTTGTTTATCGATTCTTTTTCCTGTAAGTGATGTAAGCCAACAATGCGTTTGTTCACCGTGCAATTCTAATGATCCCTTGTGCTGTTAATGTTTAAGAACAATTACTATTGTATCATATTATGTGATTATTTTATTGACTTCATTTGATTTTTCCGCATTCCTTTCACGTATAATGCCTGGCCTAATTACAATAAAATATAGTGACAACACTTGTTCCCTCTGCTGAAAGACAATAATGATTCCTAATATTTTTTGTGCAAATTTATGTTTAGATAATAAGAAAATGAGTAATATTATGTCAAGGATTGACACGATTTTTCAAACTCAATTTAATTTTAAGCTCAATTATTACATAATGTTATTGAATATATAATTAGATATATGGCTTGGATCAATAACTGTTTACCAGGAAATGTTGGTGACTGAATTTGACGGATATATCCTGTCGGGCGGCCATGTTGATGCAGACAATTCCTTCACTTCCGTTGTATAAGGGTTTTTCTCAGAATTTGAATGACATTAGTCTTTTTAATCCCTTTACAGTTCCTGTTGTGGTCTTTAATGTCGTCAGTTTCTTGTCTGTCAATTGACGTTTATTTCTGCTCACTTTGATCCAGGAACAAATAGAAAAGCGTGGATAATGCTGTACTTTTCGCCGTAGGACATCACGTGTAAAGAGGGGTTTAGAACGTATTTCAGTACACGTGCCAGTGACAATTTTTATTACATATATGTGTGTAATAGGAGTGGGAAAATGCACGGCCAGACCGGGGTTCGAACCCGGGACCTCCGAACACTAGCCGGATGCTCTACCGATTGAGGTACCTGGTCGCCGATGATCGACCCAGTCCAGTTCCGCTACACTCTTCCCTCCCGATTTTTTTAAGTATTCGACCCCGAAGACTTCAAACTCACAACCCAGGTTTGGGTATCCCCTTGTCAAGTATTCACCTCACTTGAAACAAGGTTTGGTCACAGGCATCAAATGTAATAGGAGTGGTAAAATGCACTGCCAGACCGGGGTTCGAACCCGGGACCTCCGAACACAGTGTGGAGTATCTCTTCTTACAGTTTCGAAATTTGCTTGTGATATAAACGGCTAGGGCGCTGATTTGATATTTATGACAACAAATGAATCTAACATGTCTCTTTCACGTGACGTAAAAAGACAAATGCCTTTCAGACACATGTTATTTTTGTGACAATTCATGCTATTACGTAACATAACTAAGACATATGGTGAAACACTGACCACTTTCTAAACTAATGGTCCTCGAAGTTAGCAATAAATACCAATAATGATGTACTACAGCGCAATCGTGCGGCTTACTGTACATTTATAGGCAAGCCATTGCTTATAGGGATACCAGCAATGTGACAATGAGAAACACTGGTCGGCAGACTCCTTAATATCGCATGCAAGGCCATGAAATGCACGTACACTCTAATCCTGGCCCGATAAATGGCGTAAAAGTTCGGACGATTGCGGGCCATATGTCCTGGTCTTTTGTCATAAAAGCGATACTTTTCTCGTCAAATGGAATCAAAACCGTCCGAACATGGTTACATTACATATGTGAAGAAACAGCAAACCCCGGAGAAAACTATTTAGTATCGATTCTCTATATAGGAACTCCGAGTTGAAGCCATTCTATGGAGAAGGGTGTTTCTACAGTAAAGATAGGCTTTCGTTATATTCGCTGGACTATTATACCTGAATATGATACACATATTGTCCTCATACACACTGGTTATTATTGTCAAAAATGTCTCTCACAATTTCTTTAAACCATTTGCCCTTTTACACTGTTCCGTTCGAATATAAGGACTTTTTTTGTCAGTGTAGACTTCAATAAATGCCACGTTCCTTATATTCGTTGATTTTGTACAGTTTGATCAAGTCTGGCCACGGATTAACTAATGACATTTATAAGAAAGTTTAATCGACACAAATTCGCAGCTCTAGAAGTCTCAAGCCAGTTCTTTTCTCCTGTGCGTTACTGATAACGGGTTTACGTCTCTCTTCTCGTGTACCGCACGTGGGCTTGTCCTGTCAGATATATTTTTAGGTTTTAGACTTTGATATTCCTTTAAAATCCAAAGCTGACTACATGCAACCTTTCTCACGTCGCCGAACCTTTCTCACGTTGAACCTTTCTCACGTTGAACCTTTCTCACGTTGAACCTTTCTCACGTCGCCGAACCTTTCTCACGTCGCCGAACCTTTCTCACGTTGAACCTTTCTCACGTCGCCGAACCTTTCTCACGTCGCCGAACCTTTCTCACGTCGCCGAACCTTTCTCACGTCGCCGAACCTTTCTCACGTCGCCGAACCTTTCTATCATTGTTATCCATTTGTTAATGTTCATATTCTCTGCATTGTACTGTTAATGCGATTAAACAACTGTCATTGTCATGCCCCTTTCTCACGTCATTACTTTCTCACGTCGACCCTTTCTAACCTCAACCCTTTCTAACCTCAACCCTTTCTAACCTCAACCCTTTCTAACCTCATCCCTATCTCAAGTCAACATTTCTCACCTCATCCCTTTCTCAAGTCAACATTTCTAACCTCAACCCTTTCTCACGTGACCCTTTCTCACATGAACCTTTCTCAAGTCAACATTTCTAACCTCAACCCTTCCTCACGTCGACCCTTTCTCACATGAACCTTTCTCAGGTCAACATTTCTAACCTCAACCCTTTCTCACGTGACCCTTTCTCACGTCATTACTTTCTCACGTCGACCCTTTCTCACATGAACCTTTCTCACGTCGACACTTTCTCACATGAACCTTTCTCACGTCAACCCTTTCTCACATCAACCCTTTCTCACCTCAACACTTTCTCACGTCATAACTTTCTCACGTCGACCCTTTCTCACATGAACCTTTCTCTAGTCAACATTTCTCACCTCAACCCTTTCTCACGTGACCCTTTCTCACGTCGACCCTTTCTCACATGAACCTTTCTCATCTCAACCCTTTCTCACGTCAACCCTTTCTCACGTTGACCCTTTCTCACCTCAACCCTTTCTCACCTCAAGCCTTTCTCACTTCAAGCCTTTCTCACCTCAAGCCTTCCTTACCTCAACCCTTTCTCACGTGACCATTTCTCACCTCAACCCTTTCTCACGTCGACACTTTCTCACATGAACCTTCCTCACGTCAACACTTTCTCACGTCAACCATTTCTCACGTTGACCCTTTCTCACCTCAACCCTTTCTCACCCCAAGCATTTGTCACTTCAAACCTTTCTCACCTCAAGCCTTCCTTACCTCAACACTTTCTCACGTCAACCTTTCTCACGTCAACACTTTCTCACCTCAAGCCTTCCTTACCTCAACCCTTTCTCACGTGACCCTTTCTCACCTCAACCCTTTCTCACGTCAACACTTTCTCACGTCAACCATTTCTCACGTTGACCCTTTCTCACCTCAACCCTTTCTCACCTCAAGCCTTTCTCACTTCAAACCTTTCTCACCTCAAGCCTTCCTTACCTCAACACTTTCTCACGTCAACCCTTTCTCACGTCAACACTTTCCCACGTGACCCTTTCTCACCTCAACCCTTTCTCACGTCAACACTTTCTCACCTCAACCCTTTCTCACCTCAAGCCTTTCTCACTTCAAACCTTTCTCACCTCAAGCCCTCCTTACCTCAACACTTTCTCACGTCAACCCTTTCTCACTTGACCCTTTCTCACCTCAACCCTTTCTCACGTCGACACTTTCTCACCTCAACACTTTCTCACGTCAACCCTTTCTCACGTCAACACTTTCTCACGTAAACCTTTCTCACGTCAACACTTTCTCACGTCAACCATTTCTCACATCAAACCTTTCTCACGTCAACCATTTCTCACGTTGACTCTTTCTCACCTCAACCTTTTCTCACCTCAACCCTTTCTCACGTCGACACTTTCTCACATGAACCTTCCTCACATCAACCCTTTCTCACCTCAACCCTTTCTCACCTCAACCCTTTCTCACGTGACCCTTTCTCACGTCGACCCTTTCTCACATGAACCTTTCTCATCTCAACCCTTTCTCACGTCAACCCTTTCTCACGTTGACCCTTTCTCACCTCAACCCTTTCTCACCTCAAGCCTTTCTCACTTCAAGCCTTTCTCACCTCAAGCCTTCCTTACCTCAACACTTTCTCACGTGACCATTTCTCACCTCAACCCTTTCTCACGTCGACACTTTCTCACATGAACCTTCCTCACGTCAACACTTTCTCACGTCAACCATTTCTCACGTTGACCCTTTCTCACCTCAACCCTTTCTCACCCCAAGCATTTCTCACTTCAAACCTTTCTCACCTCAAGCCTTCCTTACCTCAACACTTTCTCACGTCAACCTTTCTCACGTCAACACTTTCTCACCTCAAGCCTTCCTTACCTCAACCCTTTCTCACGTGACCCTTTCTCACCTCAACCCTTTCTCACGTCAACACTTTCTCACGTCAACCATTTCTCACGTTGACCCTTTCTCACCTCAACCCTTTCTCACCTCAAGCCTTTCTCACTTCAAACCTTTCTCACCTCAAGCCTTCCTTACCTCAACACTTTCTCACGTCAACCCTTTCTCACGTCAACACTTTCCCACGTGACCCTTTCTCACCTCAACCCTTTCTCACGTCAACACTTTCTCACCTCAACCCTTTCTCACCTCAAGCCTTTCTCACTTCAAACCTTTCTCACCTCAAGCCCTCCTTACCTCAACACTTTCTCACGTCAACCCTTTCTCACTTGACCCTTTCTCACCTCAACCCTTTCTCACGTCGACACTTTCTCACCTCAACACTTTCTCACGTCAACCCTTTCTCACGTCAACACTTTCTCACGTAAACCTTTCTCACGTCAACACTTTCTCACGTCAACCATTTCTCACATCAAACCTTTCTCACGTCAACCCTTTCTCACTTGACCCTTTCTCACCTCAACCCTTTCTCACGTCGACACTTTCTCACCTCAACACTTTCTCACGTCAACCCTTTCTCACGTCAACACTTTCTCACGTAAACCTTTCTCACGTCAACACTTTCTCACGTCAACCATTTCTCACATCAAACCTTTCTCACGTCAACCATTTCTCACGTTGACTCTTTCTCACCTCAACCTTTTCTCACCTCAACCCTTTCTCACGTCGACACTTTCTCACATGAACCTTCCTCACATCAACCCTTTCTCACCTCAACCCTTTCTCACCTCAACCCTTTCTCACGTCAGCACTTTCTCACGTGAACCTTTCTCACGTCGACCCTTTCTCACGTGACCCTTTCTCACCTCAACCCTTTCTCACCTCAAGCCTTTCTCACTAAAAGCCTTTCTCACCTCAAGCCTTCCTTACCTCAACCCTTTCTCACGTGACCATTTCTCACCTCAACCCTTTCTCACGTCGACACTTTCTCACATGAACCTTCCTCACGTCAACCATTTCTCACGTTGACCCTTTCTCACCTCAACCCTTTCTCACCCCAAGCATTTCTCACTTCAAACCTTTCTCACCTCAAGCCTTCCTTACCTCAACACTTTCTCACGTCAACACTTTCTCACCTCAAGCCTTCCTTACCTCAACCCTTTCTCACGTGACCCTTTCTCACCTCAACCCTTTCTCACGTCAACACTTTCTCACGTCAACCATTTCTCACGTTGACCCTTTCTCACCTCAACCCTTTCTCACCTCAAGCCTTTCTCACTTCAAACCTTTCTCACCTCAAGCCTTCCTTACCTCAACACTTTCTCACGTCAACACTTTCTCACCTCAAGCCTTCCTTACCTCAACCCTTTCTCACGTGACCCTTTCTCACCTCAACCCTTTCTCACGTCAACACTTTCTCACGTCAACCATTTCTCACGTTGACCCTTTCTCACCTCAACCCTTTCTCACCTCAAGCCTTTCTCACTTCAAACCTTTCTCACCTCAAGCCTTCCTTACCTCAACACTTTCTCATGTCAACCCTTTCTCACGTGACCCTTTCTCACCTCAACTCTTTCTCACGTCGACACTTTCTCACATGAACCTTCCTCACATCAACCCTTTCTCACCTCAACCCTTTCTCACGTCAACCCTTTCTCACGTCAACACTTTCTCATGTAAACCTTTCTCACGTCAACACTTTCTCACGTCAACCATTTATCACGTCAAACCTTTCTCACGTCAACCATTTCTCACGTTGACCCTTTCTCACCTCAACCTTTTCTCACCTCAACCCTTTCTCACGTTGACACTTTCTCACATGAACTTTCCTCACATCAACCCTTTCTCACCTCAACCCTTTCTCACGTCAACCCTTTCTCACGTCAACACTTTCTCACGTGAACCTTTCTCACGTCGACCCTTTCTCACGTGACCTTTTCTCACGTCAACCCTTTCTCACGTTGACCCTTTCTCACCTCAACCCTTTCTCACCTCAAGCCTTTCTCACTTGAAGCCTTTCTCACCTCAAGCCTTCCTTACCTCAACCCTTTCTCACGTGACCATTTCTGACCTCAACCCTTTCTCACGTCGACACTTTCTCACATGAACCTTCCTCACGTCAACACTTTCTCACGTCAACCATTTCTCACGTTGACCCTTTCTCACCTCAACCCTTTCTCACCCCAAGCATTTCTCACTTCAAACCTTTCTCACCTCAAGCCTTCCTTACCTCAACACTTTCTCACGTCAACCATTTCCCACGTTGACCCTTTAACACCTCAAGCCTTTCTCACTTCAAACCTTTCTCACCTCAAGCCTTTCTCACTTCAAACCTTTCTCACCTCAAGCCTTCCTTACCTCAACACTTTCTCACGTATACCCTTTCTCGAGTCAACACTTTCTCACGTCAACCTTTCTCACGTCGACCCTTTCTTACGTGAACCTTTCTCACGTGACCCTTTCTCATCTCAACCCTTTCTCACGTCAACCATTTATCACGTTGACCCTTTCTCACCTCAACCCTTTCTCAGCTCAAGCCTTTCTCACTTCAAACCTTTCTCAACGCAAGCATTCCTTACCTCAACACTTTCTCACGTCAACCTTTCTCACCTCAACCCTTTCTCACGTCGACACTTTCTCACGTCAATCATTTCTCACCTCAACCCTTTCTCACCTCAACCCTTTCTCACCCCAAGCATTTCTCACTTCAAACCTTTCTCACCTCAAGCCTTCCTTACCTCAACACTTTCTCACGTCAACACTTTCTCACCTCAAGCCTTCCTTACCTCAACCCTTTCTCACGTGACCCTTTCTCACCTCAACCCTTTCTCACGACAACACTTTCTCACGTCCACCATTTCTCACGTTGACCCTTTCTCACCTCAACCCTTTATCACCTCAAGCCTTTCTCACTTCAAACCTTTCTCACCTCAAGCCTTCCTTACCTCAACACTTTCTCACATATACCCTTTTTCACGTCAACACTTTCTCACGTCAACCTTTCTCACGTCGACCCTTTCTTACGTGAACCTTTCTCACGTGACCCTTTCTCATCTCAACCCTTTCTCACGTCAACCATTCATCACGTTGACCCTTTCTCACCTCAACCCTTTCTCAGCTCAAGCCTTTCTCACTTCAAAACTTTCTCAACGCAAGCCTTCCTTACCTCAACACTTTCTCACGTCAACCTTTCTCACCTCAACCCTTTCTCACGTCGACACTTTCTCACGTCAATCATTTCTCACCTCAACCCTTTCTCACCTCAACCCTTTCTCACCCCAAGCATTTCTCACTTCAAACCTTTCTCACCTCAAGCCTTCCTTACCTCAACACTTTCTCACGTCAACACTTTCTCACCTCAAGCCTTCCTTACCTCAACCCTTTCTCACGTGACCCTTTCTCACCTCAACCCTTTCTCACGACAACACTTTCTCACGTCCACCATTTCTCACGTTGACCCTTTCTCACCTCAACCCTTTATCACCTCAAGCCTTTCTCACTTCAAACCTTTCTCACCTCAAGCCTTCCTTACCTCAACACTTTCTCACGTCAACTCTTTCTCACGTCAACACTTTCCCACGTGACCCTTTCTCACCTCAACCCTTTCTCACGTCAACACTTTCTCACGTCAACCATTTATCACGTTGACCCTTTCTCATCTCAACCCTTTCTCACATCAAGCTTTCTCACTTCAAACCTTTCTCACCTCAAGCCCTCCTTACCTCAACCCTTTCTCACGACAACCCTTTCTCACGTGACCCTTTCTCACCTCAACCCTTTCTCACCTCAACCCTTTCTCACCTCAACCCTTTCTCACGTCGACACTTTCTCACATGAACCTTCCTCACATCAACCCTTTCTCACCTCAACACTTTCTCACGTCAACCATTTCTAACGTGACCCTTTCTCACCTCAACCCTTTCTTACCTCAACCATTTCTCACGTTGACCCTTTCTCACCTCAACACTTTCTCACTTCAACCCTTTCTCACGTCGACACTTTCTCACATGAACCTTCTTCATATCAACCCTTTCTCACGTCAACCCTTTCTCACGTCAACACTTTCTCACGTGACCCTTTCTCACCTCAACCCTTTCTCACGTCAACACTTTCTCACGTCAACCATTTCCCACGTTGACCCTTTCTCACGTCAACCCTTTCTCACCTCAAGCCTTTCTCACTTCAAACCTTTCTCACCTCAAGCCTTTCTCACCTCAAGCCTTTCTCACTTCAAACCTTTCTCACCTCAACACTTTCCCACGTGACCCTTTCTCACCTCAACCCTTTCTCACGTCAACACTTTCTCACGTCAACCATTTATCACGTTGACCCTTTCTCATCTCAACCCTTTCTCACATCAAGCTTTCTCACTTCAAACCTTTCTCACCTCAAGCCCTCCTTACCTCAACCCTTTCTCACGTCAACCCTTTCTCACGTGACCCTTTCTCACCTCAACCCTTTCTCACCTCAACCCTTTCTCACGTCGACACTTTCTCACATGAACCTTCCTCACATCAACCCTTTCTCACCTCAACACTTTCTCACGTCAACCATTTCTCACGTTGACCCTTTCTCACCTCAACCCTTTCTCACCTCAACCCTTTCTCACGTCGACACTTTCTCACATGAACCTTCCTCACATGAACCCTTTCTCACCTCAACACTTTCTCACGTCAACCATTTCTCACGTTGACCCTTTCTCACCTCAACCCTTTCTCACCTCAACCATTTCTCACGTTGACCCTTTCTCACCTCAACACTTTCTCACTTCAACCCTTTCTCACGTCGACACTTTCTCACATGAACCTTCTTCATATCAACCCTTTCTCACGTCAACCCTTTCTCACGTGACACTTTCTCACCTCAACCCTTTCTCACGTCAACACTTTCTCACGTCACCCATTTCCCACGTTGACCCTTCTCCCCTCAACCCTTTCTCACCTCAAGCCTTTCTCACTTCAAATCTTTCTCAACTCAAGCCTTCCTTACCTCAACACTTCTCACGTCAACCATTTATCACGTTGACCCTTTCTCACCTCAAGCCTTTCTCACTTCAAACCTTTCTCACCTCAAGCCTTCCTTACCTCAACACTTTCTCACGTCAACCATTTCTCACGTTGACCCTTTCTCACCTCAACCTTTTCTCACCTCAACCCTTTCTCACGTTGACACTTTCTCACATTTCTCACACCCTTTCTCACCTCAACCCTTTCAGTCAACACTTTCTAACTGAAACCTTTCTACATCAACCTTTCTCACGTGAACCTTCTCACGTACCATTTCTCACTGAACCTTTCTCACTCAACCCTTCTCAGCTCCAAGCCCCCTTTCTGAACTTTCTCCCTAAACCTTTCTCACGTCGACCTTGACCTCAACACTTTCTCACGTCAACCCTTTCTCACCTCACCCTTCTCACCTCAACCCTTTTCCTTCACGCCTTTCTCACTCAACCCTTTACTCAACCTTTCTCACGTGACCATTTCCACTTAACCCTTTCTCACTTCAACCCTTCTCACCTCAACCTTCTCACTCGAACCTTTCCTCACATCAACCCTCCACTCAACACTTTCTACCTCAACCTTTCTCACCCTTCACACACTTTCTCACGTCAACTTTTCATGACTCCTCAACCCTTTCTCACCTCAACATTTCTCACGTCAACTTTCTCACGTGACCTTTCTCCCCAACCTTTTCACTCAGCTTTCTCACTTCAACCTTTCCTCAAGTTCTACCCCTTTCTCACGTAAACCTTCTCCTAAACCTTTCTCCGTCAACCTTTCTCACGTCCCCTTTCTCACGTGAACCTTTCTCACGTGACCCTTTCGCACTCAACCTTTTCACCCTTCAACCCTTTCTCACCTCAAGCCTTCTCATTAAACCTTCTCACCTCAAGCCTTCTTTACCTCAATCCTTTCTCACGTAACCCTTTCTCACTTCAACCCTTTCTCACCTCAACCATTTCTCACGTCAACCATTTCTCACGTTGACCCTTTCTCACCTCAACCCTTTCTCACCTCAAGCCTTTCTCACTTCAACCCTTTCTCACCTCAACCCTTTCTCACGTCAACCCTTCTCACGTCAACACTTTCTCACGTCAACCTTTCTCACGTCGACCCTTTCTCACGTGAACCTTTCTCACATGAACCTTCCTCACATCAACCCTTTCTCACGTCAACCATTTATCACGTTGACCCTTTCTCACCTCAACCCTTTCTCACCTCAAGCCTTTCTCACTTCAAACCTTTCTCACCTCAAGCCTTCCTTACCTCAACACTTTCTCACGTCAACCCTTTCTCACGTCAACACTTTCCCACGTGACCCTTTCTCACCTCAACCCTTTCTCACGTCAACACTTTCTCACGTCAACCATTTATCACGTTGACCCTTTTTCACCTCAACCCTTTCTCACCTCAAGCCTTTCTCACTTCAAACCTTCTCACCTCAAGCCTTCCTTACCTCAACACTTTCTCACGTCAACCCTTTCTCACGTGACCCTTTCTCACCTCAACTCTTTCTCACGTCGACACTTTCTCACATGAACCCTTCCTCACATCAACCCTTTCTCACCTCAACCCTTTCTCACGTCAACCCTTTCTCACGTCAACACTTTCTCACGTAAACCCTTTCTCACGTCAACACTTTCTCACGTCAACCATTTATCACGTCAAACCTTTCTCACGTCAACCATTTCTCACGTTGACCCTTTCTCACCTCAACCTTTTCTCACCTCAACCCTTTCTTACGTTGACACTTTCTCACATGAACTTTCCTCACATCAACCCTTTCTCACCTCAACCCTTTCTCACGTCAACACTTTCTCACGTGAACCTTTCTCACATCAACCCTTTCTCACGTGAACCTTTCTCACGTCGACCCTTTCTCACATGAACCTTTCTCACGTCAACCCTTTCTCACGTCATTACTTTCTCAAGTCGACCCTTTCTCACATGAAGCTTTCTCCCCTAAACCCTTTCTCACGTCGACCTTTGACACGTCAACACTTTCTCACGTCAACCCTTTCTCACGTTGACCCTTTCTCACCTCAACCCTTTCTCACCTCAAGCCTTTCTCACCTCAAGCCTTTCTTACCTCAATCCCTTTCTCACGTAACCCTTTCTCACTTCAACCCTTTCTCACCTCAACCCTTTCTCACGTCGACCCATTTCCCACATTGCCTTTCCTAAACCTCAACCTTTCTCACCTCAAGCCTTTCTCACTTCAAACCTTTCTCACTCAACACTCCTGACCCTCAATGACCTTGCTCACCTAACCCTTTCTCACGTCAACACTTTCTCACAACATTCACTTTCCCCTTTCTCACCTCAACCCTTTCTCACGTAACTTTCTCACTTCATAGCTTTTCACTTCAACCCTTCTCCCAAACTTTCTCACGTAAACCCTTTCTCACGTCATTACTTTCTCCAGTCAACCTTTCTCACGGTCTCCCCTACTAACCTTTCTCACGTGACCCTTTTTCACGTCAACACTTTCTCACGTCAACCATTTATCACGTTGACCCTTTCTCACCTCAAGCCTTTCTCACTTCAACCTTTCTCACCTCAAGCCTTCTTTACCTCAATCCTTTCTCACGTCAACCCTTTCTCACGTCAACCCTTTCTCACCTCAACCCTTTCTCACGTCGACACTTTCTTACGTGAACCTTTCTCACGTGACCCTTTCTCACCTCAAGCCTTTCTCACTTCAAACCTTTCTCACCTCAAGCCTTCCTTACCTCAACACTTTCTCACGTCAACCTTTCTCACACTTTAACCCGTCCTTCTCACGTCGTCACTTTTCTAAACATTTGGAACCTTCCCTAAAACATCACAACCTTTCCTACCTCCAACCACTTTCTCACGTCAACCTTTCTCACTTCACCTTTCTCACCTCAACCCTTCCACTCACACTTTCTCACCGTAACCTTTCCTCACACAAACCCTTTCTCACCTCAACACTTTCTCACCTCAACCATTTCCCACGTTGACCCTTTCTCACCTCAACCCTTTCTCACCTCAAGCCTTTCTCACTTCAAACCTTTCTCACTTCAAGCCTTTCTCACTTCAAACCTTTCTCACGTCAACTTTACAACCCCTTTTCACTTTCAACACTTCTCCAAAAACCTCCTCAAAACCTTTCTCACGTCAACATTCTCACGTCAAGCCTTTCTCCCCTTCAACCCTTTCTCACCTCAACCTTTCTCACGTCGACACTTTCTCACATGAACCTTCCTCACATCAACCCTTTCTCACCTCAACCATTCTTTCTCACGTTGACCCTTTCTCACCTCAACCCTTTCTCACCTCAAGCCTTTCTCACTCCAAACCTTTCTCACTTCAAACCTTTCTCACGTTGACCCTTTCTCACGTCAACCATTTCTCACGTTGACCCTTTCTCACCTCAACCCTTTCTCAACTCAAGCCTTTCTCACTTCAACCTTTTCACCTCAAGCCCTTCTTTACCTCAACCTTTCTCACGTGAACCTTTCTCACGTGACCCTTTCTCACCTCAACCCTTTCTCACGTCAACACTTTCTCACGAACCTTTCTCACATCAACCCTTTCTCACCTCAACCTTTCTCACCTCAAGCCTTTCTCACTTCAAACCTTTCTCACCTCAAGCCTTCCTTACCTCAACACTTTCTCACGTGACCCTTTCTCACCTCAACCCTTTCTCACGTCGACACTTTCTCACGTGAACCTTCCTCACGTCAACCTTTCTCACGTCAACACTTTCTCACGTCAACCATTTATCACGTTGACCCTTTCACCTAAACCCCTTTTCTCACGTCGACCTTTCTCACTTAAACCTTTCTCACATCAACCCTTTCTCACCTCAACACTTTCTCACGTCAACCATTTCTCACGTTACCCCACTTTCTCACCTAAAACCCTTTCTCACGTCAACACTTTTCTAAACCCTGGGACACTTTTCACATGACCTTCCCCCTTTTCACTTAACCCTTTCCTCACCTTCCTACCAACTTTCTCACGTCAACCCTTTCTCACGTGACCCTTTCTCACCTCAACTCCTTCTCCTCACCTTTCCACATGAACCTTCTCACTTCAAACCTTTCTAAACTTCAAACCCTTCCGTCACCTTCCAAACTTTCTCACGTAACCCTTTCTCACGTCAACCTTATCACTAAAACCTTTCTCACGTCAACCATTTCTCACGTTGACCCTTTCTCACCTCAACCCTTTCTCACCTCAACCCTTTCTCACGTCGACACTTTCTCACATGAACCTTCCTCACATCAACCCTTTCTCACCTCAACCCTTTCTCACGTTGACCCTTTCTCACCTCCAAACCCTTCTCCCCGTGAACCTTTCTCACTCAACCCTTCTCACATGAACCTTTCTCACGTCAACCTTTCTCACGTCATATTTCTCACCTTTGACCCTTTCTCCCCTAACCCTTTCTCAGACCTGAGACCTTTCTCGAAACTTCAAACCTTTCTCACCTCAACCCTCCTTACACTCAAGCACTTTCTCACTCAAGCCCTTTCCCTCAATTCCTTTCTCACGTGACCCTTTCTCACGTCAACACTTTCTCACGTCGACCCTTTCTCACGTCAACCCTTTCTCACGTCAACACTTTCTCACGTGAACCTTCCCACATTCAACCCTTTCTCACCTCAACACTTTCTCACCTCAAGCCTTTCTCACTTCAAACCTTTCTCCACATTTTAAACGCCACCTTTCCACAAACCCTTCCCTCACATCAACCCTTCCCCGTCAACACTTTCTCACGTCAACTTTTCTCACGTAACCCTTTCTCACGTAACCCCTTTTCCTAAACCTTTTCCATTAACCTTTCTCACTTAGACCCTTCCTCACATGAACCTTTCTCACGTCAACCTTTCTCCGTCAACCTTCTCAAGTCGACCCTTCTCACATACTTTCTCCCCTGAACCCTTTCTCACGTGACCTTGACACGTCAACACTTTTCACGTCAACCCTTTATCACGTTGACCCTTTTCTACCTCAGTTTCCCTTTTCTCACCTCAAGCCTCCTTCCCTTCAACCTTTCTTCAACCTCAAGCCTCTTCTACCTCAATCCTTTCTCACGGCCTTTCCCTAAACTTTCCACACCCTTTCTCACCTCAACCCTTCTCACCGTCAAGCCTTTCTCACATGAAACCTTCTCACTCAAGCCTTCCACCTCAACACTTTCTCCCCTAAACCTTTTCTCACTTCCCCAAACCTTTTCTCACCTCAAGGCCTTTCCTTTACACTCAACACTTTCTCACGTGACCCTTTCTCACCTCAACCTTTCTCTCAGCTTTCCCCCACCTTTCTCACATGAAGCCTTCCTTACCTCAACCTTTCTCACGTCAACCTTTCTTACGTCAACCTTTCCCACGTGACCCTTTCTCACCTAAACCCCTTTTCTCACGTCAACACTTTTCCCCTCAACCATTATCCTTACCTCACATCAACCCTTTCTCCTAAACCCTTCAACACCTTCTGACCTCAATCTCCTATTTCTCACGTAACCCTTTCTCACGTCACCCTTTCTCACCTCAACTCTTTCTCACGTCGACACTTTCTCACATGAACCTTCCTCACATCAACCCTTCTACACCTCAAACCTCTTATCAAGTAAACCCTTTCTCACGTCAACACTTTCTAATGTAAACCCTTTCTCACGTCAACACTTTCTCACGTCAACCATTTATCACGTCAAACCTTTCTCACGTCAACCATTTCTCACGTTGACCCTTTCTCACCTCAACCTTTTCTCACCTCAACCCTTTCTCACGTTGACACTTTCTCACATGAACTTTCCTCACATCAACCCTTTCTCACCTCAACCCTTTCTCACGTCAACACTTTCTAACGTGAACCTTTCTCACATCAACCCTTTCTCACGTGAACCTTTCTCACGTCGACCCTTTCTCACATGAACCTTTCTCACGTCAACCCTTTCTCACGTCATTATTTTCTCAAGTCGACCCTTTCTCACATGAAGCTTTCTCCCCTAAACCCTTTCTCACGTCGACCTTTGACACGTCAACACTTTCTCACGTCAACCCTTTCTCACGTTGACCCTTTCTCACCTCAACCCTTTCTCACCTCAACCCTTTTTCACTTCAAGCCTTTCTCACCTCAAGCCTTCTTTACCTCAATCCTTTCTCACGTGACCCTTTCTCACTTCAACCCTTTCTCACTTCAACCCTTTCTCACCTCAACCCTTTCTCACGTCGACACTTTCTCACATGAACCTTCCTCACATCAACCCTTTCTCACCTCAACACTTTCTCACCTCAAGCCTTTCTCACTTCAAACCTTTCTCATCTCAACACTTTCTCACGTCGACACTTTCTCACATGAACCTTCCTCACATCAACCCTTTCTCACCTCAACACTTTCTCACGTCAACCATTTCTCACGTTGACCCTTTCTCACCTCAACCCTTTCTCACCTCAAGCCTTTCTCACTTCAAACCTTTCTCACTTCAAGCCTTCCTTACCTCAACTCTTTCTCACGTAAACCCTTTCTCACGTCAACACTTTCTCCCGTCAACCTTTCTCACGTCGTCCCTTTCTCACGTGAACCTTTCTCACGTGACCCTTTCGCACGTCAACACTTTATCACGTCAACCATTTATCACGTTGACCCTTTCTCACCTCAAGCCTTTCTCACTTCAAACCTTTCTCACCTCAAGCCCTCCTTACCTCAACACTTTCTCACGTCAACCCTTTCTCACGTGACCCTTTCTCACCTCAACCCTTTCTCACGTCGACACTTTCTCACGTCAACCATTTCTCACGTTGACCCTTTCTCACCTCAACCCTTTCTCACCTCAAGCCTTTCTCACTTCAAACCTTTCTCACCTCAAGCCTTCCTTACCTCAACACTTTCTCACGTAAACCCTTTCTCACGTCAACACTTTCTCCCGTCAACCTTTCTCACGTCGTCCCTTTCTCACGTGAACCTTTCTCACGTGAACCTTTCGCACGTCAACACTTTATCACGTCAACCATTTATCACGTTGACCCTTTCTCACCTCAACCCTTTCTCACCTCAAGCCTTTCTCACTTCAAACCTTTCTCACCTCAAGCCCTCCTTACCTCAACACTTTCTCACGTCAACCCTTTCTCACGTGACCCTTTCTCACCTCAACCCTTTCTCACGTCGACACTTTCTCACATGAACCTTCCTCACATCAACCCTTTCTCACGTCAACCCTTTCTTACGTTAACACTTTCTCACGTCGACCCTTTCTCACATGAACCTTTCTCACCTCAACCCTTTCTTACGTCAACCTTTCTCGTGTCAACCTTTCTAAAGTCAACCCTTTCTTACGTCAACCTTTCTCGCGTCAACCTTTCTCATGTCAACCCTTTTTCAGTGTTTCGAATAATAAGTAAAACATGTATATTCGTAAACATAGAAATTGAACATTGTACAAATAATATCAGGTTAATTTTACTGACATGTACATGAGAAAAGAAAAAAAACACGCATTTACATTCTACATTAAAGGAGAAAAGAATAATTACATCTTTCCTTGGCAAATATCAGTAATTGAGTAAAATAAAATCACTTTTTTACAATCCTGAATCAAACCGGTTCGCTAAATAACTAAAATACAACCATACGCATTTACGTAAAGTCCACACAGTATTTTGAGAGCATTTTTTTTTTTTTTATCAGAAATCGAATCAAAGCCTAATTGACACCTTTCCCTCAGCTATTTAAGACTAACAAGTCACGCGTAACGACCGTTTGGGATGACCGTCAAAATCGATCTGAAACAGCTGTTCAGTTGATCAGGACCTTGTAAGTTTGAAGTCCTTAACGGTCTAGAGGTCGTGTTTACCTTCGTCCGGACTTATAGATATGTAATAATGCTTTGTTAGTGATGTATCCGAATTCTCCTTTCATTATGGCGACGAGTATTGCGACAATCGTTTGGCAAACTGTTGCGTCGCAGAACGGAGTTGTTTGGTTCGAGAAACGAAATTGATATATCATACCATTGAAAACACCATGTTGCCGCGATATAAACATCGTATCGTGCATCTGTTAGATTAGCCATCAAAATCATCAAATTTGTCAACATTCGATCACCTTTAGAGTGACATTGTTGTAATTGAATGTCAATTAAATCCATTGAAAATTCAAACCCGACTCAAGCTTTGACCATTCCTGTTCATTCTATCATTAGTTTATTTTTTACCTGTGACGACGGAGGTACAACACAGGTATCCCCTCTAGAGGTAATGATACCTATACTAATGTAGTCAACTTTTAACGTCTTTTAACGTCGAATAATGCAAGCTCAATGTTACATTCAATGATACGAAAATCCTAAATGAAAATGTCAAATTCATGTATACTTCAACTAATCATTACTTCCCACAAATATAGCTACACCTTCATTTCGAAATCATAAACGCTTTTATTTAAACAATACCATGTATATGCGTACTGTTCCATTTCAACGAATTCGTTAAACCTACAATATATATATTTAAACACTTATATATGTATAACAAATCCTCTGTTAGTCTAGTTAGACACTTTACCCATCATTTGAACAAGGAAAAGTGCTTGATTTAACTAACCACAATCTTAATTACTCTTTAACCAAAGTGGCTTGACCGTGAAATGGTATCAGTTTGGAGAAGTCAACGAAGGCATGTTCTCCAAGACTTTTACTGGAAAACGAAAAAAATGCAACTAATCTGTTTGGGTGGTTTTTGAATATATATATATATATATATATATAACATAGTATAATTAGTGTAGCAACATGCATTAGGATTAATATCAAATCTTCCTCAACTTCATTACACTTTCTGATAAAGTACAGTAAAATTCCTGTTCTATTCCTACAAAATTCTTTAAGAATATTAAATATTCGATTAAGTACTGTGCACTAGCCGTAACTGAATATGCATTGAATACTAATTCATATGAAGCTTTGGTCTAAAACCAAACAAAAGACGCCTGATAATCTATATAACGGACTTGTGAGATGGTACAGCAGCACTAGCCGACCAGCTACATTTGTATGTAACTTGTGTATTATACAATGGTGTAAGCCTGCGATAATGCTACAAGGCGAACAATTGTTTACGACATTCGTGAAATACAGAGAGCCATGTTATTGTTTCTAGTCATGAAAGCCGTGGAAAATAGATTACAGAGGAAGAAATCTCGTGATAGCAGATAAAGTATTTAATTAACTAAACAATTCACACTTATGTTTTTATAGGTAGGAATATTAATGTATGACACGGCATGCCGAGCCTGTTTCCGGGCGAGCATCAGCCCCTCGGGGTTATTTCGGAAAGCGTGGACACGGCCTCCCAGTTTGGTAAACTTATAAACATGCATGTTATAGAACGTCGAAGTCATTTTATGTTATGCTGTTATTGTGTTATGGGTATACATGGCCTATTTAAAATGGCAGCGCATACAGGCCACTAAATTTCTGCTCCAAATGACAAGAACCATGTAGGAAGATGATGTCCTAAGTTTCTATTTACCACAGCAGACGCTGGTTCTTACCATTGCAAACCAATTACATCGTATTGGTTTTTTTTTTATGTTCAGAGCTGAAGGGTTTAACTGTTCATCCGACAGCAAACAATATTTCAAATGTCCATACTAATTGTATTGTATTGTAAATTATCCCTGTTGTAGCCGTCCCCGCTCACAAAGACCCGGAAAAGCCACCAAACGCTCCAATTCGACGAAGTTTATGACAGGGGGGATTACCACACGTCCTACTGGTTCATAGCTTGAGTCGAAGAGAGCGAATCGCATCTCCCGCCACAGGAAAGTCCACACAAGGGGAAGTAACTCTTCCGAGATTCCCAACATTATAAAGCCGTGTCGTGGTCATTTACACAACGACACCTAAGCATATGTATGCTTATTATGGAGCGATGCTCCATTCATTTAGACAACGAAAAATCATTCGCATGTATATGTTTATTCATTATATGGACGCTTTATAAGATCCAATGCATGCTTATATCGGACAAGCATAACACATCCCGAAATACGTGTTACATGACTATCAATGGAAGGGTGGCGTAGTGGGTAGCACACTTGCCTATCACCAAGACAGCCGTGGATTTGTTTTCGTTAGTTATGGGTCCATAATTTTTTCAAATGTATACCGGTTGCCTCATGCATAAAGACCCTTATCCATACTACTTCTTGTGTCAACCGGATAGATTTATAACATTTGTGTAAATTTATCTCATAATGCTAAATTAATTGTATGTTCCATTGATCGATAAACCCAATGTCCTGATGTTATGTTGTATTTCATCACCATGAGACATAAATTCATGTAATTATTTGACTAGCTTTATTAACTAGTCGTTATTTATGTCTGTAATCAGAAGTTAACTGGGCGAGAATGATGTTCCCTGCGAAAAAAAACAGCCACGAAAAAGGCTAACATTGCAGTAATTTCCTCTACACAGTATTGATGTACGTTATGTTACAGACATATGTTTTAACGATCTGGTCATAGTATACTTATTTTTTTCAAGGGACTAACACTTTAACTGGGTCCCTGAAGATGTTCGAGGTGAAGATAAATATAATTTCCTTCTAGGAGATGTCATGAGCGATGTTTGGGATTGAAAGTTTGGAATTCTAGAAGGGAAGGTTAGGAAATCAAAATTGATTTGTACAATTGTTGAAATATAACAGAGGGGGCGAAGTCACCATCTATTGGCCAAACTCGGGGCCTAACAAATCACAAGCAATGGTTGCCTGCAGTTTCAAACAGATAATAATTTTATTAATTTTGACTATACTAACAATGACATATGCTTTTGTTTACCTAACACTTTTAAAACTATATAATTGACGATATTATATGTTTGTTTTCGTGTTATCCGATCGAAGTACGTCATACATCAGAGAAAGTTTTATCAATTACAAGGTATGCCTGCTTTTTACAGTAAAAATGTCTATATTATTGGGATTTATAGCTGTTGATTAATATGATACCAGGTAAATATTGGCCACTGTAGGTTTACACAGAGCGACACGGTATATAACTGATAATCAATATAAATTCCTTGTTAATTGCTGTTGGTGTATATGAATGTTTTATATTGACAGGTATAAAACCAGATTATTATTATATGTCATGTTTTACATGTTATGGTTTTGACAGTCTACCCCCAAATGACACTAGCGGGTTTATGTACCACGCTTCATTACGTTAAAACTACCGAGAGTAACAAATCAACATTTAAAACAGACACACTTGGAGACTTTTCTTACATTGTCAATTAACAAATATATGCTTGGTCAGCTTGATTAGCTTGGAAAATTTAGACTGTGATATTATTTTAATCGAATTAATCGCAAAAAAAACCTGGAATAATTAAAATGTAAACGTTTTGTAAGTTAATAACAATAGAGTAATTGAAAAGTAACGTGTCTGAGTGTTTATCTTACTTTTTAACTTTTGGCGGTGAAGCTGAATTATAAAATATCATTTATCTCCGATGAGCGTCATGGTATTGGCTATCTCTGAAATCGCGCCTTAATTACCATCACAGTAGTGGAGTATGCGATAAGCGTACAATTACATTTTATGAAGATTCTTCAAAGACATCGTTAACATTTTGAAAATCCATAAATTTTAATTTAGATTGTTGCATGTTATTCTCAAACAAATATAAATTATAAAGATATATTAAGATTTTGAACGTGATGCGATAGTTAATTACTTTTATGTCTATCTGAATGTAATTGGAAATTTAGATAACAGACATAATCACCCCAACACCACATAAAATATATCAGTAATCAATATGGAAAACACCGTTACAGGCATGGAGACCAGACACGAAAGTTTACTGGCGGAATGTGGTAAGGCGTATGGTGCCAAAATGAGGACATGACAGTGGCGAAGTTATTATTGATCAGAAAATGTCTCATTGCATCCATTCACATCAAAATTTTTGTAATAATTCAACTATATTTTGGCATTTTTCATAATAGTTTTAACAAAACAGATTATAAAAGAACTAAAAATAAATGAGTAGATATATAAACACTTAATCAAAATAGTTACCAGGATTGAATATTTTTTAGAAGGTTTTGACTACAAGCAAACGTTTGCTGACATACTTCTCATTATGAGAATGCGACCAAACCCGGACCTGACCTATAATTGTATGGCGGGTGTCGCCGTGACCTAGATTTGTATGGCGGGTTTCGCCGTGACCTAGATTTGTACGGCGGGTATCGCCGTGACCTAAAATTGTACGGCGGGTGACGTCGTGACCTATATTTCTACGACGGGTGTCGCCGTGACCTAGATTTTTACGGCGGGTGACGTCGTGACCTAGATTTGTACTGCAGGTGTTGCCGTGACCTAGATTTGTACGGTGGGTGACGTCGTGACCTAGATTTGTACGGCGGGTGTCGCCGTGACCTAGATTTGTATGGCGGTGGTCGCCGTGACCTAGATTTGTATGGCGGGTGATGTCGATGAAGCAGAAGACGCTTACTATTCTGGAACACCTGGTCTTATCATTTCAGTATTTTCCGGGTTAGGTTTCATTCTAAAAAAAAACAAGTGTTGTGTTTACAACGGACTCGTTGATATGAACAGGCATCAAGCTTATGTCGCAGGAAAAGGAATATTTCAAAATAGGTCATTATGTCGACCATAACACTAGTCCAGAGTCATTCTGTATGATTCCCAAACAATAAGATGCTGACCATAAACTTTTCTCATGGCCATCATCATCTGTATCTCTCGATTTTTGTTCGTATGTTCCTTAATCTCTCATCAGAAGTAGACATGTTGTTTTGTTTGGGGTTTTTTTTTCTAACGGAACAGTTATAGTCAATGGAAAACACGGCCTGACTGTTATGTAAATATTTTCTTTTGTATAGAAGTTCAATATATCATTTATCGTATTCATTCAAACTAATCTGATACAACCAATAAATGTGACATGTATGAAAATAAAAACATTCCTTGAACTGTTTGCGTAGCAAGTAAATATATCAAAATGTGTTTTAAAATAATATCGATTTTTACTTTATACTTATATTTGAATTTCGTTACGGATATCATTGCTAGAACGCCGTCTTCTATCATATACAATTACAATACTCTACGGGATAAACTTTAACCAATTTCTATTATTGATAACGGCATGAAGCATACAGTGATAACGGTATTGCTGTTATGAAAACACTATTCCTGCAAAAAAACATAATTCGCACAGTTCTAAAATTCCAAAGAAGACGTAAATAATACTAATGGAATGATAAACTGGTATATACGGAATGAAGGCATAATGTACGATCTGAAATCTGAGTCTGATGTATTTGAGAAGGGTTTTGAGCCTGATGTATTTTAGGGGTTTTTGAGACAGATGTATTTGAGGGTGTTTTAGCCTTATGTATTTGATACCTTCTTGAGTCTGGTGTATTTGAGACGTTCTTGAGTCTGGTGTATTTGAGACGTTCTTGAGTCTGGTGTATTTGAGACGTTCTTGAGTCTGGTGTATTTGAGACGTTCTTGAGTCTGGTGTATTTGAGACGTTCTTGAGTCTGGTGTATTTGACTAATTTCTGAGACTGATGTAAGGTCCAAAGAGAACCTGCATATGAAGTTTGATAAATATCCTTTCATTTCTTCACAAGTCGAACAGACGAACGACAGACATACCACGTACGGAGAGCAATTCGAGTAAGGATAAGAAATGACTAACAAAAATACAAAATCTCTTACTTCTAATAAAGGGGAAAACAGAACAAACGATAGACTTAATCAGAATACATGCTCGGAAGATATCTCTTTCGTACTCGGAAATGTAAATCATCATGGATTAAAGTACAACAGATCGGCATCGCTCACGACTCATACTGTAAACTCAAATACATCAGACTCAAAACCTCCCTCAAATACATCAGGCTCAAAACCTCCCTCAAATACATCAGGCTCAAAACCTCCCTCAAATACATCAGGCTCACAACCTCCCTCAAATACATCAGGCTCAAAACCTTTCTCAAATACATCAGGCTCAAAACCTCCCTCAAATACATCAGGCTCAAAACCTCTCTCAAATACATCAGGCTCAAAACCTCCCTCAAATACATCAGGCTCAAAACCTCCCACAAATACATCAGGCTCAAAACCTCCCTCAAATACATCAGGCTCAAAACCTCCCTCAAATCCATCAGGCTCAAAACCTCCCTCAAATTCATCAGGCTCAAAACCTCCCACAAATACATCAGGCTCAAAACCTCTCTCAAATACATCAGGCTCAAAACCTCTCTCAAATACATCAGGCTCAAAACCTCCCTCAAATACATCAGGCTCAAAACCTCCCTCAAATACATCAGGCTCAAAACCTCCCACAAATACATCAGGCTCAAACAAAACTCCCTCAAACACGTCAGGCTCATCTCTGTTATGTTTTAATGTTGATATTTTACGGTTTCGTCTAATTTTTATATCCCATTTTGAAACAAATATCCGTGTTGTCCTATTGTATATATATGTGAGTAAAATTATAAAAATCATGAAAAAAAAGTTTTAATTCTCTTAATTGTGGACATTTTTCCTAACAAGCTGAATACAGATGACAACCCTCAAACAAGATTTTCCCCTTTAACATGCTGATCATAGATGACAAATCCCAAACAAGATGTTTCCTCCTTTAACATGCTGACTACAGATGACAACCCTCAAACAAGATTTCCCCCTTTAACATGCTGAATTTAGATGACAACCCTCAACAAGATGTTTCCTCCTTTAACATGCTGAATTTAGATGACAACCCTCAAATAAGATGTTTCCCCTTTAACATGCTGAATTTAGATGACAACCCTCAAACAAGATGTTTCCCCCTTTAACATGCTGAATTTAGATGACAACCCTCCAACAAGATGTTTCCTCCTTTAACATGCTGAATTTAGATGACAACCCTCAAACAAGATGTTTCCCCCTTTAACATGCTGAATTTAGATGACAACCCTCAAACAAGATGTCTCCTCCTTTAACATGCTGAATTTAGATGACAACCCCAAATAAGATATTTCCCCTTTAACATGCTGAATTTAGATGACAACCCTCAAACAAGAGTTCAACATTCTGAATAGTACAACCAAACAAGATACCCTAATAGATACCACAACAGTAAAAACAAATACAACATATACCACAGAGAGTATAACAAAATGCAACATAGTACAAAAGACTACAATAGATACAACATAATACAACAGAGTTAAACATAGTACAACATAGTACAACATAGTAAAACATAGTACAAAAGACTACAATAGATACAACATAATACAACAGAGTACAACATAGTACAACAACATAGTACAACATAGTAAAACATAGTACAAAAGACTACAATAGATACAACATAATACAACAGAGTACAACATAGTACAACATAGTAAAACATAGTAAAACATAGTTAAACATAGTAAAACATAGTACAAAAGACTACAATAGATACACGGATACAACATAATGCAACAGAGTACAAAATAGTACAACATAGTACAAAATAGTACAACATAGTACAACATAGTACAACATAGTACAACAGAGTACAACATAGTACAACATAGTAAAACATAGTAAAACATAGTTAAACATAGTAAAACATAGTACAAAAGACTACAATAGATACACGGATACAACATAATGCAACAGAGTACAAAATACATGTAGTACAACATAGTACAAAATAGTACAAAATAGTACAACATAGTACAAAAGACTACAATAGATACAACACATACCACAGAGTACATCAGATACAACATACTACAACAGAGTACAAAAAACTACAATAGATACAACATACTACAACAGAGTACAAAATACTACATCAGAGTACAAAATAGTACAACATAGTACAACATGGTACAACATAGTTCAACAGTACGACATTATGCAACAGAGTACACGCGATACAACACATATATCACACACAACAAATATCAATCATACAACAGATACAACAGAGTACCCTCTTCATGCCGGGGACTTTTTTGTCAACCTGATTGACACCGTCAGAAGAAAAAAAAGCATCAAATAACCAAAAAGTGGGTATATTTGATCCAAAAACCTTAAATTGAGGTTTATTTCCCTACACGACCAGGGATGTTATGTAAACACACAACATTTGTATATTACACACCTTGTTGTTGTAACGGACTTCACATGCATAGCATGTGTCACTGAAATGTTGTCAATAAATCTAACTTTATGATTGAAAATAACAAATTGTTGTAACAAATTCTTCGGCGTATATTGCAATAAAAATGATTTCGATTAAATTTCTTGGCAAATATTTCGACATCAGACTGTCAATTCAACTTAATATAAAGTTATTGTATATGACCAATTTGCCTGTTCTATTTATGAAATCTATTCTGTTTCATAAGCCAGACATAGTTAAATAGTCTGTTGTGAATAACAATGCATTTTCCCTTAATCTGTTTTCGTTTTCGGTTCACATGCTTAATGATATTTTTTCGATTTTCGATATGGAAATTGACATGTGTGTGTTTATATATAGCAAGTATAAACATTTAATTCTAAATGTTAAATATTATCATTTATTTTTTAGGTCAGCGAATAAACAATAAGCACACTGTTATATTTAAACTTAGAAGGTTGAACGACCAGAAAAAAACATACATATTCTTTTCTCATAATAGACATTTTGCAGGCCTGACAACCTTTTCGGGAAAACTTTTTTTACATAATATTTCAGATTAGACAAATTGCACTATTCAACCGGAACCTCACATATGTGTTATTTACGAGCATTATATCCCCGAGGCGAAGCTACTTTTTGTATTATACAAATAAAATGACATCATACAAAATAATAATATAATCTCTTAAACTATTAATCAGACTTCGAAACCGAACAGGATGTATTTTATTTGTGCGTTTCCAAAACCTCTTTACGTCCATAAAGTTCCAACAAGTTTAAAACAAGATTAAATGGGTAAGGACAGTGTCCGTTGTGGGCCGACACACCTGTTCTCTACATGTCTAATATTTCGATTGAACCACGCCATTTGGTGTGGCAGAATCAGAACGCTTCCCACGTTGTACCATCTTCCGCCCCAACCGAGCCCTCTCTGTGTTTTACTCGTTTGGAAGCACTGGATTAAAATCGTTCGACTTGACATGAATATTTATATTTTTATTGATCAAGATGCTTCATATTAAGGAAGCTCTTCTTCGATCGAAAAATAAAAACGGCATTTTGTGTTGATTGATATCTTGCAAAATATAAAAAGCGGTAAGAAATAAAACGACGTTTTTGAATTCCACTCAAATTCCCATTGTTATCATCTACGGAACCAATCAGATTACTGAAGATAGATCACGTGGGTACCGACATTGATGCGTAGGTCAGTAGCTTTTAAGGGTAAAATAAGAAAATATCCAGTATATTAAAAAGTGTTATTTAGAAGTGAAAAGTTTTCTCTGCATTAAAATACGCCTAGTTGAGTAAGGAAAAGCAATATCAATATAAATGTAATGACTTCTAAGCATAGTTCAAAGGTCGTAATGGTAGTAGCATCATGATAAGGTAGCACACCACAGTAGGATAGCCTGGCCATGGGCGATTTTTGTTAAACAAATAACTCCTGTATTATGATATGTATAAAGAAATCGGTCGGGGAGGGGGGGGGGGTTGCTACACTCATTATGAGGTAGTACATACAGGCTTCACATTTGTTAAAACTAAAATAAATAAATTCGTTCCGGATTTTAAATATCCGGATTTTCCTAAAGTGTGTGTGGTGTGTTCAGAAAACATGGGAAATTTAAGTTTTGCCTACAACCAACAATGGAGGCTCATAATCAAGGAAAGAGAGTGTGAAAACTGTATGTACAACGTATATCAGAACAAGATTAATTCTGTCTTTAGGATAGAGATCTTTAATTTCAAATAGGTTTCAGGGAAAAAAAATGACATTTTCGGTCAAATGTCATAATTTAATTTTTTTTTTAAAGCTATTTTTAAGTTGTTATCAAGGTATTCACAGCTCTAATAAAACAAAGAAAAAATAAGTTTCCTTATCGTTCAGAGCTGTATTAAAATTGCAAATGTTGTACAGATTACAAATATATATACTTTATTAGAGTTAATATGTAGGGTTAACTGGTAATATTTATATATATATCTAAAACATGTGCCATATTTTTCAGAACTGGGCATTTTTATTGTACACTGCTACCTTAAAGCATTAAGTGCACCAAACAATTTGCCTTATGTGAATATTCAGATCGAAGTCCATAGAAAGAAGTTATGTTGATAACGTAAATGAGATTTACTGCAATTTGAGAAGTATATTCCATACATATAGCTAGCAGCTTTATGTTACAGTTACAGGTTTAAATTCATCATCTGACAGGCCGTGTGCAATACATGTTGCTCATTACAGATATTTGTCGAGAAAATCAACAGTTCTCCGTGTATGCATATGATATTTAGTTTTTCCAAAATAGCAAAGTTGTTTTGTCCGACTAGGATGAGTACCCTGCATTGATACTAGAGTAAAATAAAATAAGGTTGAAAAAAGGAAGATAAATTCCATCCATTAGGAAAGTCACACAACTAAAAATGGACCAATTTCAATGTATGATAAGGGATGGCATTAACATCATGATTAAGTTAACTAGTTGGCAAAAACTTCGAAAACTATAAAGTAACATTAAGTATACTGTAAATCACTTGGGTTTCGCATGATATTTATTTTCGCGTTAATACGCGAGGAGAGTCAATCACGAATTCAAATCCCTCGCAATTATTTTTACATCGAAAATAACATTTTTGGATGACAGCCAAGCTATAGGTAACCTATATATGAGTCTTGCAGAGTCCCTGACTCTCATACTCACGAATTAAAGTCATTTCTAGATCAGCGTTCACGTAATCATGTATTTATGAATATGTCTGAAGAGGTAAGCATGTGAAATAAAGTATCCGCGAAGACTAAGCTATTTAGAGTAATACATAGTTTCTTATAATAAGATGCTGGGAAAGTAAATGTTTTTGATAAATAATCGAAAGTCGACCAGCCATACAATTATAGTGCGCAAATTATTTCGAGTTAAAGTTGAAATGTTGAAATATGTATTTTAAGCGTAAAGTAGAAATAAAATATTTTTATCTTTTCACCTACATTTTAGTTCTGGTAGAGTTTCGTCCCAAAAATACTCTTTAAAATAGAGATGTAACTTTTGATAAATTTGTGTATTGTCTTCCACGGTATCGACTACGAAATCATTTCTTGTTTGCTCTGTCACGAGACTTGAGGAGAATGCTTTGGCGCAATTTGGATTGATGTGTTGTATACAGTAAAGGCGACTTCGATCCTTACTCAACACCGAAGCGGCGTAAATGTACATGCAATGTATCAATATTGACATTTGTAGAAATATATAAATCCTTCTTAAATTTGGTGAACTCAAATTTTAACGTATGAAATTTAAACAGATTAACGTTATGAGTCGACGACCTTTAGATGATACAATGATACATTTACCACAGAAAACAATATGTATAAACCTGACATTTAAAATAATGATATTTTAGTGGAATTATGTCATAGTGAAAAGCTCTAAAATACCGTTTAACTCTATTAGAGTGTCTGCTTTATATGACACTTATTTTTTTCTTCCTGCTATAACATAAACTTTAACCGTCCTCATATGACGCTTGCTGTTGCGATTACATAAAAGGACCAACAAACTATTACTGACTGAAATGTAAGATGAACAACGTGTTAAATAAAAGGTGTTTGTATTAATTAGCATAACTCAGTTCTAGGTGTAAAACCATAAGATGTTATGGTCGACAATATGATTGGAATCATTCTATTTCCCTATGTGCTATGCCTTTAGACGTGTTTTATCTTGTTGCTATGACCAGTAGTTCTATTGTCACCACCCCAACTCTCGTTTGAGTTTCTAACCTAACCCGGATGAGATCTATGAGTGACTTGGATGTAACTGTTAAGTAGCAGAGGACGCTTACTTTACCGGAGCACATGGTCTTAATCTGCTTGTACTTTTTCGGGAGTCTCCTAACAGATATGTATCTTATTCATAATTTGCACTCATTCTACTGTTATGTTTATGTCGATATTTGTTGGTTGTTTCTATATAAGATATATATTGTCTTTATTTCATAGTCATCCGATTTCGGATTAAAAAGGAATTTGAATGTAAAGTTTTACTATTTAAAGAGCAAAATTTGCCAAAAACAATTGTACATTCAAGTATAAAAGAGGATAAAGTACGTATTTGTATAATTAAATGTATTATCAATATGTCGAATTGTAAAATCGATGTTCCTTTTTTAAACTCAACCTCCGTATTAAACAAAGGTATTTGTTTTTTTCAAGTACGGACATTCAATAATATTTCAAAATCCTGCTGATCATTTGCTTAAGCGAGGTTAGCGCGTGTCGTCGATGAAAGTAAAGACGCTTTTCATCCTGGAATCATTGATTTTATTTTCGTTCTACTTTTTCAAGAGTATCTATGCGAATGCAGATCTATATTTTGTTAGCTTTTTTCATCCTCAATTTTTGATTTCGGAATCAATTGTTCGGTTTAATGATACTCTACTGTTTTTATAAACCTTCTAACATACCGATGTTTAACAAGGCCGTATTGGCAAATCCAGTTCGTTTCTCCGTTAGCTAGATTGTTAAAGAATCACACATCCATATATGTACATTTCATATTTAAGATTGTATATATTCACCTTTTTTATGAAGACAGAATCTGTGAGTAAATCATGTCCTTATTTAGCATATCATAAGTACACTGTGTAAGCGCTGTCTTATGCTAATGAAGCCATTTGGTAGAGCAGTGTGTACGATGGCAACTGATACCTTCCATCAGTACATCGAGAGGAGGGTCTCGCTCGCTGGGTTGTATGTCAACAAGACGGAACAGATTCGTTCACTTCAAATGGCCTATAGGAATTTGTCGTTGTTTTATTGTTGTCAAACTCTAAATAACACGTTACCCTTAAATCGCAATTTCAATATATCGTTAAAGTAGAGACTGACGTATCAGCCTGCAGTAAATGAGAATTGACTATCTGTAAATGTAGTTTTTGAGGAGAATTGATGATGGCGCTACGTCAGGGAGGAAGACAGCTACTCCGTTTACGTAACAGATTTTATACGGGTTTGAAATAAGACACTGTTATCTAATGTAATTTAAGCGTAGATAAGGTAAACAATATCTACCGAATCTCATATGCATTATTTTAGTGCGTTTGAGCGATGTGAACAGAGTATGAAACACTTTAGAGTTCCGAATATATTTCAAATATGGCGTATCTTGAATCTTAAATTATAAATGTAAAACTAAAACTAGTTAGAAATTAAATTTTGTGGCTGAAATATTTTCCTAACCTTGAAAGATTATGAATTACTGGGACATGTTTGTACGGAATGCAAACTGTCTTCTTTCAAGCCTTAAACCTTAAGGTTTCTATTGTCGATTTAAATGCGAGCTATGCGACACATGCCATCTTGCGTGTTAGCGCAATGCGATATGTTTGCATTATGTGTCCTGGTACCTATCGCCCCTTCATCGCTCTTCACGTCTGTTTATCTTAAAGAAATTTAAACCTCGGGTGTCCTACTGACCCCTGTGTATGCTAACACCATTTCATTAGCAGTGACCTACATTCCGATTTGCAAATTGACATCTCTAACAAAGTCTTCAATGATCCTCTTGGGGTGTCAAGTACAGTGATGGATGGAATGGGGAAACAAAGGCTAGACTTCGTGTGTCTTTCCGATAAGGACTTACAACATGGACAGGTTGGTCAGATTTGACAACATAAATACGATTCATGTGTGAGCAACACCATTAACATTAAATCTAGTTCAATATTAAATGTATTTATCTTGTTTTTGGTTAAAACTTAAAATAAATTTATCTTGGCCACAGTAGGCTATTTGTTGGTCTGACGTCACATAAACGGTCCATATGGTTAGTTCATCATTAAACAAGATTATCGCATTCAAATGTCGTGGTATAGAAAATTTAACCCTAGATGAAGCCGTTTCTCAGAACACCTCTTTCACGGAGGCCTTGTAAGGAAATAAAGTAGCAGTAGCATGCAACGTAATCGTGTACATACGTAAAGAAAGTTAAAGATTTGCAATGGCCATCCTATTGCGGCCACAAACAGTGGAATTTCCAGATGGTAATGTTTTGAAACAACAGGCCATTTTGTTCAAAACCTAGAATTATGGCTACGTGTTAGCGCTGAAATTATTGTTGACAGAGGATTTAGGGTTGTCCTTGACTTCACCAAGTCATCTGGTTTGGAATCACGCATGCCTTCATACTTGGTAGACTTGGTATGACATGGAAGCAAAGACAGGCAATGCACAAAACACGATGGATCGCAGAAATTTATCAAGGACGATTCAAACAATCTCCACTGTTTGAATCGTCAAGATTCGGCTGTCTTCAAATTACTTTATTAAAACAATGGAATAGATTGTTAGAATTAATACTGGATGTTTAAATGTTATCCATTTCTCCATATATGTTATCTGTCTATCGCCCGTGAATAAAAAAAGATCGTCAGCTAGCAAGCAGAATATTGACCGGGCTCTCATTGGAGAATAAATTCTTTGGCAGATCGAGTTATCAATGAGCCTCATCTAAGTCAAAGGCCACGATTAGAGTGAAAAAAAGTTGAGTTGTGCTAAAAAAAAGGGTAGGAATGTCACCAGCACGCTGATGGCTCATCCAGGGACAAATACGTTTTCGTCACAAATTCCAGACCAAAATAAGGTTTGAATAGCGGTCAATGCGTACAAAAATGAGTATACCACAAATCATTATTGTCAGTGTCCAGCAGGCAAAGCCAATGGGTATGTCTTCCGCCACACTGCAAGGATCCTGTGCTATCTTGGTCAAATCGCTAACCAAACACGGACTTAATATATACATTCACAGGCAAAGAAGTTCACCCAAGCTGTGTGCAACTGAAGCTGAATGTTGCCGTTGACAAACACAAAGCAACATAACCGAGTCTGGCCGGGTTGAAACAATACACGTACCTGGTACATACATTATTATGAAATGTTGATTGCATGTCTAATAAAGTACAATGCAATGTTTTTTAACTCCTCATAATCATTTAGAATCCTGCAAAAGTATATCTTGTATAAAAATAAACATAGAAACTGCAATGCCACTTCCTCTGGATAGAAGGGTATAAAACACATAACAAATTAAACCCCCAAATTGGTATACCTGTGCGTTGTGAGAGGATTGTTTGTCTCGGTAACCTAACCCAAAAACCGCTACATAGATGTCGGTGGAAATACAATACATAGTTTTCTTTCAGGGTCCCCAAAACCAGGCAGGTTAATGGATCGAGACCAGACAACTAGTTAGCCAAATATCGGCAACTTTGCTTATATCATTTACTAACAAAATATCATATTATTATTTACGTTCATGGACAGCATACTTCTTTTAAGTGAATAGTTTCAACGCTATTGCTTTGTGGCATTTCATCAGGTATGACAGTTTCTTTATCGTCTTTAACATTAATCATTACTGAATGACCTCTACCAATCAGTAAGTATGTCATATTAACATGAAATTATTTTCAATTTGGTGAAGATTCTATTTTTTTTTTTTTTTTTTTTTTTATTAAAATGATTTGAAGAATGTTTATATATCATTTATTTAACTACACACTACTTTTAATCAAAAGCTATAAAACTATTTTCTCGAGTTTTATTATGTTCTGAAATAACTTATGTGTTAAGAGAATACACATAACCTACTTTTTAAATGATTTTGAATGTTTGACAAGGGTTAAACATCAACATTGAGATTGTTTAAGTTGAAAAATACTTTATATTTCCCTCCCCAAGTTAAATTGTGAGTACAGTTGTCATTTCAAAACGATCCTAAATAAAGCAGAAAATGGAATAACAAATGTCTTAAACAAATCTGAGACAAAATTATGTTCAAAAAAGGCGTACCTCTGTGGCACTACAATATATGTACCTGTAAAAAATGAATTACAGACCCTGTGGACCTTTTAAAATTTCACAACTTGAAAAGTAATGACTCGCTTTTTTTTTTTTTTTTTTTCTCGTCTTTTTGTCATCTAAGTAAATGGTTAACCTATACTTGCTCATCAAAACCTGTGTAACTGCTATATATGAATCTATATATTGGATTAATGATTTTACATACTATAGGCGTGCTAACATTCCCGATAAACTCATTATGTGTGTTCACTTTAATGATATTAACGAACGGGATGGTTTATTGACAATAAACCATAACTTGGTCTGCTACGGAAGGTATTCACTAAGATAAATGATCCTTTGGCATTCGTGAACTATGCGTACCATCACCACCATGCAATATCCTTCGTACGCATAACTCTCTGCTAAAATGTCAAAAAAAACAAATATTGATAAGTAAGCGCTCAATTGCGTGCTATTTATTGAACATGATGCAGTCAATACCATAAGAGGAAAGGTCGTTTTGAGTTTCCATACTTTTTCCGAGTGTTTCCATATGAAACAAAATCCAAGTCAATTGGTCCAAACTGACTAATCAGGAAGTGATGTGACACTCGCGAATTGATCCGTCATCCCCCTATCAGCCACAGCAGGCATCGTGGTGCAATTTTGTACGTTCACCCAACGAATGTGCCAATATTTGCGATGTATCATCAAAACGTCATCTCTACCCTACTCCTGATCGAGGAAAGTTCATCTCCCGCCTTACGCCTGACTCACACGGCTACGGTCTAAATATCATTTTGATGGTTAACGTGATGGCCGGAAGCCTATGTGATATAAATGACCGCTGACACGGCGAGATAGGAAGAGTCAGAGCTCGGCCATCATTAGCATTGGGTCCTGAACTGAAATGGTCAATCATGTCCTAAAATGACCCTCATGTAAGATCAACAGCAGAAGGAGGGTCTAGACATGTGGTCAGAAAGTGTACCTTGTATAGTTTTCTGCTGTGATTTGTTTATCAACATCTGTTTACCTAACGTCCTAAAGTACACACTAATCAACCGTATCAAATATACTTACCATTTGTGAAGCTATCCATCCCTCGATGAAGTGCCTGACCCACTATCAGGACGCTACTAATGTATGGTTACATCACTACCTTGGCGCTACTAATCTATAGTTACATCACTATCTGGGCGCCATTAATTTATAGTTACATCACTGTCTGGGCGCCATTAATATATAGCTACATCACTAGCTGGGCGCAATTAATCTATACAACTGTAGTTACATCACTACCTTGGCGCTATTAATATATAGTTACATCACTCTCTAACCACCACTAATCCATATATCACTATCTGGGCGCCATCAATCTATAGTTGAATCACTATCACATCACTTTTAACTTTAATATTGAGAAAAGCGGCTGCAGTTTGACAGTCTGTTGTGTCCTTGTTTAAAGTAAGGGATTATGATACTAATCTCGTTACACCAAAGTCTCATTAAAGCTAATCCAGTCGCACGATTATCTAGTGCAGCGTTTTGCGATTTTCCGTAAGCCAGTCATCCGGAGGTTGGTTAGTAGTTAACAGATGTATATTAATGTGGATATTTTATCGAAGGCGTGCGATATAATTGTAATGATTGATACGTTTAATTCCCATGAATAGTACGACAGGTCCAGAATATACACAAGTTTTTCAAAATCTTTTTTTTTTAAATGGATTACATTAAGGATCATTGTACCTCTCATCGATGTTCAGGCCCATCTTTAGTTTGGGTTTCCACGGTTTTGCCTCCTCGCATCACTGACGAATCCTGGAAGTTCTTATAATACAGCTGCGGTACAGTAATCATACCTACCATCTTAGCAGTAATAACTGCACAGAGGCCTTTATTTATTTATTTATTTATTTATTTTCTCCTTTGTAGAAAACGTTAACTTACCTAAATATCAATCCTTATCCTCTAGGTATATACATTCATGCGCTAGATACTGTCTAATACATGATTTTACATGCATATGTAAACTTTTGAGGTATTTCTTTGTTTCGGAACAAAGACATATATTTCCTTCCGTGTGATAGATAGTATCGGTAGTTCTAAATGGACGAAATGATGTTTGGGATTATAAATATATACATATTTTCTATATCTAATACATGTTTTGATATGAAGCACCTGACATAGCATTTGTTCAGATTGTATTATGAAACATTCAGTTTAGCGTACTGAAACATATTAAGATTATGAAACACTTTTTTTTTGCAATATCTTCTCGATTCCCTAACTGTGTAACTTACAACTTGATATATCAATATCGAACAGTTGCTGTGAGCTAGACCGGTCCTGATTCACGCTCGGCCTTAGTCAGCGCCCTGTCCCCTACAATAAACACTTTCCGAAATGTTTATGACAAAGTGTTCCCAATAATGTATTGATTTGTTCGTGATGTGTGTCCATGTCATTATTTGTACTGGACTGCATACGTCGTAAAGTTGAGGTTTATGTTCATCATAACCGTAACGTCCTGCTCTCATCATGTTCATGATGTCGATGAACAACACTTTTTTTCAGTTATATAAATATATAATACTCTTATACCAATAACAGAAAGTTAAAGAACTTGAAAATGATATCACTATTAAAACAGAACACAATGTAGCTGCAAGGTTATAGCTATGGTCGCCTGTATCTATTCAGACATTACCTACAATACAGTCAAACCTGTATTAAGCGGCCACCCAAGGGACCGACAGATATTGGCTGCTTAAACCAGGTTGGCAAGAAACGATCTGTTGCCCAATTTTTTTTTCAACAGTTTATTGAATTTATCATATTATAATGCACTTATTGATATTCATAACAATATACCATGTACAGTGTATTTTGAAATGAAAAACAACAAAGATCAAAGTTTTGAATGAATTTGATGAAAATACCTGGTCATGTGATCATCGCGGATGTCTACTTCCGGAAAAATGGCTGCTTAATACAGGGTGATATAACGACTTGGGTTAGATTTTTTTTTGTGGTCGTTGGCCTTGTCAGACAGGTGACCGCTTATTTAAGGATCATTATATAGTGTTTTCCATCGGGAGGGCCACATACTGGCCGCTTAATGGAGGTGGCCGCTTATTCAAGGTGGCCGTTAGAGCAGGTTTGACTGTACTTACATATTTTTCTGTACAAGTCACGTGACCGCTGATGTCAATTTCAGATCAACTATGGCTGTCAAAGGTCTGATTGATGAAGTCAGTTTTGAACTTGGTAATGTCGCCCTGCTTGCCAGTGAAACTCTCCCGTTTTCTAAGAAACGGATGCTTCAGTACCATTTAATGATACCGAACATTAGAGAATTGTTCTTTAAAAAACCTATTTACCTTTATTATAAAAAGGTTGTCTGGGATATTTGCTCAACGAAATTTATTGACAATAGTTTAAGAAGGCAATCGAGATTTCTAATACTTAGAAACCTTATTTGGGATGTAAGGCCAGGGATTAACTCTCAATATCATTAAGTTCTGAGGAATAGATCACGCATGATTCAACTAGCGTTTGTTCTTTTTCAGCAATACTTTTAATAGTGTTTACCGTCGACACATTGTCAACCTGCTAATATAAACCATCATTGGTTGTATAGACACTTATTTACAGGCTAAGGATAAATAAGTGTTTTATAAAGAACATGTGATATCATACCGGAAGATATATTTTATTGTGTTATGAATAACACGTGATATCTAGCCGGAAGAAGCATTTTATATAAATAACAAGTGTTATCTAACCGGTAAAAGATTTTCCTGTGTTATACAGAACACGTGCTATATGACCGGAAAAAAAATTGTCATGTGTTCAAAGAGCACGTGTTTTCTAGTTTGAAGAAGAATGCTTTAAACCGGTAGTGGAATGTTCGCATGTTATAAAGAATATGTTTTATCTAACAGGAAGACTATTTTCTTCATGATAACTACGAACGTTATAGTTGTAAAAAAAAGCTTTAAGCATAACAATATAACCTTATATTTTTTAAACTTTCATATAGCTTATAAAAAATGCGTGTTGACCTTCGCATACTGCACATGTTCACACGCCTGGATAATCCATGTAGAAAACACAGTTACCAAAAACAGTTTACATTTGAGATCGTGGTTGTGTGCGGGTGTTCGTCCGATGTGGCTTTGGAAGTGATAAGTATAGCCTTTAAGATGGCGAAGTTAATAATGAACACATATTTATTTCTGGATAACAGGCAAAGACCGTGCATTGTCCACACATGTCAAAGTCATGATATTAAAAAAAAAAAAAAAGGAAAAAAAATCTTAATTTAGATCAATTGATCAGAATAGCATTCAAATTTGATAAGATGGCTTGTATTGTTTATTTGGACGGCAAGAACCCCATTAACATATAACCTATTGTTAAACTGCTGTGTATAGTGTAAGTAACCATACCGTAAACAGATCTGTTATAATTTACCAGGATTGGCGATGCTTTAATTCTGCGATGGCTTACGTTAACTTTAATCCTAAAACCTGATCGAGGAATCAAAGCTACACTGATTTTTTGGAAGACAGCTGTCATAATGATATTTGAATAAAGCTGGACAGTTAATTCAGTCTGGCGAGTAGTTTTTCATCCCCCTCAGTTTGTAGTCAGCACAAATACCACATCGACATTGCAGTCAAGAGAATTTTAATAACACGTATCAGAGATATTTTACTGTATGCCAATGATGTTTAATACGCGAAGGGAGTATAAACATAGATTACTATGTCTTGTACAATACGACATATCTACCGAATTGTTTATAGCTGGACATTAATATATATCACATACTTTCTCTCGAATTTCCAGAAAATATGGCCATTTAAGTATGAGCTGATATTGAATTCGTAATCCAACACCCCAAGGGAATACATTGTGACTAGCCGTATGACAGCCCCTAAGCGTGTACATTACAACATACGATATCACTATTGGCGATCAGCTGATATAATGGAGGACAATTGGATACAATCGTTGAGCAATTGTTATTTCTGAAAGAAAAAAATCATGGAATTAAGAAATGACTAAGCCCTCTCGAAAATTCCTGCATGTTTCTTAATCAGTAAGGCATGTTTTACAAATGGAAATATGTGGTCGTTAGTGTACAATACATCTTATATTAATTTCAAACAAACAGTTAAACAGTTGAGCCCTGCCTTAACATTATTCAAACTTATCAATAAGAAGAAAACCCCTGAATGTTGAGGTCTTTCAAACAAATAGATAAGAAGGCTATTCATGAAGGGCACGAATTATCGAGAGACTCCCGTTAAAGTGAATATGATTTTGAAATTGCAGTGGAATTCCTCAAAGAATTGGTAAAACGAGAACATGCTGACCACTGTGGACTAAATCTATAATATTCTTAATAGAATAAGCAGCTTTAAATCAAAAATAACAAAAAATAAATAAAAATACGTCTGTATTTCTTGATACCAATTTTTAGAAGATTTACATGACAAGTTTATGGTTTTGCCATCATCTAAGACTTGGATCCTCGTGTGTAACTTGTAGTTCGGTTGCTTAGAGAGTAACCCTACCTACACATTTCCGGTTTTCTAGAGATGAATTACTGACCAATAATCAGCACTGCGATCTTTCAATATCTTTTAAAGTGAGAATGATTCGGACCTAACTCGTTTATATTGGATTCATTAACTTAATAACTATACTTATATACAACGTTTTACGATGGATCTTTTGGTTACCTTACTTGCCTTAAGTACAATTAAGTCAGGGCTGTAGTCATATTAAGATACTGTTTACTCCACAAGTGGGGTCAATGGAATGTGGATTTTAAACATCCTCTCCTTAAAACGTTTCTTCTATCAATTATTTTTGTTTGTTCTTCCATTCTACCATTCCCCATTCCAAACTAAAGAAAAGCTTTGTTTTCTTGCAATGAGAGCTTTCTTGTACTAACAAGCGAACGATGTGCATACATATTTGGTATACTGGCAACCTTACCTTTAAATAACAAAAACCTTGTTGGCCACATCGATCGGATATAACATCAAGAAATAATGGCCACTGAAAACTAGAAATTAGATATCAACCTCAATATACGCTCTCAACGTAACCAACAGCGACAACTGACAGCTAAGCTGGATGATAAGCATGATGGTTTCAAACTCCCAATTATTAACTTTCTGTTTCTAAATAGTAACATCCCTTGTTACACTGCTTACGGTGCTTACATGTCCCAGTTGATTCGATATCCACGACGTTATTCCAATAAACACGAGTCTTTTGACATAATTTGACTACTGACATAAAAAAAATCGTCAGGTTTCGAGAGATTCAGGTTGACGGGTACCATCATCGTAATCATTAGCTTATTCGCGGGTATATTTTTTCCTTATTCCTTTAGAAGTCAGATGTGTTTGATGCTTTTTGATCTGTTGTCACCATCCTAGTTCTCATTTTAAGAATGTGATCTAACCCGGAAGTTATCTTGACATCCTTGATTACCTGACAACACTTAGCTCGCGCTTTTGCATTGATTTCCATGTAAATCTATATTTTTGCTTATAGTTTGACTCATTTTATTGATTTCGCGCTAAAATTACAGTTTCGTTATTTGGTATTATCATTTTATTTTTTAATTTCATAAATGAAGGATTTTCTGTTGATCACTTCAGAGCTATCATTCGGGATTAAATCTATAAATAACTTAAGTAACTGAGCTATTTCATTGGATTAAGTCGATCACGTGCCGGTCTGACAAAGTATCACATCGCCCGCTCTTGGCCAAGTCATTCCAGCCCTTATTCGGAACCTCTCTTTTATATCTGTAGGATTTATTAGTCTTTTTACGCGAGTTCCGACTGCAACTAGACAGTAACATGGCGACGTTCTTTCCACATTCGAAATGAAGAATACATAGATATTCTTTCAAGAAAGGATTCTTAAACGCATAGGCACCAGGTAAGGTCAGTTATGTAATGTTTCGTGAGTTTTCGAAGGAAAAAGGCTGGGAAAATATGGAATTTTAATAATTTGAACCTAAGTGATTTGACAATGCCTTGCCAAAGGGACCCTGTCTCAGAATAATGATTAAGCAATGTATAGTATCAGTCGATAACAACAGTACTGAAAATCTAGTATCCATACACATGCTATTGACTACATCGATAAATTAATGTTTTGTTAAAGGCACTGATATTCCAAAACCCCAGACCGAGCCTGTGTAAATAGTAAAATCAACCAATCAATTGAATAATAAAATATTGTGTTATCGTTTTAGTATAATGAACAATTTATTTCCCTGGATGTGGGTGGATTGACATGAATAATTGTTCAGCCGATGCGTGCCATGTGCCCTGAGGGTTTAACCGAATATTAAGCACCTTACAGAACATTTAAATTTCGAGCAATGTAAATCGACTGGGGTAATATGCTGCTGTATATTTTTGGCTTATTCAGATTGGTCATACATGTACGTCCCTGTACAAAAATAACGAACATAGAATTTTTTTTAAATGTTCTGGTTATCACCTGCAGTTAAACTGTGGTTGATGTTTCATCGGAAAATATTCTGAGGATTCCCGCCACATAAACAAAAAAGTAACCCAAAAATGCTAGAACGAGGGCAAAATAGAACAGAAAAGTACAAGAAGATTGCGAAAAGGTGTTCTTGGAGGGTAAACGTCTTTTACTCCACCGATAAGACACAGCTATAGTAAAGGTTAAGTCATCGCACAAGTTATCACTTCGACGATCCACCTTTTGAGAACCGATCATTTACTGTATTTGACCTTAAATGGCGTGGCGGGCATTGTTGATTTTCTTCATAGTTTGCCATTTTTATTTTGAGATTGACCGTCGTACATGCTCACATTTTTTGTTTCATAGATTTAGTTAGTATCCAGGTAAAAAAAATTCCTCGATGAAATCTCCAAGTTGATTTGTTTTTCGCCAATATCACATGAATATTAGAAACAAAAGTCGTAAACCGTCTTCCCTCAAATTTTTATCGAGGTCCCTTACTCTACAGTGAAACATTATGTTGCAAAATATTTTATATATCCTTTGTGGCGAAAATGTCTAATTGAATATTTTTCCTTTTAAGAATTATTTTGTCATGGGACTATAAGAAGCGTTGTAACTCTGATTTTTTTTTTTTTTTTTATGGGTTTCTACTTTACTGAGCACATCTCTAAGTTATGTCGATCCTACGAATTATATAGTCGCCGTAGTACTCGGGGACCATGTCAAAGACAACATTTCAGGTCATTTCATGCTAGTGGTTCGTATTTTATCTCATTCTAACATTCATTTAAACTCTCGGGAATCAAACAAAAATTAAATTGAATAAACATTCACAAGCGATTTATCAATTTTGTTCCAATACAGACAATAAAGTCCATTTCTCAGCTCGTGTTTGTGTATGTACGGTTAGCGGTGGATCTACTGGCTGTAACGATGAGGTACAGTATAGTCGAAAGGATTTTGATGCAGGGGAACTTCCGTATATAAAACAGTTTAACTGTGTTTGTCTTTAGTGTCATCAGTAACTTGTTTATAACTGAACGTTGCACCTGTGCTATTAGTTCTCCGATCTATAATACTCTATCTTTGGCTAATTTTCTATGGCCTCGAATACATGATAATCTGGTCCTATTATGAAAGGGAAGATAATAGAAACGAAGCTTTATTACGAAAACCAAATTATATTTAATGATTTTGTAAAGCCACATGAAGGACAACTCAAGTCAAGAATATTGTATATTAACGGTGTAATAACGTGACTTTGAAACGCAATTTTGCCGTCGATGTCGACCACATGCTGTGTCAGACAACTCATCACGTTCGGTGTTCTTTGTAAATACATAGAAATATGTACCGCCTGTCAAGCCGACTGAAATAATGAAAGGTATAGATATGTTACTCATAGGAGTGTTCCAATGCAATAGATATAAGCAGGTAATGGTAGACACTTGTATATGTATGTAACCTGTCGCAAATAGCTCCGGTCAATTTCGCCATTTCCAATACACTAGTATAAGAAACAACAGCTGGACCAAATATCCGGAAACCGAATAGCCTTATTGCCATCGAAGGTGCCAGTAAGCATTAGATCCGAGCGAAAATGACCATGATTTCAAGATAAAATTCACCTTTATATTTTGCGAGCGGTTCTTTTATCGCACGTTTGTCTACTCGTGTTGTCCAGCTCGCAGCTTTAGATGTTCAGACGCAATTTCCAAATTATATTTTGCTCTTTAAATGCCAATGGAGATGAATCGTAGAGTTTCGATAGTGCGGTATCATAAATATCTCCAGTGTGCCATTTCGGTAATGAATTCTGAACACCAACTGACATAGGGTCCCAGCGGGTGCTTAGAATCGCGCTCACCTCCCAACATTACTGGTCGAATCGCTCGATGGAACTGTTACTGTTGGACTCGTTTGATAACTACTTTATATCCTTTTCATTCCCTGGCAAACTAACAGTAGCAATTAAAAACGTAATTGATCACTACTAAAGGCAGGAAAGCTCCTGCAAAGACGTGTTGAATCCAATATCTTAAATGGATTGTGATTGGCTTTTAACATAAGACAACGCACCTGATTGGTCAGTAAGTTTTACAGAGTTATCAAAGCTATTGACCTGTCTATACAAACGAAAACCGGATAAACTAATTAAACTATTGGTTCTGAGACGAATGTTTGTAACAGACAGGTTTAACTTACCAAGGTAACACATCCGTGTCTGTAGCAAGTGCCAAGTTAGAATATTCATCATGCGAAGCCTTAGGAAACTATTTCCCTTGCAATCATCTGAAATTGGACAAGTAGTCACATCGTGAGGCTGCCGATAAGTACAACTCGTACCTCTCCAAAGCACGCTGTTTATTGACGTAGCTAAACTAATACACTTAACTTAGAACAATTGCTGCATGGAACTTATCTAAATTTATGTTCGTTTTACCATTTGGATGTAAATGTATGTTTTAATCATTGAAGACGGAAATGGAGCTTTATAAACTTGAAGGAAATTTGATTATATTCATGATCTATCTAGCTGCTAGCTTCCATTCAGGTAAGTCTTATTTTTACTTATTAGATTAGTTCCTTTACCTAAAATATTTGCATGCTATTTTTTAGTAACCAACATGATCTTTGAGAGCTGTGTAAAAGTCCCGTCTGAGCTGATTTCATGAACACATCACAGTCTAACTAGGCTGTTTCATATAGTTACATATATGTCAGTTATTTTTGCAGAAAGATGTTTGTTCTTCAACTTCATTTAGTGTACGACCTTCAAGCATCCTGGTCGAGGGTTTAACACTTTGAGTGTTATTTGTACTGATTTATTTACAGAAACATCTTAAGATATAAAAAAAAAAATGGAAATTATAGATGAAATATGAGCTGTAAAACTAAAATACCAAATAATACAAATATTTTCATATTTCAGTTATAACAGTCATTCGGAAGTAAAGTATAGATTGAGCATGTGGTGTGGCGTAGATGACGTCTTTAGCTTTTAACAGAAAAGATACAATCTAGCATTCTTCACATATTTTGTCCTTTATAGTTATAGGGATTGGGGTTTGTTACGGGTTTTTTTTTTAAGTAAAGCCATGGAATGGCATGTCTGATTTCATTGCAAAATTTTGATTAAGCGAACGAGATATACAAGGGGACTTTAAAGCTGAAATGAAAATAATTTATCTCTAAAGTATAAATAAGTATGAACATATTACCTTGTACATGTATGTACGATTAGATATCAATTTATTACAGCGACCGTATAACTAAATATCAGCTAAAAATCATCTGAAACGTACAAATTATTATCTTGTTTGTATATCTTAGTAACAATTCGTTATCTTGTACATACAGCTTAGTATCAAATCCTTATACTTTATGAACGAACAACTAAGTATAAAATTATTAACTTGTATGTATAACTTAGTATCAAATCATTATCTTGTGCGTACAACTTATAATCAAATTATCATCTGGTACGTACAACTTAGTATCAAATTATTATCATGGTGATGATTAAATGTATGCCTCGAATTCCATTGAAATTCCTAGGCCTATATTAATATCTTAAACTTATATTTCCGTAAGTATCTGAGTTGCGGAACTTCAGTTTCTTAATAATGCCACGGAAACTTTATATTCATGAGTTTTAACAAGTTAATGAAACTAGCGCAAAAGATAATATTTAATCTAGAAAGTTGTATTACAGTACAATGCTAAAGTACATGAATGTAGGAACCTAGGGCATTTGAAAACATATCTCAAAATGAAGCTGAAGTTGAAGATCGTTTTATCTAAGAAGACCATTTTTAAATGAAGATAAAGCATGAGTTTTATTCAAATATAGATTAGATATATATTAAAAGGGTATTTTAGAGTACTTCTTATACATTTTGTAGATCTTTCAAACTAGGTGTTCCTTTTAGAAAGTGCAAGGTGTTTTCTGCGGGAATAAACGACAACAAATTGTATCGATATTCAATGGCAACATCAGCAGATAAATTTTCCCGAATCTTTATGTGAAAATTAATGGTACCTTTCAGACACAAATAAATGTATGAGCTAAATTAATTATAATGTATGCAACTTTGCCATTGTCAGAGTAAGTCAAATACAAGTCATGTTTGTTTATCTTACTTGACATTTACAATAGTTAAAAACTAAAGAATAAAACAGCATCCATTTCAATGAAATCCAGCTCTGACATTTGATTTTTTTTATGTCTGTAACGGTAGACGTCATAATCAATGACTGTACACGATAATGTACCCAATGGAAGCGTTTGGAGATTACCACGGGCTTGAAATAAATAAAATCATAACGTGTAGACTCATCTCGGACTTCTAGGTAGTTCTGGATTTGTCCAGGTTTACTTTAACAAATGGAACGATGAAATATGTTCGCGTTAATCAGATTAAAAATGATGCTTTGTTGCATTCAGCACAAACTTGAATGATGTATCGCCATTGTTTCAAATACTCATTAAGATGGCTGTGTATATCATAACATATTCCTGCTAACTTTCATTTCCCTAATTGCCCAGTGACGCCCGCCCATGTTCTACATAAATATCACCCTTACATAATTGATATGGCATTTTGCCTAATTGATCCGGTGGTAATTGATCTACCACAGAACAGCATGTTTTACATGTTCATCACTGACATTGGTTATTTACATACTTTGATATAGTGAAATATCGACTTAACATGTTATTCCATTGTAAATCAAAACCTGTTACAATGCTGACATTGTGCGTCATTATTATTTTTTTACTTTTAGGGAATATCTGTTTAAATGATATAAAACTTCTTTATTGAATTGGGGATAATTAGGATATGTCTGATTGTACCCAAATCCTGACAAGTATATCGGCCGTAATGGCGTAAATCCTGTTCGAAATTTCGCTGTAAATCAAAAGTTCTGTCAACTAAGTACCCGAAATAAAGATATATTAGATCGCCGTGTTTTAGTGGCAATAAAGCTATGAACTATTTATTTATAGAATACTAACCATTAGCAGTGGCCCGGACGGAGAGCGGGAGGGGTTGAACTGTTCGAGGCGACCAAAGTACAGGAGAAAACCCACAAAGTCGTGTAAATGATAAATGCCTGTTCATGTCCGATTTGAGAGAATCAAACGGGTTTCCAACCGCACTGTGACCTAACGTGACCGATAAGGGAAATTTGCACTTTGAATTAAGTGTCTCAAGAATAATAAAAAAAAACAGAACAAACAAAAAAACTAAAACAAAGCACACAAAACACACACACACACACAATAATAATAACAACCAACAAACATACACACAAAAGAAACAAACAAAAAACTGATATTACCAATACCAAACTGACGATTACACGAGGGTTTGTATCAAGCAAATCTCACTGCTTACTGAGGAAAAATCACCTAAAGGCAGCAGATTTCATATATTTCGTAAAGTAAGGTTTGCACGGCTGTAGTGACAACACACCTTCAGAAAAAGAGGTTGATAAACTGCCATTGTGATTTGCGATGTAAATTGTTTGTTATGGAGATACGCTGGGCGTTCTAGTTACATTGTTATAGTATTTGTGAAAAAATATGGTTTAGGAACAAGATGTATTCTTAAACAGAGCTACTTCCTTTATTTACCTTTTTTGCTTAAAAGTCATACATTGTACATAGTTTTGTTTGGCAATAAAGCGGGAAACAGTGCAGTATATAATGTGATAACCCGATTTTAGACTTCTAAATATGATAATTGTCTTTAAAACCGTTATAACAAATGACAGATTTTTCCCTTGTGCCGATGAAGAACTGTTAGAACAATATATAATTTAGATTTGATGGACGGAAAGCCGCATTCCGAAATGGCTCTTGATGTTCACCATAGTTGCTATGCATATATTGGTTAAACAATTACTCAACAATCACGTTAAACTCGTGTATAATCTATCGTGAAAGTCAACATTGACTAAAATTGTAATTACAGAAACTGCATTCGAATCAATTGTCATCAAAATTTAAGCTATTAATTTAAATAATTCCTTTTGAAGTTCGAGCCGAAAATTAGAAAGCATGCTTATCGATGTTTGATAGCACATCAATCATTAGTGGTTGTCAGTATGTGCACTTTAACGGTTAGCATGCTGTACATATTTACTCGAATCAGCTTTCATTATAGGAACCGTTTTGCACCATACCGTTACATTATTATTCCGACAGGGGATCGTTGTCTGTTAATTAGAAACAGTGTACTAAATACACAGCTCCAAAGATAATAGCATTGTTAAGGATGAAAAATTGAAAATCAGACAATATTGTCGGGCATATTTTTTATTTTTACCCACTCAGCGAGGGTTTGTAAGATCTTAATTACATGACACACAATATACACCTGTCGACATTAAACGGACGTTATCAACAATAGTCTGTGTCCAAATACCAAGCCTCTATGAAAACATAGAAGGTTGTAGAGGTGATCTCAATTTGAGTACTTGTGTAAGCAGAGACTTGTGGAATCTGAGGCAGAAAAAATCCGAAATAACTTTATCCTTGTCTACAAAAACTATATCATTGCCTATATACAAAGAAAATTAAAACCATTCTATTAACCAAGAAACCCTACCTTTACATTTTTTTAACTTGATACAAATGCAGTAGAACTCGCACTAAATATACCCTGTTGGAACAGAAATCTGTATAGCAAGACTCTGTCAGTAGGGTTCATTGTAAAAATTCCATAGTATAATGCTATCTCCCGATGGCCGATTTTCTCTATTCCCTTGGGTGGCTGTTACAGACGAACACATTCTCACTTATACAGTAAATAGATTTGAACCATAATAGGATGTTACTTTGTGAACAAAAACAAAAATGCAAAATATACCGATGATGAAATCGTGAGAGTGATTGTATTTTTAAGTGTTAAACATCTTTGTTAAATAACATGGGATTTCAACAAACATTCAGTAAAGAAGTATGTTAGGTATGCAAAAACAATACCTGCCCCGATAAAATAGTACCAGTGACCTTGACCCAAAAAACTTGGGTATCGAACTTCACCAATATATCTTAAAGCATAGCTGAGAAAGTGCGGGAAATTGAAAGGACGGGAAACTGGGTTTTCAGACGACGAGGCGGACGGACGGACGAGAGAGAAGGAAAACTATTGTCGCCACGGTTTCACCAGCTGGAGGTCAATAACAATGTCCATCTCCTGGCCAATTGCTTCATTTTAAACCATGTTGAATACATCGCAGAGTTTACAAGAACAGATAACCGATGTAGAGAGATGTAGGCTGACACGGCCATAGCAAAAGTTTGTAATCAACATCATGATTGCATTGAGAAATGTTCTACTTTTTTATTTCATTTTAAATCAAAATACCATTGGTGATTTCTGTTCGTCTTGTATTGTCAATAATTACTTTTTCTTTATCAAAGAAATCCTACCAATTTGATGTTTTGTGATATCGTTAATCGTGTCATAGATCTGACCTTTGGTTTTTCATAGTTTGATGTAAGTCTAAGATGCAGATAGGGCGTTTAATTAGATGCTAGTATGAGGATGTTAAGGACGTAGAGTTAGCTTTGTAATATCCGTAGAACTGAACTATTTTTCTATATTTGTAAGTAGTAATTTATACTATATTAAATAAATAATTCACATCAAGTTCAGAAGTTTTTTTAAACGGTTTTGTTTCTGGTTTTTCCAGAAACCAAACATTACCGATCTCTAAGGAATAATTTGGATGCTATTAGTAAAAGGTCCATGGGGAATCAGACCAACGTGATATCTTCTCGTACCTCATGTAATAATAACTGTGTAATATATCTAACATCTGATGGTAATAATAACTGTGTAATATATATAACATCTGATGGTAGTCCGTGTCTGTAATAATAACTGTGTGATATATATAACATCTTATGGTAGTCCGTGTGTAATAATAACTGTGTAATATATATAACATCTTATGGTAGTCCGTGTGTAATAATAACTGTGTAATATATATAACATCTCATGGTAGTCCGTGTCTGTAATAATAACTGTGTAATATATATAACATCTTGTGGTAGAGTCTGTAATAATAACTGTGTAATATATATAACATCTTATGGTAGTGTCTGTAATAAAAACTGTGTAATATATATAACATCTTATGGTAGTCTGTAATAATAACTGTGTAATATATATGACATCTTATGGTAGTCCGTGTGTAATAATAACTGTGTAATATATATAACATCTTATGGTAGTGTCTGTAATAATAACTATGTAATATATATAACATCTTATGGTAGTGTCTGTAATAATAACTGTGTAATATATATAACATCTTATGGTAGTGTCTGTAATAATAACTGTGTAATATATATAACATCTTATGGTAGTCTGTAATAATAACTGTGTAATATATATAACATCTTATGGTAGTCCGTGTGTAATAATAACTGTGTAATATATATAACATCTTATGGTAGTGTCTGTAATAATAACTGTGTAATATATATAACATCTTATGGTAGTCCGTGTCTGTAATAATAACTGTGTAATATATATAACATCTGATGGTAGTTGGTGTGTAATAATAACTGTGTAATATATATAACATCTTATGGTAGTCCGTGTCTGTAATAATAACTGTGTAATATATATAACATCTTATGGTAGTTCGTGTGTAATAATAACTGTGTAATATATATAACATCTTATGGTAGTGTCTGTAATAATAACTGTGTAATATATATAACATATTATGGTAGTCCGTGTGTAATAATAACTGCAATATATATAACATCTTATGGTAGTCCGTGTGTAATAATAACTATGTAATATATATAATGTCTTATGGTAGTGTCTGTAATAATAACTGTGTAATATATATAACATCTTATGGTAGTCTGTGTGTAATAATAACTGTGTAATATATATAACATCTTATGGTAGTGTCTGTAATAATAACTGTGTAATATATATAACATCTTATGGTAGTCTGTGTGTAATAATAACTGTGTAATATATATAACATCTTATGGTAGTCCGTGTGTAATAATAACTGTGTAATATATATAACATCTTATGGTAGTCCGTGTGTAATAATAACTGTGTAATATATATAACATCTTATGGTAGTTCGTGTCTGTAATAATAACTGTGTAATATATATAACATCTTATGGTAGTCCGTGTGTAATAATAACTGTGTAATATATATAACATCTTATGGTAGTCCGTGTCTGTAATAATAACTGTGTAATATATATAACATCTTATGGTAGTGTCTGTAATAATAACTGTGTAATATATATAACATCTTATGGTAGTGTCTGTAATAATAACTGTGTAATATATATAACATCTTATGGTAGTCCGTGTGTAATAATAACTGTGTAATATATATAACATCTTATAGTAGTTGATGTCTGTAATAATAACTGTGTAATATATATAACATCTTATGGTAGTTCGTCTGTAATAATAACTGTGTAATATATATAACATCTTATGGTAGTCCGTGTGTAATAATAACTGTGTAATATATATAACATCTTATGGTAGAGTCTGTAATAATAACTGTGTAATATATATAACATCTTATGGTAGTGTCTGTAATAATGATAACGGTGTAATATATATAACATCTTATGGTAGTCCGTGTGTAATAATAACTGTGTAATATATATAACATCTTATGGTAGAGTCTGTAATAATAACTGTGTAATATATATAACATCTTATGGTAGTGTCTGTAATAATAACTGTGTAATATATATAACATCTTATGGTAGTGTCTGTAATAATAACTGTGTAATATATATAACATCTTATTGTGGTCCGTGTATAATAATAACTGTGTAATATATATAACATCTTATGGTAGTCCGTGTGTAATAATAACTGTGTAATATATATAACATCTTATGGTAGTCCGTGTGTAATAATAACTGTGTAATATATATAACTTCTTATGGTAGTCCGTGTGTAATAATAACTGTGTATTATATATAACATCTTATGGTAGTCCGTGTGTAATAATAACTGTGTAATATATATAACATCTTATGGTAGTCCGTGTTTAATAATAACTGTGTAATATATATAACATCTTATGGTAGTGTCTGTAATAATAACTGTGTAATATATATAACATCTTATTGTGGTCCGTGTATAATAATAACTGTGTAATATATATAACATCTTATGGTAGTGTCTGTAATAATAACTGTGTAATATATATAACATCTAGTTCGTGTGTAATAATAACTGTGTAATATATATAACATCTTATGGTAGTGTCTCTAATAATAACTGTGTAATATATATAAAATCTTATGGTAGTTCGTTTGTAATAATAACTGTGTAATATATATAACATCTTATGGTAGTCCCTGTGTAATAATAACTGTGTAATATATATAACATATTATGGTAGTTCGTGCCTGTAATAATAACTGTGTAATATATATAACATCTTATGGTAGTCCGTGTGTAATAATAACTGTGTAATATATATAACATCTTATGGTAGTCCGTGTGTAATAATAACTGTGTAATATATATAACATCTTATGGTAGTCCGTGTGTAATAATAACTGTGTAATATATATAACATCTTATGGTAGTCCGTGTCTGTAATAATAACTGTGTAATATATATAACATCTTATGGTAGTCCGTGTGTAATAATAACTGTGTAATATATATAACATCTTATGGAAGTCCGTGTGTAATAATAACTGTGTAATATATATAACATCTTATGGTAGTCCGTGTGTAATAATAACTGTGTAATATATATAACATCTTATGGTAGTGTGTGTAATAATAACTGTGTAATATATATAACATCTTATGGTAGTCCGTGTGTAATAATAACTGTGTAATATATATAACATCTTATGGTAGTTGGTGTGTAATAATAACTGTGTAATATATATAACATCTTATGGTAGTTGGTGTGTAATAATAACTGTGTAATATATATAACATCTTATAGTAGTTCGTCTGTAATATTAACTGTGTAATATATATAACATCGTATGGTAGTCCGTCTGTAATAATAACTGTGTAATATATATAACATCTTATGGTAGTCCGTGTGTAATAATAACTGTGTAATATATATAACATCTTATGGTAGTCCGTGTGTAATAATAACTGTGTAATATATATAACATCTTATGGTAGTCCGTGTCTGTAATAATAACTGTGTAATATATATAACATCTTATGGTAGTGTCTCTAATAATAACTGTGTAATATATATAACATCTTATGGTAGTCCGTGTGTAATAATAACTGTGTAATATATATAACATCTTATGGTAGTCCGTGTGTAATAATAACTGTGTAATATATATAACATCTTATGGTAGTGTCTGTAATAATAACTGTGTAATATATATAACATCTTATGGTAGTCCATGTGTAATAATAACTGTGTAATATATATAACATCTTATGGTAGTCCGTGTATAATAATAACTGTGTAATATATATAACATCTTATGGTAGTCCGTGTGTAATAATAACTGTGTAATATATATAACATCTTATGGTAGTCCGTGTGTAATAATAACTGTGTAATATATATAACATCTTATGGTAGTCCGTGTGTAATAATAACTGTGTAATATATATAACATCTTATGGTAGTCCGTGTGTAATAATAACTGTGTAATATATATAACATCTTATGGTAGTCCGTGTGAAATAATAACTGTGTAATATATATAACATCTTATGGTAGTGTCTGTAATAATAACTGTGTAATATATATAACATCTTATGGTAGTCCGTGTGTAATAATAACTGTGTAATATATATAACATCTTATGGTAGTGTCTGTAATAATAACTGTGTAATATATATAACATCTTATGGTAGTGTCTGTAATAATAACTGTGTAATATATATAACATCTGATGGTAGTCCGTGTGTAATAATAACTGTGTAATATATATAACATCTTATGGTAGTCCGTGTGTAATAATAACTGTAATATATATAACATCTTATGGTAGTGTCTGTAATAATAACTGTGTAATATATATAACATCTTATGGTAGTCCATGTGTAATAATAACTGTGTAATATATATAACATCTTATGGTAGTCCGTGTATAATAATAACTGTGTAATATATATAACATCTTATGGTAGTCCGTGTGTAATAATAACTGTGTAATATATATAACATATTATGGTAGTCCGTGTGTAATAATAACTGTGTAATATATATAACATCTTATGGTAGTCCGTGTGTAATAATAACTGTGTAATATATATAACATCTAATGGTAGTTCGTCTGTAATAATAACTGTGTAATATATATAACATCTTATGGTAGTCCGTGTGTAATAATAACTGTGTAATATATATAACATCTTATGGTAGTGTCTCTAATAATAACTGTGTAATATATATAACATCTTATGGTAGTCCGTGTGTAATAATAACTGTGTAATATATATAACATATTATGGTAGTTCGTGCCTGTAATAATAACTGTGTAATATATATAACATCTTATGGTAGTCCGTGTGTAATAATAACTGTGTAATATATATAACATCTTATGGTAGTCCGTGTGTAATAATAACTGTGTACTATATATAACATCTTATGGTAGTGTCTGTAATGATAACTGTGTAATATATATAACATCTTATGGTAGTCCGTGTGTAATAATAACTGTGTAATATATATAACATCTTATGGTAGTCCGTGTGTAATAATAACTGTGTAATATATATAACATCTTATGGTAGTCCGTGTGTAATAATAACTGTGTAATATATATAACATCGTATGGTAGTTCGTGCCTGTAATAATAACTATTTGAAAATAAATTGAACATGGTAAAAAATTGAATTATAGCAAAGTGAATTCTGTTGTTTTGATCAATATCCATTTGAAATAGGGAAAACAATATATGTGTTTCCAGAATTCTAATTTGTACAATAAGATATATTGTCCGTGGAGTGCAAAGGTGATGGATCCGGAGTACAAATCTGCCAGCATCTCTCGTCATAATATGGGATATGGATGTAAAAATAACCTAGTTTGAAAGCTATTGTAACCAACAAATCTAATTGTATTTCTCTAAACATAATAGAAATGGATTGCCAGTTCGGACTGAGAACGCAGTGGGTCAGAGGATGTTTCATATTGATGAAATGAATTATAAATTTTGAAATTGTCTCGGCACGTCTATCTCTGATTAATAACGGGTCACGGTGAATTAAAGTTTCCAATAACAGACGGGGTCCATACTGTCCATATTGACGGCGTCTCTGCAGTTTTTCCTTTTAGTTTTTACAGCAACAATGTCGTGTTTTCTGAGCCAAACATACGACAATGGCATTAGGGTAAAGGTGTTGTTCACCACAGCTGAGTCTAGGGCGACCAAATCTTACCGTGTAGCTTACAAACACGGGATATAACTAGCCTAAAATGGACGTTGAAAAGGAATTTCATTGAAACTTCACAGTTAGCTTAGCCAAAGGCTGACGTAAAATGTTAATGTTGATTAATGTTGTTCAAGCTGTGGTAGTCTTCACGGGGTTTAATCATAAAATAATAAAGCACAATGGCCATCCCATTGTTAATTTTAAATTAGAAATTAAAATCAATTGCGTTGATAATATGGAAACAATAGTAGAACATGTACACACTAGTAAACACAGTATATATTAGACGATGAAGTGTTAAAAGTTACATAAGCTGACAATTCACCACTAGTCTGGGTGTCTGCGTATTTTATCTCTACAAGCCAGCGAGACCTTGTGTTAACATAGCCAGCGCTCTCTAACGACGTAAACTTAATAACGATTACAAGCTTAATTCTGTCTAATGGTGTTATCTAAAGACGGCACAGCTACGAAATATCGTCGCCTGTTTTTAGAGAATAATAGACTTTTTGCGTTTGTTTTTTTGTTTTTTTTTTTTGTTTTTGGTTAAAGTGAAGCATTGAAAATCATGACTAAAAAAATAATGACAAAAAGCGGTATTTTCTCTAACTAGCTTATCTTCTGTCTATAGGGACCAACCAACCAACTGTTTTCCCGTAGACTTTGGTGTTAACGTTTCGGAGTATTTCATTCAAATCCTTGAATTCAATATGACTATTATGGTTTATAACAAAAGTTCGCAGTATAAGTTCTCAAAAATGTTAAATGTTTACCTGCTAATTATTATTACCTGAACTTTTGGGGAAAAAAATTCAATCGGACTTTATATTTAATTTAATTTATATTTAATTTATATTTAATTTAATTTATATCAACATTTCTTGTGGATAGTTACCATATCTATTTTCTTGCTTCATAACATACTGGCAAAATCCTTGGCTACACTTTCTATAGATGTTTCAAAAATCTTCTTTTTTTTTTTTTTTTTTTTTCAATTGGTTGGTTGTTTCCTAAAACAAGTTAAGAAGGGTAAAGTATTACTCTCCCTATCTATCATAGAATTGATCAAGACGGGTTAGAATCTAGATGTCGACAAATCAGATGCCGTGGTGGCCATTCTGGAGGTGTTAATACTAGGTGTCAATATGAAGCATGAATTAACGTTGTATCAAAGTGACATTTTGGAAAACAAGTGTAAGATTTAGGGTAACGATTGTGTCCTTTTATATTCTATCTTTGTAAAATGAATTTAGATGACGACAGTGTTATTGAACAGGGATGACTAGCTATCCAAGTTTCCGTACTTATACAATGATGTATTTTATGGGTAAAAAGAATATCGCTCTTTTATATAGCTCTTTTTTAATGTCTTGTTCACCTTGGAATCCTCATCCCCACCACAAATGAATCTCGCAGGGTTATCCCAGCTAATAACAAATTAACAGCTGTTAAGAAACCAAAATACTCTCATAATTTGAATAAAAATGACGTTTCGACCTAGAGGCTGTTGACGTCATGATAGCCAGGTGCCCTTCATGTGAAACTAAAGCAATACATTCTGGGTTATGTTAACACGTTTTCTGGTTACGGATGTTGACAACATGTGCAGCCATAACAAAGAGAGTTCTTTCGTGAACATAGGAAGTAACATTTCCCGAAGGCTTAAAATGTGTGTTAGACATCTAATGTAGAGCATGATGTACTGATACAGATATTGTATATCATATATATCACGTAACGTTGACTTATTTCATCCTCAACGTCTATTTGGTTGGTTAGGGTACTGTCGTTGCCCGTTACTGCCATATCTAGGTAAATTCACATTGACAAGTCCTGGACGGTAGGCGTTTTTTGTTTTTTGTTTTTGCTAGAGTTGGTAAGTCACCTACCATTGTTATTTGTGGATGTTAGTACATACAGGCGAGTGATGTTAAACACTTAAATCTACGAGAGATTTTGTTCTTGTCTACACAGTTCTTATAAGCATGTTCTCGACAAAGGGCATTAAGTACACCCATACATTGTACTTGAAAAACAAACATAACAACCAAGTCATAATTCAATTTCAAAATTAAATTAAACAAGGGCAAATATAAACATGATTTAGATTTGCATAGAGACTCACGTGAAGTAAGAAAATAATAAGACCATGTGTTCCGATAGAGAAAGCGTCTTCTGCGTCATAGATGACACCCGCCATACAAAGCTAGGTCACCACGACACCCGCCATACAAGTCTAGGTCACCACGACACCCGCCATACAAATCTGAGTCACGACGACACCCACCATATAAATCTAGGTCACGACGACATCCGCCATACAAATCTGAGTCACGACGACACCCGCCATACAAGTCTAGGTCACCACGACACCCGCCATACAAATCTGAGTCACGACGACACCCACCATATAAATCTAGGTCACGACGACATCCGCCGTACAAAGCTAGGTCACGACGACACCCGCCATACATATCTAGGTCATGACGACACCCGCCATACAATTCTAGGTCACGACGACACCCGCCATACAAATCTAGGTCACGACGACACCCGCCATACAAAGCTAGGTCAAGACGACACCCCCATACAAATCAAAGTCATTTTCAGGTTAAGTTCACAGTCTCAAAAGGAGATCTGGGGTGCATGTGGTGACATTAGAACCACCAGGCATATCTGCAAGCATCAAGCACGCCTGACTCGACATCACATCAAGAAATAGAATATTCCCAAATGAGATTTTATAAAGATTTGCTATAGACCAATCAATCTGTATCTATGTGTCAGTAGCCGACATCTGTCACATAAACAGTGAAAATGGAACAAGTCCTTGAATATCGAATTAATTGGGACATGTTAACGCCGTAGGTACGGGCTGCAGGTATGTTGCTGTCTAGAAAGGGAACATTAAAAATTTGGATAATGAAACTGTACCTGTTGGTTACGTTGTCAGCAAATATCGAGATATGCGGCCGATGTTAGGGAGTCTACAGCGACCTTGATATAAAGCAAGTTTAAAAAAAAAAAATTAAAAAAAAAACAGTCAGTAAACAGAGGGGCACAGTTTATGCCAATGTAAGTTATCGATCAAGCATTCAATCATTTTCACTATCTCATCTTCGCTGTGATTTCAATGAGCCTTAAAACGCACATTTTACGAAATGTTTATGCCTATGTATGTGTAATGCCATTAACTTTTTTTGAGGAAAAAAAAAACTCTAATTTAAGAAAGCGAGGGTGTTATACCTTAAGTTTGGAAAGGGGTTCGGCAGTGTAATGATTGGACAAATTAAACGGTCTAATTGAGGATTTTTTTTACACTGACATTTTTTCGAGGTTTGCAAAATACTCATTTCGTTAATTTCACGCTTGGAATAAACAGTTTCCAAGAAGGACTACAGTCTTGACTTAATTGTACTCCGAATGATACATTCATGTAGTATGACGTTCGGATAAAAACTTGTATTATTTGAACAACTACTCTAGCCAGCAACAAAATGTTGTTATAATAGAGATTCATTTGAAGTCTCGGAATCCAATATAAACGAGGCAGTTCCACCTCCTTTTCGCTATCAGGGACAATTTACTAACACTGACAAGCTAACATTTGTTTTCGACAGAGAGACTGTGTAGACAGTACTATAAGCTAAGATAGAATCTCGTCTCGGCAAAGATGGATTGTGAACATATGTACACAGTTTTTTTAAAATATTGCAAGCTAGAAACTAGTTTGGGCAAAACAGCAAACAAAACACAAAAGATATCTATCAGTAATTATGTATATTTATATATGCAATATTAAAAAAAAACTGTTGCTTATAATGTATAATCAATCTCATTCTTTAAAACGAAAAAAAAAACAATCTGATTCTTGAAAAGTGATAGCTCAAAAACAGCACAATTTTATTATATCCTGAATATTGTTATAACGAAATTTAACATACAAGTGCTGAAATGTTGTTTGCACAACCGTTTGGGGATCTATGTAATTGTTATCTGTCAACTGTGTCAAATAAAGAATGATATAAATTAATTTGTAATCTTTAAAAAAAGGTTAATCAATTGAAATAACGCTTTAAGATAAGACAATTGCCAAGCCCCCGGCAGCCACACCAGAAGTTGTGTGTCTGGTTACCTAAGCCATGGAAAGCAAATTCATTTTAACTGGAAAATTATTTTCTTTGTGGTTGTATTCATAGCTCAGAAGGGTATTGATAAAATGTTCTAATGTTGAAATAATGGATAACATCATGTCTGATATAACAAATATGTCAACTTTACTCCATATTTCAATATTTATCGGCTTATCTTTTCCGGATAAGAACAAATGTTTTGGTATGCTCGTGTGCGCGTACGTGTAGAACAATGTTGAAAGTTGATTATCTTTACTGGAATTTTATTTAAATTTCCAAAATTGATTGACGACTGCAATATTGAGGCCTAAGAGAGGGGGGCGATAATATACTTCATACTTTCATGTCTGCAGGAATATGATCAATATTATTTAAAATGTTTACCATGTAGTTAAACATACACATGTATGTTTCATATGTTTACATTTTAAATATAAACATGTAATTATTTAGAGTATTTAGCATAAAAAACCTACTTGACAGTCCTACAATGATGTTTCATGTTGTACCATATTCAGATCAATACATTTGATACTGCAAATAAAATCCCCTAGTGGTAACGAATTAGGGATGTCAATTTCAATTTAAATCATACGTGCAAACAAAAACACGTGCTCTCAAAGTGTAATTTGTTTCATTGTTTCAATGATTCAAGCATCATGTCACTCATTCTCTATAAAACAAAGTAATTAGATTATTATGTTTAGTAAGGTGCAAAATTAAATGAACTATTGAAAAAAATATAAACCAGATTTTCGTACGTAAAATAATGCTTCTCAGAAGGCAACAAGTTCTATAAAACAACTTTCTTATAGTGTCATTTCTTAAGATTCATGATTTGGTTAACAAGACTAGTATATTTGACATTTCATAAGATTCCTGATTTGGTTAACAAGAGTGTATATTTGTCATTTCATAAGATTCATGATTTGGTTAACAAGAGTGTATATTTGTCATTTCATATTCATGATTTGGTAAAAAGAGTCATTTCGTAAGATCCCTGATTTGGTTAACAAGAGTGTATATTTGTTAATTCGTAAGATTCATTATTCGGTTAACAAGAGTGTATATTTGTCAATTCATAAGATCCCTGATTTGGGTAACAAGAGTGTATATTTGACATTACATAAGATCCCTGATTTGGTTAACAAGAGTGTATATTTGTTAATTCGTAAGATTCATTATTCGGTTAACAAGAGTGTATATTTGTCAATTCATAAGATCCCTGATTTGGGTAACAAGAGTGTATATTTGACATTACATAAGATCCCTGATTTGGTTAACAAGAGTGTATATTTGTTAATTTGTAAGATCCCTGATTTGGTTAATAAGAGTGTATATTTGACATTACATAAGATTCCTGATTTGGTTAACAAGAGTGTATATTTGTTAATTTGTAAGATCCCTGATTTGGTTAATAAGAGTGTATATTTGTCATTTCATAAGATCCCTGATTTGGTTAACAAGAGTGTATATTTGTCATTTCATAAGATCCCTGATTTGGTTAACAAGAGTGTATATTTGTCATTTCGTAAGATCCCTGATTTGGTTAACAAGAGTGTATATTTGTTAATTCGTAAGATCCCTGATTTAGTTAACAAGAGTGTATTTTTGTTAATTCGTAAAATTCCTAATTTGGTTAACAAGAGTGTATATTTGTTAATTCGTAAGATCCCTGATTTAGTTAACAAGAGTGTATTTTTGTTAATTCGTAAAATTCCTAATTTGGTTAACAAGAGTGTATATTTGCTAATTCGTAAGATCCCTGATTTGGTTAACAAGAGTGTATATTTGTCATTTCGTAAAATTCCTAATTTGGTTGGCAACTACTCTAACCAGATCTGACAGACATGTTTTACCTTCGGTCCTGCTCTAACAACAACAAATCGAGTGTGACGCCCAGACGTTCTGACAGACACAGTAAACCTTTGATGCCGCTAGAGACAACAACTCGAGTCTGATGCCCAGACGTGCTGACAGACACAGTAAACCTTTGATGCCGCTAGAGACAACAACTCGAGTGTGACGCCCAGACGTGCTGACAGACACAGTAAACCTTTGATGCCGCTCTAGAGACAACAACTCGAGTCTGATGCCCAGACGTGCTGACAGACACGGTCAACCTTTGATGCCTATAGACACACGATAAACACTATTATCAATATTTCAAAGCAACAGTTGATGAGACGAAACAACCCTACCCGAAAAGCAAACTACAGGCCTGTTATTCCCGGAAGCTCAATCATCAGTCAATTGTTTGTGAGGACAACATTTCACTTAAAAGGTCTTATAGTATTGTAGATTAAAAGTTGCTCGCTATTCTTAAATTCCCGATCAACATTATACATGCGAAATTAATGTCACAAGTATTCCGCCATACACTCTCTAGATAATCACTCTCACCTTTTGATGTTTACATTTAGTTCCAGTCGTGTCAGGGAAACAAGCATACTTCTGATAAACATCCATCATACTAAATGTCCAAGCTTGATTCTTCAGTGCACGTCTTGATATTTTGGTATTTTTCAATGTCGACACTGATGGCAAGGTATATGTGTTGTCGACATTGATGACAGAGTTCATTTGTTGTCGACATTGATGACAGAGTTTATTTGTTGTCGACATTGATGACAGAGTTTATTTGTTGTCGACATTGATGACAGAGTTTATTTGTTGTCAACATCGATGACAATATATATTTGTTGTCAACATCGATGACAATATATATTTGTTGTCAACATCGTTGACAAGATGTATTCGTTGTCGACATTAATAGCAATGAATATTTGTTGTCTACATTGATAACAAGGTGTGTTGTCGGTGTTGTCTACATAGATAACAAGGTGTGTTGTCGGTGTTGTCTACATTGATAACAAGGTGTGTTGTCGGTGTTGTCTACATTGATAACAAGGTGTGTTGTCGGTGTTGTCTACATTGATAACAAGGTGTGTTGTCGGTGTTGTCTACATAGATAACAAGGTGTGTTGTCGGTGTTGTCTACATAGATAACAAGGTGTGTTGTCGGTGTTGTCTACATAGATAACAAGGTGTGTTGTCGGTGTTGTCTACATAGATAACAAGGTGTGTTGTCGGTGTTGTCTACATTGATAACAAGGTGTGTTGTCGGTGTTGTCTACATTGATAACAAGGTGTGTTGTCGATGTTGAAATCTGACACTTTCAGCACTTTCATAAGTCTTACGGTACATATATGTTATTGATGACGTGCACTCTGACCTTGTCAGTCCTGTAATTAACGATACGGTACATGTTATTGGTGACGTTGAACTCTGACCTTGTCAGTTCTGTAATTAGTCCTGTAATTAACGTTAATGTAGATGTTGTTGGTGACGTTGAACTCTGACCTTGCAACCCTTAATCAACATCATGGTACATATTGTTGGTGACGTTGAACTCTGGCCTTATCATTCCATATGGTTTAGTGATGAAATCTGAATCTTTCATATTCTGTCTTTTTCTACTCACTCTACTGTACCCGGATTCTGCCATCGCCCTCCTATCTATATACATTGAAGAGAATTTGTTGACAGGAACCACACAATTTGCCTTTGAAAGTGTATATTAGGTTTTTAAGCATCCCCGAAGATACTTTCTAAATTTTGTACAGACTTTTAAGGTAATCGACAGGTAGACCGGAAAAATCATTTTAAGTTGACGACTGTAGTGGGGTTTCAACTAAACTGATATAGGATTTTTTATCTGGCTCGAACATCGACTATTTTAACTATATGATCCTGAGATACGGGTGACGTAGGAGGGATCGTAAACCTCGTCTTCCAATCTGGAAAACATCAGACGAACAAAGCGTGTTCTAATTATGGCGAAAATAATTAAAATTGTCAGCTATACGACATTCCGCAGATACACAGTAAAGATATCGGATAGTTGTGCCTGGAAATTCTATATTATATTACGTGAAAACAGTCACTTGGCGAATTTTAAAGCTTAAAAAATATCCTGTTTACAGATATTGTTGAAGGGAAGGTTGGCATGAAAAAAAAAGAGTCAAATTTATGACTTCTTTGTCAGAATGAGTCAGAGAATTGGCTCCAGAAGTTTTCATTTTCTGATACTGGTCAAAACCGGAACATGTTTATATGATTTTGCTTTCGTCTTTCGGAGAAAATAATTACCTCTCAATAACCGAACCAGCTTTTAGATTATACATTCGAGGACTGGCGTCCCTAGTTACGCTATGACGTCTCCCTGCGGTTGACAGTGTGCTTTACTGACGAAGAGATATCACGTTTTGACAACATACGTGTTAACGGCTTCCTCTATATTGTGATAAATTGTAATATCCCGGCAGGCAATCCAGCTATCAATGTTGATAGTTATTAGAAATTTAAAACTGCTATATTGTCACTCGGTGATATAGTTATAAATGTCATCACTTATGTAGTTTGCGCAATTCGCAATATAACTCCTCGTGTCGAACATATATTACTCTGTTTTTATTTTATTATAAATATTTTAGCGCATTTTATTTCATTTCTGTCCTGGTAAACTCAATATTGTGGAGGTTTATGACGCTGATCTTACATTCTCTTGTCAGACAGAGTGATATCTGGGAAACAGCTCATTGTAGATCATATATTGTTCAGCATTATAAAATATTTATTTTAAATGATGCAATAATGTGTAATATTTACAATAGGACAATTAAAGTATATTGCTATCAAAGTATGTTTTTTGAATTCGTATTTTTAAAATTTTGATCTCATCTGACTATGTCGTTATATTTTTATAACTGAGAAAATAAGAGACTGAAGAAATTTTCGCTTGCTTACACATGTATCAATCTAAATGTTCATGTGTATCACTACGCATGTATGACGTCCTTCAAGCGTTTTGTGTTCCCAGCGAAATGGAATTAAAAACAATATGGATTAAAAACTAAAAAGAATAAATTCATATTACTGACTTCTAAAACTTAAAATTTATACAAAACATTTGCTGTAGGGATCTGGGGCTCATTTCTCGGAAATATAGAGACCAGGGTATCGTTTCACAAAGCTTCGTAACTTACGAACGATCGTAAATATTTACGAAAAAGTTACGCAAAACTTACGAATTTCGTAAGTGCGTTTCACAAAGGTGTTCGTAACTTTTTTCGTATCTTACGTCAAAATCGTACGTTCTCCCGGTGAAAATATACCACTCTCTAACTTGGAGGTAAAAAAGGACGACACTTCTGGGGTGAAAATTGTACGCCGGTCCTATTCCCGGGTCACGTACACAGACCATGAACTTAATTTTGTTCTATCAAAACAACCGTATTATTGATAGAAGATGGTTTTTTCTATAAAATTCCAATTCTTATTGTTTATCATGCGTTTACCCAAACAGTAACAACGCAATTTTGACAGATTTTGCTCAATGCCCAAAGACATGCATAATGTTCTTAAAATAGACCATATGTTGGCACAGTCTACGAATATGCGTACGATTAGTTTCATGACAATGTGTATTTTGCCGGCATCCCTCCTCGACTTTCAAAATCCGATTTCCATCTCGAAACAATCGCTCACAAGGCATAGTCGTTCTCTTATGCTAATTTGTAAATGAGTACGACGTCATTTTCTGTTCGAAAAGGCATGCCTGCGCACGATTTTTAATTGTTTTCGTAAGTTACGACAGGGTTGATATGGCGTAAAGTTACGCAAGGTTTTTGCTTAACTTACGAACGTTCGTAAGTTACGAAGTTTTTGTGAAACGCTTAGTAATTCGTAAATGTGACTTACGCAAATTTCGTAAGTTACGAAGCTTTGTGAAACGATACCCTGGGGCACATAACTCAGGAATATGAAGACCAGGGCACATAACTCAGGAATATGAAGACAAGGGGCACATAACTCAGGAATATGAAGACAAGGGGCACATAACTCAGGAATATGAAGACAAGGGGCACATAACTCGGAAAAATAAAGACCAGGGGCATATAACTCAGGAATATTAAGACAAGGGGCACATAACTCAGGAATATTAAGACCAGGGGCACATAACTCAGAATATAAAGACCAAGGGCACATAACTCAAGAATATAAAGACCATGGGCACATAACTCGGAAATATAGAGACCAGGGGCACATAACTCGGAAATATAAAGACCAAGGGCACATAACTCGGAAATATAGAGACTAGGGGCACATAACTCGGAAATATAGAGACCAGGGGCACATAACTCGGAAATATAGAGACCAGGGGCACATAACTCGGAAATATAAAGACCAAGGGCACATAACTCAAGAATATAAAGACCATGGGCACATAACTCGGAAATATAGAGACCAGGGGCACATAACTCATGAATATTAAGACCAGGGGCACATAACTCAGGAATATGAAGACCAAGGGCACATAACTCGGAAATATAGAGACCAGGGGCACATAACTCGGAAATATAAAGACCAAGGGCACATAACTCGGAAATATAGAGACCAGGGGCACATAACTCGGAAATATAGAGACCAGGGGCACATAACTCGGAAATATAGAGACCAAGGGCACATAACTCAAGAATATAAAGACCATGGGCACATAACTCGGAAATATAGAGACCAGGGGCACATAACTCATGAATATTAAGACCAGGGGCACATAACTCAGGAATATGAAGACCAGGGCACATAACTCAGGAATATAAAGACCAGGGGCACATAACTCAGGAATATGAAGACAAGGGGCACATAACTCGGAAATATAAAGACCAGGGGCACATAACTCGGAAAAATAAAGACCAGGGGCACATAACTCGGGAATATAAAGACAAGGGGCACATAACTCAGGAATATGAAGACCAGGGCACATAACTCAGGAATATGAAGACAAGGGGCACATAACTCAGGAATATGAAGACAAGGGGCACATAACTCAGGAATATGAAGACAAGGGGCACATAACTCGGAAAAATAAAGACCAGGGGCATATAACTCAGGAATATTAAGACAAGGGGCACATAACTCAGGAATATTAAGACCAGGGGCACATAACTCAGGAATATGAAGACAAGGGGCACATAACTCATGAATATTAAGACCATGGGCACATAACTAAGGAATATAAAGACCAGGGGCACATAACTCAGGAATATAAAGACAAGGGGCACATAACTCGGAAATATAAAGACCAGGGGCACATAACTCAGGAATATAAAGACCAGGGGCACATAACTCAGGAATATGAAGAACATGATCACGAAGCTCGAGAAAATAGAGACCAGGGGTACATGTATATACATGTAATTCGTGAATGGAGAAATATGTAGACCAAAGAAACGTAAATATGATAATATAGTTATAACGAGCTCATAAATCAAGAGCATATACATATATACAAAGGAAATGTGACGCTCGATGACCAGGACACGAAATTCCCTAAATTATTGTGTCCAGGGATCGATAACTCAAACATTTTAATTATGAAACAGGTGGAGGTGTTTAAATGATGCCTATTATTAGTGTATTGGGCCCTAGATAGAGGTTAACACCAGAATCAATCGTGCTTTCTTCACCACCGTTATTACTCGAGTGGTTAGTGTACGAACATATTGAAGTAGGTACCTGACATTTTTTTTTTGGTCCAATGATTTGGTTGACATGGTGCTGGTAGCAGTGTGATGTTTATCCGCCATCCAAATATAAACCGTCCCTTTAGGTCCATAAAGGTGATGACATTTACCAAGGCTATAAACGAATATCTCATGTGTATCCTAGGGTCATTCGTTCAAATTCGCAATGTTCTAAACAGGAAACCATAGACATTTCAACGGGAACTAAGACAAGACAAAATGAACGGAAAAAGACAAGACAAGGGAACGAATGAAAAAAGGCAGGAGGAACCAAAGAGATAAGAAAATGGGGACCAAGGAGACACGACAACATGAAAAAAGGAGACACGACACCAGTGACCAAGAAGACACGACAACACTGACCAAGGAGACACGACAACACTGACCAAGGAGACATGACAACACTGACCAAGGAGACACAACATGAAAAAAGGAGACACGACAACAGTGACCAAGGAGACACGACAACAGTGACCAAGGAGACACGACAAAACTGACCAAGGAGACATGACAACACTGACCAAGGAGACATGACAACAGTGACTAAGGAGACACGACAACAGGACCAAGGAGACATGACAACAGTGACCAAGGAGACATGACAACAGTGACTAAGGAGACATGACAACAGGACAAAGGAGACACGACAACAGTGACCAAGGAGACATGACAACATGACTAAGGAGACATGACAACACTGACCAAGGAGACATGACAACACTGACCAAAGAGACATGACAACATGACCAAGGAGACATGACAACAGTGACCAAGGAGACACGACAACAGTAACCAAGGAGACACGACAACGGTGACCAAGGAGACACCACAACAGTGACCCAGAAGACACCACAACATGACCAAGGAGACACCACAACACTGACCAAGGAGACACCACAACACTGACCAAGGAGACACCACAACGCTAACCAAGGAGACACCACAACACTGACCAAGGAGACATGACAACAGGACCAAGGAGACACCACAACACTGACCAAGGAGACACCACAACAGGACCAAGGAGACACCACAACACTGACCAAGGAGATACCACAACAGGACCAAGGAGACATGACAATACTGACCAAGGAGACATGGCACCACTGACCAAGGAGACACCACAACACTGACCAAGGAGACATGACACCACTGACCAAGGAGACACCACAACACTGACCAAGGAGACATGACAACAGGGACCAAGGAGACACAACAACAGTGACTAAGGAGACATGACAACACTGACCAAGGAGACACCACAACACTGACCAAGGAGACATGACAACACTGACCAAGGAGACACCACGACACTGACCAAGGAGACATGACAACAGTGACCAAGGAGACACCACAACACTGACCAAGGAGACACCACAACACTGACCAAGGAGACACAACAACAATGACTAAGGAGACATGACAACACTGACCAAGGAGACACCACAACACTAACCAAGGAGACATGACAACACTGACCAAGGAAACACCACAACACTGACCAAGGAGACATGACAACAGTGACCAAGGAGACACCACAACACTGACCAAGGAGACACCACAACAGGACCAAGGAGACACCACAACACTAACCAAGGAGACATGACAACAGTGACTAAGGAGACACCACAACAGTGACCAAGGAGACACCACAACAGTGACCAAGGAGACATGACAACAGTGACTAAGGAGACATGACAACAGGACAAAGGAGACACGACAACAGTGACCAAGGAGACATGACAACACTGACCAAGGAGACACCACAGCACTGACCAAGGAGACATGACAACACTGATGAAGGAGACAAGACAACAGTGACTAAGGAGACACGACAACAGTGACAAGGAGACACGACAACAGTGACCAAGGAGACATGACAACACTGACCAAGGAGAAACGACAAAACTGACCAAGGAGAAACGACAACACTGACAAAGGAGAAACGACAACACTGACCAAAGAGACACAAATTAAATGTCTCTTTCGATAAAGCCATCGGTATCTTTATTTTAAAACCGTCAAAACACAAGTTACATTACTTATATGTTACAAAGTATATCGTTTGAGATTCGATGAAACTAGTATGGATTTTTTTATTCTTAAATCTTATTTGAAATGAAAACTGTATTAAGATCATATATATACAATGGAAGTATAGGTCTTGGGGATGCAGAAAAATATTGCATGTTTATCATATTGTCCGAATTACGTTATGTTTGCCTGCTTAAATTTTAAGGCAATACAATTTTATTTGACCAACGAAATAAGTTTGATTTTATTCCACAACTGAAATGAGATTTCAATTTTAGAGTGGTGGGAATATAGGTTAAAGTCTTTATATATTTCTTGTATGAAACGAGAGTAAACGAAACTAATACATAAACTGATAATGTGTTTGACAATATATAGGCAAGTAAAAAAAAGTGGGCTGCATTAATATTCTTAAAATCTGATAATGAATAACACACACACAAAAATTATTATAAAATTAGAGATATGATGAGTTGAATTGTATTTTGAGTTAGTTTGTGAATCTATGAAACACTTTATTTAAATGAGCGAATAAGAACGCTTCCATATAATAAATGCGTTAGGATGGAAATGTATCTCTGACAGCGCTTCTCTCAAATCCATATTCTACATAGAGTGACTTCCCTTCGTACGTGGAAAACAAAATGGAATTTTAAACCAATTTTCTTCCGATGTATCTTATAACTGCTACGATTTGTAAATGAATTATTTTTCTTTAAATGCCACGATTTCTCTTCTTGGTCACTTACTTTGGAGTGTGAAATGAGTACACTTATCAGTATTGTCTTTCTTCGTTTTCGCCGATGGGAATGTTAATTAAGCTATGTGATAAATAAATCTTATCCGAATTCTCCAGACATCTTCTGTTAAATAGTGTCACCAAGAAATCACACCATATAAACGCCAGGGACAACAAACGTGTCGTCAGTGCTGGACCACTAAATCACTGTAGGGGATACTGCGGAGTCTATACATAAACAAAGAGTAAATTAAACACTTCAGTTCATCAACAGGCTGTCTCCGAAATGTTAGTATTCCTTCAGTTTTGAAAATAATTGCGTAGAAATAATAATTTGATGAAATGATTAGTACGCTGGGTTAGTGTTTGTTATTTACCCGACATTGAGGTATGTATATAATTTGATGAGAACCATAGATAGAGTAGCCATCAATATTGATTTGACGAAATCATTTTTCTTGGGGTGGTTGTTTGTTATTTTCCCGACATTGTGGTACGTATATAATTTAATTAGAACAGATAAAATGTACTATGTACATGTATATACCTTTTAGAGCTTTGTTGACAAAAACTATTGTTACGATTTTATCAATGAAAAGTATCTTGTGCGTTTGATGTGTTAGATAAAATTTGTTTATTATCGTATTTATGCATTTTCTAAGCATTTATGTAAAGTGTGTCTTGTGGTATTTGTGATTTTAAGGTAAGATATTAGTTTACATGACATACATATGTGACTTCTCACATTTCTTTCGATATGACCAAAGGATTAAATTACACCATTATAGGACATAGAATTTTTTTTTTTTTTTTTTTAGAGGGGTGTTGGGGTGGGTGGGGTGGGGATGGGGTGTGACGGACTGTCCAATAACTTTTTTACCTTGAAAAAGGGAGTATTAACAATAATGTGATGTTTGTAAGAAAAGTAATTGATGTCTACCATCCAGGAAAGCATATCCCTGACTCACACTACATCATATTTAATGAGAACATCTAAATATTTCTTTATGAAAGCAAGTGTAAGTTTATATTGTTATACAATTGTGAGAAAAAACAGCCCGATTTATTTTTAAGAAAATCTTCTGTGATACTTTAAGTAGTAAAAAAAGAATGACAAGCACCATTCAGTTTGTTGGACATTAATAAGGATTATATATGCAATTGTGCATGTAGAAATTATATTTCTATTGTACGAAGTCTGTATCATCTTTCTATTGTTAGAAGTCTGTATTATGTTTCTATTGTTAGAAGTCTGTATCATATATCTATTGTTAGAAGTCTGTATCATATATCTATTGTTAGAAGTCGGTATCATATATCTATTGTTAGAAGTATGTATCATATATCTATTGTTAGAAGTCTGTATCATATTTCTTTTGTTTTAAGTCTGTATTATAACTCTATTGTTAAAAGTCTGTATTATATTTCTATTGTTAGAAGTCTGTATCATATATCTATTGTTAGAAGTCTGTATCATATTTCTATTGTTAGAAGTCTGTATCATATATCTATTGTTAAAAGTCTGTATTATATTTCTATTGTTAGAAGTCTGTATTATATTTCTATTGTCAGAAGTCTGTATCATATTTCTATTGTTAGAAGTCTGTAATATATTTCTATTGTTAGAAGTCTGTAATATATTTCTATTGTTAGAAGTCTGTATCATATGTCTATTGTTAGAAGTCTCTATTATATTTCTATTGTTAGAAGTCTCTATTATATTTCTATTGTTTGAAGTCTGTATTGTAGATCTATTGTTAAAAGTCCGTATTATAGATCTGTTGTTGTAAATCTTTATTATAATATATTGTTAAAAGTCTGTATTCTGCATCAATTGTTAGATGGAAACCTCAGGATTGAAAATAGGGGCCGCGGTGGCCGAGTGGTTAAGGTGTCCCGACACTTTATCACTAGCCCTCCACCTCTGGGATGCGAGTTCGAAACCTACGTGGGGCAATTTCCAGGTACTGACCGTAGGCCGGTGGTTTTTCTCCGGGTACTCAGGCTTTCCTCCACCTCCAAAACCTGGCACGTCTTTAAATGACCCTGGCTGTTAATAGGATGTTAAACAAAAACAAACAAAATGTTAGAACTCTGTATTATAAATCTATCAATGCATCAGTAACATATTATTAGAACTACGTATTATATATACTTTATTGTTAAAACCGTGTTATATTATCTATTGTTAGAACTATGTAATAAGGTCAATTCGATAAACAAGATAAGTAGCTCTCAAACAAAGTGCCAAGCTGATAAAATTCAAAATAAAAATGAAATGCATTACTTTAACCTGTGTTAAATCGACATTTATCGGAATCAATTGTTTGAATATGATAATTAACTACATTTTGTAAAAGTCTAAATAAAAAAAATTTAATCACAAGTTTGATTTCTATTTAAAGAAATTTATCAAAACGTCATTACCGCTCGTTTTACTAATACATATCTGATTCCTATCCCATTCATTGACAGGGGAGGGAATTGGAAGAGCATCGCAGTTGAAGAGATAATGAATATCAGGTCTTATCGCAAATTCTCAGAGCGCCACTCTGTTTTTCCGGAGACATAAAAAGCTGTGGTTCTCGAAAGTGATAGATGTCAGTTAGTCATAGACACATAGGAAATGGCAATGGAGAGAAATTACTCATGTTGGCAAATACTCAACGACTGTCAACTTACGAACCGGTAGATTGATCAGCGACGCCTAATTTAGCTAACTGGTGTGTATTACTAAGACGAATTTGAAATCATTTTGATATATTGGGGACCCAAGGGACTGCTTTGAGGGACTTGGAATTGTACATATATTGATCAGTGGGTCAGAGTGTTGATCCCGGCCCTTTCACACGCTCATATTTCTTTGTGGATAAGAGATCCAATGTTAGAAATCCCGTTGAAGGGACAGAAATATCACGATCAGAGTTTGCGGGGGAACAGAGGCTGTTAACTCCCGAAGGAATCATTTTAAGAGACGTTGTATTAGTTTTGTTGTAAAACAAGATATTCTTCCATATAGTAATAGTTTTTTGTTGATGTTTTTGTGTATGCAGATACGTTTCGTCTCCGAAATGGTGTTTTATCCTGACACTTTCTGTATTAACTTAGCAATAAACATTCTAGTACATTATGCGTAATTGCAATTAGCGAGAACAGATGAATATCGTGTTTGTAATCAAGAGAAGCGAGTTAACGCCAGTTCATTGTAAACTGAAAAAGACTCGTGGATAAGATACGCAAGCATGTTCAAACTTTATTTCAGATCATTTCTGTCTCCGCTGTTCTAATAAAATAAACTCAGTTGTTAAATATGGACGAAGTAGATTGGAATTTTTTTTTAAGTATCTGTAGTAGTATTTGTTACGTTAACGAGAGCGTTGGCACATTTCGACTGTAGTAAAAACATTCTGTACAGATAAATAATTGCAGAACACGACACAAGGGATACATAGTGTCTCTGTTTCTGTAAGTGTGTAATTACTGTGAGATGCAAACGTAGCCCGGTCCTTTGTTGCTAATTTGATGGATCTACAAAGAGAAATCGACCGTGGATATCTGACAACAGATGGGCTTATAACGAATAAATATAATCGCAAGCCATAGCATCAGTAATATTTTTATGTAAATGAATGAAAAGGCGTCTTTTGACCTCATGTTGACATCGAAACTAAAACAAACACTGGCCTTTTGTCAGTATGACATACATTTCACGGTCTATTATAGGTTTCAGTTCCACGTCGTAACAGTACCTTATACATAAGGTATTGTGTACAATTCTCCACAAAGGAGGAAGGTGGGCTCAGGTTAACCTTGTTAAAATTGTCAGACTATCAAAGATATTGAATACGAAATAAGTGTCGTTTTAAAGACGTTACAATGCCTCTATAATTATATTCAAACTGACAACACTATCGGTCTTATTCTGAATTCCTTAAAGATGTAAAGGAATCGTTGTTTATTAAAGGGTTCAAGAAGGGTTTTCTTCCACGTATTAATCAATTCTAACATGTTCCATCGTTCATGTTCGGTTTTGCTTTTTAATGAACAGGAAAACAACGCTATTTGCGTAGCATTATAGTAATGAAGATAGATACGGTTATATTATCAACGATATTGGATATTCTCTTTAACACAAGCAAAACAGACAATGAAAACAGACAATAGATCTTATCCTGGATGTTTGTCGTCAGTATCACAAAGTCTAAAGAAGAAATGCCAAATTAACATATTTATATCATTATCAGAGCTATAATGTTTCCTAATCTGAGGCTAACATTCTTTATCCTCCGTGAAAGGAACAATCTGTTGCCATGCCAAATCTCTCTCTCTCTCTCTCTCTCTCTCTCTCTCTCTCTCTCTCTCTCTCTCTCTCTCTCTTAACACATGATGCAAAACCAATCTTAATTGGCTACAATAATTAAACAACATACAACACGGGAATGTATTGTTTAAAGTATCAAGTACAATGGTTCCATTTCACGACGGCACTGCTATGAACCATTAACAATGTAGTAAACACGCATCCTCTCATATTCTGTCAATTTACAAATTAAATAAACGACACGTTTTGTTTCGATCTAAATTAATACCATATTAATTTAAAATAAAATTTAATGGATATTGGTTGAGTTATTGATCAAAAATAAAATGTCCTATAGCGACGTTAAGATTGAAATCTGATTTGCACTTTAACAATACAACCATTGTTGACATCTCGTTACCGGTATAAATTTTATCCACCAAATGATCAGAATACTAGTGTTGGTGATACAAACAGGAACTTGGGGTGACACAACAATGCACAAAACAAAATACGGTGTTGACTTCAAAGGCGGATTTTAATAATGGTTTTACCAGTTATCACCCGCTAGATGTCAGTCATCGGGTATTCCTATCTGGGGGTTGATTCGGATATTACATTATGATATCTGACGTCACAGAGGAATACTAAGGTAACGATGAGGACGGTGAATTAATCTAGTCAATATCTGACTAATCACCCTCCCAAATCTCACGGTATCATAATACAATATCGTAATATCCATTTGAAATCGATTTCTGAAATCGATATATCCTTCATAGTTCAAATACGTACTTCCATATCATGCATTTTTATTAAAAAGCAACCCCCAACTACACACGGCGCAATTAGAGAGACATTCTGGAGAGAACGGAGGCAAAAACAGCTGTTCGCCGGACAGAACCGCAGAGAGTGTTCAGCGAGTTGCATCATTTATTACATAAACATAAAAAAAACATTAACGGCGGAAATCAATATAATTAAATAGATATCACAACTAGACAACTGGAACAGCAAGGAGGGGTCTAAAGTAGTTGGTTCGGAAGGGAATGACAACGGCACCAATGTGGCACCTAGGATACAAACATATTTGGCTAATACTGTACGCCGTCGATGGAAAGCTTGGCTGACACGTGCTTAGTCTGCCAAAGGAACTTTAGCGCGTGGCGCGACTGGTCATATTAAGGACGTCGTTACATTTATACCGCCATCATTGTCCTATCTGGACAAATTAAAAACATCTCTTATGATAAAGAGGGGTTAGAACGTGTGAAGGAAAAGCGAAGAAAAAATAAAGAATAAAAATGAGGCAGACATGGAATCAAATATGTTTTTCATGCGTGTCTAAAACACAGGAACCGCTTTAGTTTACAATGATTATCACTTCTTAAGAAAAAAGGATAGTGAGTAGTGTCCAATCTGTAACATAGAACTTAATAAGGAACTTCTTATAATCAATACATTGTACTAAACGACAATTATAACTTAACGCGTAACTTATAATTATTACATTGTACTATACGATATAAAATTATATTACTTAATAAGTAACTGTTATAATTAACACGTTGTAATAAAAGTAATAAAAGATTTTTTTTTTTTTTTTTTCATTTCTTTTTTTTATTTTTGAAGACTTTTCAATAGTACATAATTCATTTACAATTCAATTTATCCAAACATCATACATACAATCCTTCCATTCTTCATAATTAGTTTAGATTCAACAGTATATTGAAGATGATTTTAAACAATTATATGTACTGAATTTATGAAAGAAAGAACGAGGGATAGAAAAAATTAAAGGAAAGAAAAAAGAAAGTCAGTGTGGAGAAAGAATTGTTTAATAAGAGGGAGAAGGGTTCATGAGGATTTGGCAATGGGCTTGTAATAAAATACAGATATGACTTAATAAGCAACTGTTATAATTAACACGTTGCAATAAAAGTAATAAAAGATATTTCTTGATAATTAACTAATATGATTAATGCATTGTACTAAACGACAATAATGACTTAATAGGTAACTTATTATAATTGATACATTGCACTTTACTTTGGTGATATATTTTGGCTTCGTCAAGGAGATGAAAAGTTGACACAGGATCAGGCATAGAAATAAATGACTGTTAGAAAGTCAAATATAAAGACATTTTAACAGAGATATGCATTTCGTAGGGCCCCGTGACTTCAGACAAGTAAATAGCATTGATATTTCGATCAGTGAGATGCATTATTTGGAAATGTGTATTGAAAGCACATATCGTGTTTAACAACTATGTATAAAGCGTTTTCTAGGAGCTTACAGAATGCTAGACCCTATTTTTTTCTGTTTACTACGTGACCATCTGTAACTCAGTTACCAAGCGTCACGAGTCGTTACTGTCGTCGGCATAACAATCCCTATAATTATATGATTACAGTTGTGACATATACGGCATCAAATTAATTAAATCTCTTTTCAGTGTCGTTCTTTTCCCGTCTATAAAATTATGGGTTTTTTTCATCAAATAAAAAACCCAGAATATCCTTTATGGACCTTCAAAATATACACACTTTATTTAATATCCATATGCAGTTTAGTATTTTTATCGACAATGTTTTGAAAATAAAAAAACTATTTTGACATTGAATGAACAAATAATTTTTGGGAGCCGCGCCGTATTTTCAAAGTTATGATATCATTATTTTCCGAGTTTAACCGATGAACGATTTGTCTCATGTTAATAAAACAGTGTCGATAGGAAATGTTGACAGGAACCAGGGTATTGCTTCAATTTAATCACAGCATTATACGTTGGTAGGTATAGAGTGGACCCGCGATAATCCGGACGCCGATAGTCCGGAAAACTCTCAGTCCGGACGGAATAGCACGGGAACAGATTTCCGTAACGTTATTTGTACTCACCAGTCCGGAAATTCGGATTCCGATTCCGGAAGCCCATTTTGGGAACGGAAAGTACTTTTTATTAGTAAATTTCCCGCAATAATCCGGACGATTTTTTCACCACGAGGAGAGAAAAATGTCGGGGCAAGTCACCCGTGTCGACAGCTGTACAGAATATCACTTGACACTGTGTGTATGTAGATGCTTTTCAACAATATTGACGAAGAACAACCAATATAGGTAGTATATTATCACCCACAGGCGTTGCTATCGCTTTTAACGCTCTTTGTAATTATCCGGGCTCTTTCTCTTTAAGGAAGCTGTATGGCTTACGTGGCTAGATTCTGTATATCTGAGCGGTAAATATATTTATCGGATTTCTGTCAGTCTCACCTGTGTGATTTGTACGCTTCAATCAGCGTTTATTTTCTACTTGTTCCTCATCAACCTGTTAACGGGAAAAGATATTTTTACTTTGACGCTTCGGTAACGTGCTGAAATTTATAATAATGTGTGGATGCCATATTCGTGTCATTAGGAGGAGACGGAAAACTATGCCAGATTTACCCTTTAAATTATACGTTAAAGGAAAATTCTGGAGTTTATTAATCACGCCGTACGCCATTTATTAGATTTAGCAGGACTGTATGATCCCTCCATCTCCCTTGACGGTAACTTCCTTTTAGCGAACTATTAGCTTGATGGGAGTTAAACGTGCGCGTGAGGTCCCACGCGCCACTTATACACATTTGTCTGTATACAACCTCTGAACGAGTCAAACATCCAATACTAACGGAAAGGTGTGGAGGAAACGATATCTGGGAAGGGGGAGGGGACGGGGGGGGGGGGGGGGGGTCGAAAGTGGTAGCCCAGACATAGCGCTTCCAAATGTACGCTTACTAATGAGTAATAGATTCGGTTTAAGACTGAAACATGTTCTTTAAATGTGGCAAACAACCGACCCCAAAACAAACTAAGTAAATGCCCAGGGGAAACGCCGGTACAGAAAACATATCCGTTTTAAATGTTAGTCACACTTAGAAACGTGCAATTGATTTTGTTAAGCACATCATTCCACGAAGGGATTACTTAGCAAAAGAGCATACCGAGTATGGCAGAAGGAAAGGCAGCGACATGACTACAAGGGTTGGCATTTAAAACGGAAGTGATATACAAATTGTAACAGTTAAAAAGGAGTGGTGATAGTATGATTGTAAGGGATGACAGTAAAGCCGGAAGTGGTGACATTATGATTGTAAGGGATGACAGTAAAGCCGGAAGTGGTGACATTATGATTGTAAGGGATGACAGTAAAGCCGGAAGTGGTGACAGTATGACTGAAAGGGATGACAGCAAAGACGGAAGTTGTGACAGTATGACTGAAAGGGATGACAGTAAAGCCGGAAGTGATGACAGTATGACTGAAAGGGATGACGGTTAAGACGGAAGTGGTGATTATATACTCAAGGGGATGACAGTAAAGCCGGAAGAGATGACAGTATGACTGTAAGGGATGACAGTAAAGCCGGAAGTGGTGACAGTATGACTGAAAGGGGTGACAGTAAAGCCGGAAGTGGTGATTATATACTGAAGGGGATGACAGTAAAGCCGGAAGTGGTGACAGTATAACTGAAAGGGATGACAGTAAAGCCGGAAGTGATGACAGTATGACTGCAAGGGATGACAGTAAAGCCGAAAGTGCTGACAGTATGACTGTAAGGGATGACAGTAAAGCCGGAAGTGATGACAGTATGACTGTTAGGGATGACAGTAAAGCCGGAAAAGGTGACAGTATGACTGAAAGGGATGACAGTAAAGCCGGAAAAGGTGACAGTATGACTGAAAGGGATGACGGTTAAGACGGAAGTAGTGATGGTATGACTGCAAAAGAAGTCAGTTTAGACGGAAGAGGTTGAGGCAAAACTTCAGGGCATTGAAGTAACAGTATTAATACATTCAAATAGCCTCACGCCTGCTTTCTACATACTTTTAAATCCTAATTCTTTTAGTATAGCAACACGGAAAGTTGGCTATACGAAATAGCGGGGACTCCATTCTATTTCATGTAGGCGCATTCTTCAACTTTGAACAGTCTTTCTTCTATCGAAGTATCAATTATGAAACCTGGTCCTATATATGTCGATATGTTCTTTTTCTTACAAAAAAAAATGCTTCAGATGAAGCCATTACATAAATATATCTGTGTGGTGGTACAGTCTTAATGCTTTCTAGGTACTCCTACGGGAACGCGTTCTCTTCGTGAATTCAATTGTGTTCAATAAAACTTCTTCGAAAGTGAAGTTTTGATGCGAACCTACAGTAGTTACCGGTGCTGGCATTCACACTTTTCCACGCCACATGGGGGCGCCACAAAAAGTACCAGCGTTTATTTAATGGTACTCGACTCCTGCCCTGTTAACTTTCCACATTATAAGCCGGTAACTCGTTATGTCATCATCCTGTTAGATTTTCGGGGACAGCATGCTAATTCACATCACACATGTCTACATTACTGAAGATTTAGGTAGATTGTAATATATTTAGCGACAGAGAGTAAAACTAGCAACTTTATAACCTAAACTACGGACTGCAGCCACTTCGTCAGGTAACCTGGGTTTGTCCGAGATTCACAGAACGGGTGACGTCGATGAATCAGAAGACTATTACTCTTCGGTATTACCTGGTCTTACACTCCTGATCTCTTTCAGCGTTTTTCCATATTATTTTCTTTCTTCTTTTTTCTTAATTTTGAGTTTGCATGATAAGTTATGATGTAACTGTCTTAATATCAGTAATCATTTTCAAGCGGTATGAAAGAGGTATTGATAAACTCATGCTCCTCCTACGTGAGGACGGCTGATTGTTCGGGCCTCACCCAGGGGCTCTACAACGATGGCAACAACACACACACTAACACACTCACTTTTTATTTTATTTTATTTTATTAATTTTTTTGAGAAATTAAGATATTTATTGTACTATATGCGTTTTCCCATTGTTATATATTTTCTTTTTTAATTTATTTTTCCAATGTTGGTATTTGTTGTATACTATAAATGCATAATCCACATGCACTTGATAATGTTACAAAAAAACACATTCTGTTTGTTTTTCGTTTTTGTTTTCTTGTTTTTTTTTTTTTTTTTTTTTTTTTTTGTTGTTTTGTTGTTGTTTTTTGTTTTTTGTTTTTTGTTTTTTTTCGCTTTTTGTTGTTGTTGTTGTTAATAAAAAAAACAATCTCACTAGAAATAAGTTAAAAAAAAACTTGCTACGCATTCCTCGGTGTCTGGTATCTTGAGGACTTTTAATCAAGACAAATCAAAATAAGGTTGATTGATAATAAATCTGTTGTTATAAAATGTCCTTCGGTAATTTACTCAAGTAAAAATTAAGTGATAAAATTAGTCTACTTCATTAAGAATTAATCCTTTCTCATAAAATATTCAACATGATATCACCCTGTTTGTCGATCAATATTTTCTTTGTTTTAGTCAGCGTCTATACTTTTTAAAGCACTGTTATTTGAAGCAAATTGAAATTGCTTTGCATTCAAATTTACCCATATGTATTCATCGTTTACAAACGTTATTGTCTGAAACCTAAAATTTAAAGATTTACTTAGCGAGCCGAGTTCCGGGTAATTTCCATACACATAGCCTGTGGTATTAGAATTTTACGAGATATTCAGCACTATTGATCAAATACACCATGTTAAGTCGCTTCTGAGTGTCAGTCGCGGGTGATACGCATTCATCGCGCCATACTCGGCAGTAGACAGCGACGAACGATCAGTAACGCATCAGGGGACACGTTGGCCGATTATACCGGAAGTTGTGTACTCATTTAGTGGATCAACTTCCGGTTACACACGACGTGTTTCTGTATTTTCGTATTCTATACAAAACTACAATTGGAAAGTTGTTTTAAATGTCATGCATACATGATAATCAAAATAATGAAAAATTAATTCTAAACTTTAGGGGTTTTTTTTTTGGGGGGGGGATAGTCTTTTTTTTTTAGGGGGGGGGGGGGGGGGGGGTGTTTTGTTTAACGTTCTATTAACAGCAAGGGTCATTTAAGGACGTGCCAGGTTATAGAGGTGGAGGAAAGCCGAGTACCCGGAGAAAAACCACCGGCCTACAGTCAGTACCTGGCTACTGCCCCACGTAGGTTTCGAACCCAGAGGTAGGGGGCTAGTGATAAAGTGTCGGGACACCTTAACCACTCGGCCACCGCGGCCCCCTTTTTTTGGGGGGGGGGGGGGGGGGGGATAGTACGTTTTATGTCCCATCAAGTGTTCAGATTAAAACAAACAAAAAACAAACAAAAAATATGTTATGCAGTTCCAACATAACTTAGTAGAAGATACGGATGAAATTGTTGACCAGTCCGAAACAGTGTGAGTAACTATTCAGAAAGGCGCTATGCGTGGTGTTTCCCGCAGTATAAGACATTGAGGGCTTGCAGATGCCCAGTGACTCCTATCAAATTAACACAGTAAGTATCCGACCTGCACAATAACTATACATATGGTTATTTAAAAAAAGCTACATGTACAGGAGAAATGAACCTGATCGATACTCGTAATCTCCTGACATCAAAGGACGGAAGGGGGTATGTGTATTTCATGATCATTTTCCGATATAGTTTTACAGAAGCGCACCAGGCGTGTGTTTAGAGGTAGCGAATAACACTAGCCAGTTTGCCCTTGTCAGCTCTGTGGCCCTGTCCTTCCGTGGAGCAATGCTCTCTCAACGGCCACACATGTAAAAAGGCGGATATATTTGTGGCCCTTGGGGGACACGTGCACCCTTTATCTGCATAGAAATAATTACGGACTAATCGTTTTTCTTATCTTTCATCCCACGAGAGCATATTTATAAGCAGTTTGTTTCTTTGAACCTATCATGATCATAGCGGAATCCATTTAAATATCTAATTCGTTGTTGGTCGGAGTGTGGTCTCAGGACTGACTCTATCTTTTAAATGTTTGTACTGACGGAACAAGCAGAGGCAGTCTTCAATACCAACTCCAAAATACAAACTTATGATTCCAGAAAAAGATTACTTTGAAAACAATTATGGCGGCGTTATTCTGCTTGGCCAATGGTTGTTCTTTAGTAGCGAGAAAAAAAATTACGACAGATTTTACTGTAATTTTTATGGAAAGTGGATATTAATGCGAAATGGGAAGTCAGGAATCCATCACTGTATAATACTATTCATCAAATCATTGTGTAGTCATTCATACTCTCCACCTGTATATGATTTTGGATCTGTCTTACGTCTATTTGTTAAAAACCTTTTCAGGGTTTAGTATATAATTTGAACGGTTTTTAGCTTTAATATGAAGTAAGTTATTCAACTATACCGCTACGTTTAGCTGGACTACAGAGGGGATGTTTTATTGGGAGAAAATCCTATAAACCAACTTTGGTATCGCCGTCAACAGAAACCTTTCCTGGATATACACTGTGTTGTTTTTCATGTAAAACATACCGTGACATTTATGTAAAATATAACAAAACTATTGTCCATACATCACACGGTATATAGGATTTCGTTATTTGTAAATTTCATTAACCATGTACATTGTACAAGAGATATGGATATCAAATGTGACTTACACAGCTCATTACAAAGTGTCACACGATTAACACACCTCACTCACTGGTCGGGTTCTCTAATGGCCCAGTCACACTGTTGCGTATGAGAGAAACGTATGAGTTGCGTATGAAAAATTCATAATATAATTATTTTCATACGCACAAAAAGCCCTTGAAAATACAGAATTGTGCGTATACTTACCGTATTGAACCTATGAGTAGCGTATGAGTAGCGTATGGCCAGCGTATTGAAAGCGTATTGACAGCGAATGTCAGCGTATGACCAGCGAATGTCAGCGTATGACCAGCGTATGAACAGCGTATGGCCAGCGTACCGCCTATCACGTGACAAAGTGCCTATATAAAGACGGAAACATTGCTGCATTATTGCAGTGTCCTAGGCTCGGTTATAACCGGAACAAGGACGTTAAGCCCCATCAATCAATCAATCATGCATTATTGCAGTAGACGGCGGACGATCAACATCTCTCTCGACATCTCCTCGACATCTCTCTCAACATCTCTCTCGACATCTCCTCGACATCTCTCTCGACATCTCTCTCAACATCTCTCTCGACATCTCCTCGACATCTCTCTCGACATCTCCTCGACATCTCTCTCGACATCTCCTCGACATCTCTCTTCATCATGCCTCCTAAGAAGCAATCATCGTCTGCCCGGGCCGAGTACAATACACCTTCCGCCAACGTATGGCAACTTATGTCCAGCGTACTCGACCTATGAGTAACGTACCTATATCGTACCTCTAGCGTATTCAGCGTATGCCTAGCGTATGCTTAGCGTATTAACCATACGTCCGCTTACGCACAAAATTTCTGAACATGCTCAAAAATGTATTTCTGCCTCAGCGTATGCCAGCGTATGCCAGCGTGTTTGAAACGTGTACAACCTATGCCTAACGTACCCCTAGTGTATGTCAGGCGTATACCAGCGTATGAGTGATAGGTTTTCATACGCTGGCATACGTAGTACGATACGCAACAGTGTGACAGGGCCATAATGACCGACACAGTTCCACCAGGCCGTTTTAGACCTTTACTGATACATTGAGTACATTTACATCCGGGACCCAGGCACACAATGCCTCTATTGTTGTACATATTTATATGACGCACACTAGCATTAAATTGTGATTAAAATGCAGCGATGCTCATTGATAATTAAATAATTTTATTATCAAAGACATCCATTGTCATAACAGAGAGCTAACTTCCGTAAGCCTTCTAGGTACTGTAGAACATATGGTGTTCCATCGCACAGAATATCGCAACTCGTCTAAGACAAATAGAGATGTACACGTGTGTGTCACTATGTAAGTGTGAGGTGTACACGTGTGTGTCACTATGTAAGTGTTAGGTATACACGCGTGTCACTATGGAAGTGTGAGGTGTACACGTGTGTGTCACTGTAAGTGTGAGGTGTACACGTGTGTGTCACCATATGCATGTGAGGTGTACACGTGTGTGTCACTATGTAAGTGTGAGGTGTACACGTGTGTATCACTATATAAGTGTGATGTGTACACGTGTGTGTCACTATGTAAGTGTGAGGTGTACACGTGTGTGTCAGTATGGAAGTGTGAGGTGTACACGTGTGTATCACTATATAAGTGTGAGTTGTACACGTGTGTCACTATGTAAGTGTGAAGTGTACACGTGTGTGTCAGTATGGAAGTGTGAGGTGTACACGTGTGTGTCACTATGTAAGTGTGAGGTGTACACGTGTGTGTCACTATGTAAGTGTTAGGTGTACACGTGTGTGTCACTATATAAGTGTGAGGTGTACACGTGTGTGTCACTATATAAGTGTGAGGTGTACACGTGTGTGTCACTATGTAAGTGTGAGGTGTACACGTGTGTATCACTATATAAGTGTGAGGTGTACACGTGTGTGTCACTATGTAAGTGTGAGGTGTACACGTGTGTGTCACTATGTAAGTGTTAGGTGTACACGTGTGTGTCACTATATAAGTGTGAGGTGTACACGTGTGTGTCACTATATAAGTGTGAGGTGTACACGTGTGTGTCACTATGTAAGTGTGAGGTGTACACGTGTGTATCACTATATAAGTGTGAGGTGTACACGTGTGTGTCACTATGTAAGTGTGAGGTGTACACGTGTGTGTCACTATGTAAGTGTTAGGTGTACACGTGTGTGTCACTATATAAGTGTGAGGTGTACACGTGTGTGTCACTATATAAGTGTGAGGTGTACACGTGTGTGTCAGTTTGTAGGTGTGATGAGTACAAATGTGTGTTACTTAGTCAGTGTAAGATTATGTTAGCATATTCACCTTTTCCCTAATTTTGTAGCTCTTCAGTTTGGAGTTATAAAGGAGATGATACTACTGATTAACCTTTACTTGACAGCTTTGCCTTTGTAATAAAAACATCTTCTCTAGAGAAGTCAGAAAACTCACAAACAAAACGAAACGCATTAAATTCAGTTAGCGACTTTAATGACAAACTAGTTGGAAATAGTTGTCCCCAAACAGGCTCCCACATAAGTGTAACTATTTATTGTTTTCCACTTAAAGTCAGACCTTGTGTAAATGTAAACTTTATTTATGTTACACCAATTGATTAGCGAGATATACCAACTTATATTAATCACTCTTGTCGACTCGGATGCGTGTTCGCGCGTGAGGGGTTCTTACTGTGGGAGGAAACCGGAGTACTTGGGAAAACCCACGTGGTCGGGCAGGTGGCCCCTTACTTTTCACGTCCGATCGGGGAATCGAACCCCGGCCGCCAGGGTGAAAGGCCAGTGTGTTACCACTGTGCCACTCGACCATCCATAGTTCCAATGAAAAATATCTATCCAGTTTTCAAGAAAATGATTCTCCAGGTGAATAAATGGATTTACAATGTTTTATTTTTACAGTTAAAGATATCGTGACGATTGTTTTCGAACTCAATTTTTATCGTACTGATAAAACATTGTGTTCACCTGCCAGTTTTGAACATACATAGGTACCATTTCTCACGTAATATTCAAGATAATAGACAGTTTTAGACATTACAGCTGTATTTAGCTATATTGATTATTACACACGGTGCTTTTGTGAGAAAATATCGTATATTTCGTTTAGTTATTTTTGATCAAAGTTATTAAATTATCTATTCGGTATATTTTTTCGCAAATTAACTTCTCATTGTAAATATCGGAATTTCAAATGAAGTATTTATTGATAGCCTAAATAAACACTGTTTAAAACCTTTCCTAAATCACAATAACGTCGACACGCCTGGGATGATATCATGAGCCCTGTTTAGAACATTACTTGAATTTATTTTATTTATTTGATAGAGATACCAGGGGAATTGTATTACGTAGCCCTCATAAACACACGCAAAACGTAATTATGCATTTCATGACGGTTTTTCCCCTGCCTTGATCACGACTGATGCAATAAATTTGGCATTTAAATAATCCTTCGCAGGAAGCTTGCTATTTTTTATTAAACTAACATGGGTTTTGTAATCGATTTTCACATGTTTTGTTCTAAGTTCGATTTGTTTTAATTTCTTTTAACACCCTATTTCCACCATACTATATCACGGTCGGCAGTTTTGATGCATTTTCCCGAAAAAAAATTCTTGGTCGTAAATTCTTTTTAATTATTTATCAAAAATTTTAGACAATTTATTTTTTTGGCACAGACGAGACGATGCTAGGTGTGAATAATTATTATCTTCCATGTTTTCATTATCCCACTTCTTTCCTCAATACTCGTAACATGCGTATCATAATAATATTACATTTCATGTGTAGTTCAAAACTTTGGCGATGAAATATAGATAGACAATTTATTGGTGGTTCAGAACATCACGTGATCAAATGTAGGATATTCATTGGTATTTAGTACATCACGTGATAATACTGTATGTAGGATATCCACTGGTATTTACATGTAGTACATCACGTGATAAAATGTAGGATATTCATTGGTATTTATTACATCACGTGATCAAATGTAGAATATTTATTGGTAGCTAGTACATCACGAGATCAAATCTACGACACGTATTGGTAGTTTGTAGTTTCAACCAGTTGACGGCAGGAATTAGGATGTAATTATTTTCTCTTTGATATGACATACCCCAATAGATGGCGCTGCTGGTATTTGCAGGTGCAAATGGGCTAATGCATAACTTTTACGTGTCTAGTCAACACAGGTAACAGGGAGCACACGTTTTTTTCTTTTTGTTTATTTTTTCTATTGTTGTTATTTTTGTTTTCTACTAGTAATGAGCTAAATAGGTTAAGTGAGGAAGTTGTATGATGTGTACGAAATGTGTATTTTTGTGTAAGTGTTCTGATAATCAAGATCTTTTTTAATAAACATATCAGTCAGTGCCTTGTCGCTGTTAATCTTATGGATTATGTAGAAGAGTAGGTACATGTACATAGCCTGGTGGATCATGTTTTTTTTTTTCATACGAGTGGTTCTATTGCAGGACACGGTCGTCATACATGTAGTTTTTTGTTGTTTTATTTTTTAGTTGTTTTTTTTTTAATCGAAAATAGTCAGATGAATTAGGCATTAAGGCAGGTTTAGATTTTCTGCACTTCCCCGGGTTTCATGTTATGATAGCACTTAGCATTGGTACTTGTAAAAACTAAAGAGCGAGTAGAAGGACCAGGTGATCGGCAAAAGTGAGCGTCTTCTGTTTCCTTGACGACGCCTCTCGTGGAAACTTGGTTCCAATCTAGTGTCGCCACGTTTATAATCTGAGAACGGCGGTAGTGATATGTTTGTGAGCATCAAAAAGGTTATATACAGCTACATATTGTATTTCATTTTATTCTTAAATACCTATGCTATTCTGATATACGTAAGACATTTTTTGAAAAGTTACCATTTTAAAAAGCCAAGCATGTTTAAATTGATACAGTTATTTAACGGACGAAACACAAAAGAAATAGAAAATTTGGCCAAATACTTGAAGAAAAAAAAACAAAAAAAAAAAAAAAAAAAAACCGCTAATGCCAAAAGAAATTAATTAACTTAATCATGCTCTCCGAGTATATTTTGTCTTGCACGTATTTATTATACTTTGATATTGTCAATGTTATGCTGATGTGCATAATAATGATTTTGTATGATACTGATGAGTCGCAATACTCAAAGTTAATAAAGAACTTGATAAAGAACTTGATAAAGAACTTGATAAAGAACTTGAGCATATGAACATTCTCCTCATTTGGTATGATTTCAGTGCCATATTTTACTAATTATTAGCTTTACAGGGTAACTTTTCCATTTTCCTTATTTACGTACTTACCTGTTTTATACTTTCATTGTACTTACTCATGTTGCATATACGTTTATCGTGTCAAGGACGAGACTGCGAGAGTACCCAAATGTGATATAAATCTGTAATAGCCAGAAAGAGTGTTTACACGGCCAGTGTACTTGACGAAATACAGTTGTCGAACGAAACAGAGGACGCTAACTCTTTATAAACACGCGGTCTTATTATCATTGTTGTTTTATTAAGAGTCTCCATGTAAATGTTTTTTTGTTGTTTTTTTTTTTTTTTTTCATTTTACCGATTTTAATTTAGAATTACGGTTTCGTTATTATGTCAATATTTTTTGATTTCCGCCCTTTATATGGCCGATTTTAATTTAGAATTACGGTTTCATTACTATGTATTCGATTTGACACCTACAACTCTATAAATAAATAAATTGATAAAATCGTTTAATAATTCGAAATAATGCAAAACGTTTCATCATATATGTCCAATATATTTATATGGAACAATTGCAAAAGGCTAAAGAGCGATGCGGAATATTAGATCAAATTTGGAGATATCCTAATGCCAAGGGAGTCGACGGTGAGAAATATTACAGGGGACGGATTGAGATCTGATGTTGTCATCCTGGGACGCCAGGGCTAATACAAGTAATATGTATTCTTTTTTTATGTGGGTCCGTCGTTTCAGACACTGACGTCTATTTAGCACAAAGCCGATCTTATATTAATTCACGTTTGGGAATACGGCGAACAGTGATTGATAGACGGGTCTGTCCACCGTGGCGGCTCCGGTAATTAAACAGACCGGTGGTCAGAGTAGAATATTATGGGATGGATACATTATTGTGCTTTTTACATTATAGGGAAGTTGTGTCCAGAGAAATCAGTCTTTTATTCTATAACGAGGCCGGAATTAAACTATGTGATGTTGGTAAGGAAAAACAATTTGTAAATTATGCCGATTTTATGGATGTTCGAGATTAAGGTTTAGCATATAAGGGTCATGAAAGATTAGAGAACAACCTTGGTCGGTTATATTTAGGATGAATCCGCCAAAACAGGAGAGTTCAACAAGGGGAAGGAACTCATCAACAAAGAACCATTAAAGTTAGTCAACAGGCTTCATTCTAACTAGATAAATATAAAAGAATCGTCAAATATAACATCAAATGACATTTCAGTGATTACTATGATTAAGAGTAATTTAAATAGCTAATCCAGTGATATTGATAAATCACTGCTATAGTGCAATTTAACAGAAGTAATGTTATTAATTGTAAGTATGTATCATGGCTAACCACCGACCTTGCTTTTAAGTAAATACATGAAAACACATAGAAACCTGGGGAATTCCCGCCTTTTTACACCAGAATCCTACGTCATTCTATTTTCAGTAACAGTGTGTACTTGTGATTTTCTAAATCTCAACACACTACTCTTTATCTTCGTATCATATATAAAGTACCCGTTTCATGTTGCCAGGGTGGGGGTTTGGTTTGTTTTTGTTTAACGTCCTATTAACAGCCAGGGTCATTTAAGGACGTGCCAGGTTTTGGAGGTGGAAGAAAGCCGGTGTACACACGGAGAAAAAACACCGGCCTACGGTCAGTACCTGGCAACTGCCCCACGTAGGTTTCGAACTCGCAACCCGGAGGTGAAGGGCTATTGATAAAGTGTCGGGACGCCTTAACCACTCGGCCACCGCGGCCCCTCGCCAGGATGGGGGAGCCCTGTGTTCAGCTCTATGAAGAATACTGTGTTCTCACACAGGAGGGGTTTTCTCACTGCACACAAAAAAAAATCTTATATTCTGAAAATAGTTTTAAAATTTAATTAAGTTATGCCGCCATTGTTTGTCAATCTTAAGTAATCGCCACGGATTTCTTGACATCTTGGTACACGCACCCTCTGTTTTTTCTTATTGTTTTTACGGACATGTATATATGTGATAGGATAGCATTTTAATGTGTACCTGTGGTATCGATTCCGCTTTTAACATTCATTACGGAAATAAGAAGTTTGTAAGCACATACATATAAAAAGTATACTATCAAGGAAAGAAATATTTCATAATTTAATAAAGAAAAAAAAGGGGGGGGGGGGGGAGATAACCCTTTACCATAAATCGATACAATCTATAAATACATGATAATACGTATTACGTCATTCCTATTGTCTAATATGAGACAAAACATTAACACACGAGTAATTCATTCAAAGTTTTTATGTGTCATCAATGCGATTAATTACCGCTGTCATATAATTAGAATGATATTGGTCTCCTACATGCCATTCCGTTTGACTTTTCGATAATACTTTAAGTTTTACCATCTTCTACAACACAATAACGTGAAGTTCAAATGTCAATCAATGTTATATAAAAGTACCTCTTCACTATAAATTGAGCACGCGATAATCAGAACCATGAGGCCTATTTCCATGTTCATTGCTTTAGATAAAATTTCGTCTTCATTCATATTTACATTTAAGTGTTTTATTTTTTTTCTACGTTGAAGTATTATTTTCAACAACAAAGATGCTATCATAGTGAGAAAATTGATTGTTGTGTTGTCGTTTACTCGTGTAAATGGTTTACAAGCAGTATCAATCCTACAGAGTGATTTCGAGGTTTTTGATATCATATCGTGACGTCATTCGTCACCATTCATGTTTATAGAAGATTTAAAATTTATAATTCCGAATTAAATGTCCTATATACAGATATCGTATTTGTGTTTCAGTCTGTTACAATGCTTTCATAACTAGTAATTCAAGGACATGATTACGAAAATAGACCCTTAATGAGCGCACGATCTTCCCGACATGTTCAGTAGAGTCAGAGGTGACGGAGACAGAGTCGAGAGGAATAACATTGTATCGCTAGCTTTATTTTTCAAGTTTAACGAGGCTTAATTACAGGAAATACGAATAATTCTCTTCAAGTGTTATTTAAAACCTGTTCATTTTCACTCAAAGCACCTTACTTCTTGTATGCACGCGAATTACATGCTCTAAATGACACTTTAATGTGAAATAAACTCACGTCGACCAACCAGGTTTGTGATCCTATCCTAATCAAGGCCAGAAAAGTTAGAAAAAGTGTCCAAATCGGCGTCATCACTAGCAATTAGCCGAAAATTGTCCTTAATGAGTCGTTTAGCGCGCCTAGTGTTCGTTGAGTCGCTCTAAACACGAAGGCCGATAGAAAATGACTTTAACAGTAAAAACAGGAAGAAAAAATAGATTGATGAAAATTTGTTTTTCGGCCATTTACGCTGTTGTCTGTGCAAAGTTCTTCAAGGATTTCGATTGATATGCCTGCATGTCTACTCTTAAAGAATACTCATTTGCTGAATATTATTTCTTGGCTGTGCATTTGGGGATCGTAAGCTTGGATCCATACCAAAATTGTTTGGTGCATTGCACACAAACGAATGAAAGGATATTTTGCACGTGTTGTTCAGAAACACATGACGCAAAAGTGGAAAACATGCCGATTGATTATACATTTATTTTCCCTTTGCCATTTTTGAGAGAAAAACTTAAAACACACTTTTTGGTTTGTCTCGATGGAAACAATTAGATTACAATCCCCAGTTGGTTTGATCGTAGACAATATCTTGTGTATGGTTCAGAAAACTTTAATTTCACAGACCAAATGTTTTATATTGAATTAGAACTCCGCACCATTCAAAGTTGTTACTGTCCCATAAATAATGTTCCTGAGTCGTTAACCGTTATACCATGAACGTTATGCTACGGTATTTTCCGTGAAACTATGAGACGGACCAACATTTGTAATACTTCTATGCGTTCAATGTGGTTTTTCAAATAAAAGATATGCTTTTCTTATCATATATGCTTTTGACCTGATAGTTGGAGTGCTTTTTAGCGATCACTGAGGATTCGCTTTCATAGTAATACAATAAAACAAACGAAATGAAATTAAGTCGATCCATTGTCATCCTAGATATTGCTATGATGATGTTTCGAAAAACAAGAATTCGTAACGATTTGATCTGTACTATACAATAGCTCAACCAGTTCGAACAACAAAATGTATAACAATTCAGACGCTATTTTCTTGTCGCGTTCGAATTTGCGATTTTTGCATACGGATGAGAGTCCGAAGGGGTTGATTTGAGGAACACCGCCAACATTGTTGGAGACGAGAATGAGAACCGATTAAAGGGATAGGTGATTGTTTAGGGAGCTATCGATTGAGACACTTCCTAGAGAAACTGACGCCACCGACACGGTTTTAATGAGAACACAACCATACTATTCTAAGTTAGGGATTAGAGAGGAAATTACCTTAAAAAAGGAATGGTGTTTAATTCTTACCCTTGCCAGAAGTCTCATCTGATAGGTAGGCTGATTTGCATACCTATTTATCCTAAGACACCGCTTGTCTTCCAATGTTTTAATTCTCATACCTAGAAAACAGCTGTTTTATACAATGTAGTATAACGCTATAGATGTGTTTCCTCTTCGTCGCACCGTTTCAGTTTTTTCGGATTTTTTATTTTTTTTTTTTTCGTTCTGAATCTTCTGAATGGCAAATAGTCTCCACAAGGAGTACTTTTAAACTCCCAAACAGAGAAAGAATTACCAGGAATAACTACTGTATTCTACTTACCGTGTGAAGGAATTATGTCTAAGCTGTTCGCTTGTTGTGTAGAACAGTAATAAAGTATCAACTTTGACTTAAATTCTAATTTAGTATAGGAACCTTCTTTTAAAGCAGCATGGTTGATGTGGAACGGTGATGAAGAATTTTGCACTTTAATATAAAAGAAAACATTACTGGAAGTATCCAACTTTATCATACTGACTGTTCTAGATTACTTAATGTCCTATCCAATGTATTGTTTTCTTATTCGAGTTTTCGTAAAGACAAAGAATATTCATCTGCTTTGATGACATCAAAGATTTCATTTAACAAGATTTTTTTTTTATATCAAGCAGTCTTCAGATACAACTTATGAAAAGATCGTATTGAAAATAAAACACTAAATCAGGAGATAAAAAAAACAGAGCAACGAGAAGTTTTAAACTGTTTACCAAACACTTAAAAAAAAATAACCCCCTTTTTTTGGGGGGGGGGGGGGGGGGGGGAGGAATTATTAAACCGAATATATTTTCGCTTTAAATTAGTTTAAATGTATCTATTTAACATAGGAGAATAACAGCGAGTATAAAAATTGAATAGGATGCTTAGATTTATGAGAAAAAAAAATTCTACTCAGGATACTATTTTCATTGGCTTCATTCAAGCATTTAACTGTTACCAGATGATAGTTTACAGTTGATATGAATACAAGTTGGGATAAATATCTATGTCTCCCTTCAGGGTAAGGTTTAAGACTGAAGCAAAAATACGCTTGACTTTCCCGCTTATTGTATAAATGACGTCGTAAGCTCAAACCCAATGACAGCAGAATTTTCCAGAAGAAATGATAAAGTTCCTCGAGTCAACGTAAACTACACGCTTAAAAAGTAGTTTTTTTACGCAAGTCTAGCTTATTGTGTATTTCACATACGTGTGTGGAAATCGTGTAGATATCGTAAACTTGTTAACAATTGCATGATATCTGATTATTTGAAATTAAGCCTTTTTACTGCGCATTGATATACCTTTATCAATAAGAAATGATGCGAATTTAAACCGGAGATTCAGTATATATACATATCACTACCATGTCCATATCCACTTATAGAGTTGTCCTGTCTTACATTTCCCAAATTCGAAAACTTTGGTAATTTCGTATCTAGGATAGCGCTTATAATAAGATTGTGTCAACTGAATTATTATAATAGTCTGTAGCGTCATAAACTGTGAAGCTACTTTATTTATTTATTCAAGCATTGAACTGTTTTGCATGGTATTTATGGTCCATTTCAATGCCAGAGCTTTGCAAGCAAACAACATAATGTGCGTTAGAACATTATGGTTTGTTTGCTTGCAAAGTTCTGGCATTCAAATAGATCATAAATGCCATAGACAAACAATTCAACGCTTATATTTACATTCCTTTTACTTTTTTTATTTTTTAAATGCTATAATTCATATTCAAAATTCATAATTCCCGCCTTATCGACAGTCAGCAGATTTTGTGTCAGTCGTTGGAACAACCGGAACATGGTCGCGTGCTTTTTGGCAAACAAAATAGTACATGGAATTTTTTTTTTAAACTCAATTTTGTTAATCATTTTATTATCAACGTAATGCACAAATGGCATATTTTTTATAACAAATAATGTAGACAAAATAATTAGTCGTTACATTTGTTTATCCTGGATATTGTAGTTCCGGTTTGTGTTGTATTAATACGCTGATAAGTGTAGCGCGTGATGGATGGCATTAAACGTTCATCAATGCCAGAGCTCTCAAACAGACTATATAGTGACAATGCCAGACAAATGTGAATACATTGTATTGGGTCTTATGTTACAAAATGTTAACAGATTTAGAAAGCTTTCGATGCCTGTTGATACCGAAAGTAACTAGTAGCGATGTTTTAGATTGTTTGACTTACCTAGAGTTGTATTTCTACTCTGACTGGATAACTGTGAATTGTAGAACAGTCTTATAACTACTATTTACACCTAAAATTAGGTGTTTCCATCGAGATAAAGAGGCAAAAGGTGACCTGTTATAGAATGCGCCTTCTCTTTTTGGCACAGTCACGATTCTGAATTAGATGAATAATAAAGATTCCGGACTACCCATCCACTGCCATTCTTTAAGTAATATAGAGGAGAAGAAGGGGATATAGACATGATTATTAACAGTCAGGTTGATTAAACGACAAAGACCAATCATCTGCCAAGTCAGATCAAAAGTCCATGATTTTCAAATTGAAATGTAGGTCACTATAGCCTGTATGGTTCTATTGCCATCTAAATACAGGTTTTACACATATTTTCTAGTTAAAGTATCTCTCCGGTCAGTAAAGGTATACTGAAATGATTGTTTAAATCATTTCCCTTTTGTCCTCGACCATGCCTGATAGCCCTAGTATTTGGAAACCAGAAACTTGCTTAACCCCTTAACCTCACACTTAAACTCTATATAATTTTCTGGGTGTGTTTCGGTTACGAAAATAAAGAATTCGTACAGTATATCCAAAATGTTGATGATTAACCAAACCTAGCGATGTTTGACATTTCACATTCTGGTGGTATACAATTACACAATATATCTACTTTTCTAATCAAGAATAGTGTCATTACTTTAATTAAAATGACAAGACGAGATCTTACATCAGACCTGACGGCCTCTAACTTGTATATTGGGAGGGTAAACATTTTGATTGGTCTAACTTGGCTCAATCGGCATGAAATGAACAAATTAAGTGATATTTCGCGTTCAGGAGCTTTTAATTACTAGGTTATGTCGGTTTGCTAATTGCACGTGATATTCTACACGTAGTAATTAATTAGCAACTACTCATTACGTACGGCCATTTTGTACAAAACATGATGTTTTTATAACGGTTTTATGAGTATATCTTTTTCAGAAACTTGTTTTCATGGAAATTGAAACTGTCGTCTCTGCCGCTCTCCGAAATAGCACGGCAGTACTGCAATTAGATAACAAACAGTATGGAACAAAATGGCCGCATACTGACGGTTGATAGACACGTGAATAATTTAGACATCGGCTGAATGTTTGATAGCAGCCGAGTGTCAATCAACTGGTTAAAGAGTCGATCTTGCGCAGACCCTGAAATCGACACCAGGCCTGCTATGGGAATGCCTCGAATTGAGTTTGATCGGGACAGTCGTCTCAGGCGATTACAGATAACGGACTTGGACTGAAATGGTCAATTATTTTCGCTTTTCTCTTATTTTCTTCAATTATAGAACGAAAATAAATATATAGCCCAAAGGATATGGTATGACAAACAGTGTTGTCCCGCGTCGCTTATTCCATTTATAGATAAACTAAACATTTTACATTTGATAGAAAGTTGTATCTGTAAATAAGATGAAGGCCTAAACTTGAGAAATAATCTCATAATATCAAGGTTCCTACGACGAAACAGTTGTACGTGTATACACCAGTCTTAAATTACATACTGATCATATTCATACAGTTATATCCAATGGGTGATATCAAATTGAACAAATGTTTAAACTTACATCAGCCGAGTATACAGTTAATAAGGTATTATGTAAAGCGTTGTTTAAAATATCATAGTGTCTTTGTTCGCCAATGAAATTATCTTTCTTCTTTGATTTCGACAAAAAACACAGACACACATTAACAGACTCATAGGTATTGTTAGTAAATTACCACGGGATTATTTCATAAAGGTCATCTGATTTGACCAATTGTGAAAAACTCAAAGGACAAAGTGTGAGTGTAAGAAGACTGACCTTTTCGTGTGGCGTAACTTTGTACTGTAAGTCAGTTATATACAAAAATTCCAACTTCACACTGGTAGGAGAAATATATATATCAATACCACTTATTCAAGCAGTGTAAGATTATGTTTCGCCTGGGATTTCAACTAAATGACTTTTTGTGCCTCCATGTTTGATGCCAGTAGTAAAGTTGGCACTTTACTTTCCCTAACCAGTTGTAATGGCTGGATGCGTGCCGTCCTGTTCCTGTCCATGCTAGTCACTTCTCGATTCTTTACTACCCCTCTGATAGTAATTAATGCATATCTGGAAACTCGGAGAGAATACAGAGACGATACCAAAACAGATGGTCCTTTCCCAGAAGTATTGTCCTAAGAGTCGGTTATTTGTGCCAAATTTAACAATTGGTTTGTATAAATTGAGCATAACTCTTGTGGACAATCCGTCCTCATACTGGTATCATATCATGTATGGTGTAGACACCTTATCCGAATCCACTTATACAAAGGGTGTTGCCAGCTCTGGGGCAGCTTTCATATACATTGCACCTTTGAAGATAAAACATGCATTATATAAAATCTTTTCTTATTTCCATATTAAACAAGTCTTCGTATTGTTTTTGCTGGCCTTGAGGTTTTAATGTAAAAAAAAAATATAAAGGACAAAACTCAAACGGCGGCAACCATTTTGTTGGGCCATAGTCAATTTATGATATAACGTCATTGTCCATATAATGACGTCACTATCGATTTCTGACTGTCGCAGCCAATGAAAGTGACATATTCAAAAAATGTTACATACACTGTACATGACAGGCTAATTACCTAGACAACAGGCCAATTATGTGGTGAAATGAGATCGATTTCAATATAGTCGCCTGAGTTCGAACCCAGGACCAGTCTCTCATTGAGTCGGTACATATGTAGGAAGCATTTTATCAAAGTATTCAAATCAGGGTAGAATATAATATAAAATCATAGACAAACTCTTTATCGATTTACAAAATTACACACAACTTTACGTAGTATCATAATCAAGGTTGGCTTTTAAATTTGATGGTTCATGACAGCCTCTTATCGAAACTACAACGATATGAAAAATATCAAAGCCAACACAGTCCTTAACATGCATCTTATTCCTATTTATTTCTGTCCGAATTTACCTACTTATATATTCATTTTACGTTCATTTCTTGATTTTTTTTGCACTGATGAATATTCCCCCTGTCAGTAATGGTAATATTGTCTCTTCATATCTCCGCGGTCTGTAGGCTATTGGGCGTCCCGACACTTTATCACTAGCCCTCCACCTCTGGGCTGCGGGTTCGAAACCTACGTGGGGCAGTTGCCTGGTACTGGACATAGGTCGGTGTGTTTTCTCACAGTTCATCAAGACACTAAGACAGACTCATTCAGGTTTTGGTGCTGTTTTACGGTTTTAACTGAGAGCAAACAAAGCTTCAATATACATGGTGTTACTACTTAAATTATAGTATCATGTACATTCTATATTCAATATGTAGTAGACTTTTAATGTCTGTACAGGTCACTGACATCTGCTGCGCCGTCCCCTGAAGTGGTATTAACCGTATACAAAACTTATACACAATAGTGATACAAAATACAAGGATTTTTATCTACCTACATAATGCTCTCTGTCCCGCAAGTGTATAAGGTAGATTTCAGAAAGGCCACATATGACGTTCTTTTACATTTGGCTTTTTAGTTAATAAAATAGTAATTGTACCAGAAAGACCTTATATAACCTTATATCAAGTTAATAAGGATCCCATTATCGTCGTCGTCGTCGTTGCATAATGTGTCATATTATCACAAAAATACACAGTGTATCATTTTTTTAATGAATCCAAGTAGACCATTCATATCCTTCATACCATAAAGAAAAGGATTTCCCCGTCATATATATATATCGCAATTTTACTCCCTATCCTGCACTCAGACATTTCCCCAAAAAAATTCTCAACTATTGACGTTTTATTTTATCAGGAAAATCGTAACTGGAAATTAATTATCAATACCCGAATAATGACAACTAAAGTTGCATAAAAATTTCGAAATTCAGAGAATGACGTTTTGACGTGAAGTCGGCTATTATGTTGACGCCATGACGTCACATCATTGCGACGTCATAATTGAATTAGGAGGTTTAATTACAGGAGTTTACTGAAGGGGATAAACTAGTATTACAATGTTTGATAGAATACTACATAGCGACACATTGTGTAGGTTTGTGGGTATTTATCGTTATGCATCATTTATATATATATATATATAGTGAAAAAATAGTTTGTTTCCATGTGAAAGTAAGAATAAAGATATAATAATAAAAAAAACTCGACGACTGACTTTCAAGCGCTTTCGCAGCTCTTGCTGCTCATCAGGAAAGTGTTTATTTTGAAAAGACAAATAATGACGTCATAAATAATGTGACGTCACAATGGTATACATGTACAACGTTTCAAAACAAGCTAAAATTGTGGCGCCATTTTACACATTTATAACAATTTATTTGTAAAGTTTTTTTATTATTATATCTATATATATATATATCAAAACTAGGTAATCCGCAGCAACAATATCATGATAAATATTTTAGAAAAATAGCTAAATTCCGGACTGTGTTCATCACATAACTAGAAACTTTTAAAAGAAAAGTATTTAACTTTGAGGTCACTATAGAGTGTAACAATACATGTCGAGAGGTACCGAGTTTTACTCACTCTGCACTGATGTAGATATCTTAGAATCCTTATAAAATGTTGTTTATATTGCCGGGTCGCCACTGAACCACACTTTCATCACAACTACCATTCTAAGAACTTCTACTGAACCAGGGGTTGCTGTCATACTGGGATAGTTAATACACCTAAAGTGAATAATATTTGAATGAAGATTTTGAAGGACTCCGAAGGAATTTTGATCTTTTTTGAAACTAGCCGCATCAGACAAAATGTCTGGTGGAACCGATTATAGTCCTTAGTTATGAGATACTTCATTTTCAGGAAGTCTCTAGATAGTTATATCATTTCATCGTATTCTAGTCATTTATAATAGTTATAATACATTGTCTCCCTAGTCACTTATAATATAATACATTGTCTCTCTAGTCACGTATAATATAATACATTGTCTCTCTAGTCACTTATAATAGTTATAATACATTGTCTCTCTAGTCACGTATAATAGTTATAATACATTGTCTCCCTAGTCACTTATAATATAATACATTGTCTCTCTAGTCACGTATAATATAATACATTGTCTCTCTAGTCACTTATAATAGTTATAATACATTGTCTCTCTAGTCACGTATAATAGTTATAATACATTGTCTCTCTAGTCACTTATAATAGTTATAATACATTGTCTCTCTAGTCACGTATAATAGTTATAATACATTGTCTCTCTAGTCACGTATAATAGTTATAATACATTGTCTCTCTAGTCACGTATAATAGTTATAATACATTGTCTCTCTAGTCACGTATAATAGTTATAATACATTGTCTCTCTAGTCACTTATAATAGTTATAATACATTGTCTCTCTAGTCACGTATAATAGTTATAATACATTGTCTCTCTAGTCACGTATAATAGTTATAATACATTGTCTCTCTAGTCACTTATAATAGTTATAATACATTGTCTCTCTAGTCATGTATAATAGTTATAATACATTGTCTCTCTAGTCATTTATAATAGTTATAATACATTGTCTCTCTAGTCACTTATAATAGTTATAATACATTGTCTCTCTAGTCACTTATAATAGTTATAATACATTGTCTCTCTAGTCACTTATAATAGTTATAATACATTGTCTCTCTAGTCAGTTATAATAGTTATAATACATTGTCTCTCTAGTCATGTATAATAGTTATAATACATTGTCTCTCTAGTCACGTATAATAGTTATAATACATTGTCTCTCTAGTCATGTATAATAGTTATAATACATTGTCTCTCTAGTCACGTATAATAGTTATAATACATTGTCTCTCTAGTCACGTATAATAGTTATAATACATTGTCTCTCTAGTCATGTATAATAGTTATAATACATTGTCTCTCTAGTCACGTATAATAGTTATAATACATTGTCTCTCTAGTCACTTATAATAGTAACAATACATTGTCTCTCTAGTCACTTATAATAGTTATAATACATTGTCTCTCTAGTCACTTATAATAGTAACAATACATTGTCTCTCTAGTCACTTATAATAGTTATAATACATTGTCTCTCTAGTCACTTATAATAGTTATAATACATTGTCTCTCTAGTCATTTATAATAGTTATAATACATTGTCTCTCTAGTCATGTATAATAGTTATAATACATTGTCTCTCTAGTCGCTTATAATAGTTATAATACATTGTCTCTCTAGTCACCTATAATATAGTTATAATACATTGTCTCTCTAGTCACGTATAATATAGTTATAATACATTGTCTCTCTAGTCACGGTAACAGTTATAATACATTGTCTCTCTAGTCACGTATAATAGTTATAATACATTGTCTCTCTAGTCACGTATAATAGTTATAATACATTGTCTCTCTAGTCACTTATAATAGTTATAATACATTGTCTCTCTAGTCACGTATAATAGTTATAATACATTGTCTCTCTAGTCAGTTATAATAGTTATAATACATTGTCTCTCTAGTCACGGTTTTAGTTATAAATGTTTTATATATATCGACTGCTAACAAGGAAAAACACGACAACATTGGCGATCGGAGAGATGACAGCCGATTATGCGAGCAATGTTATATGTATTTATGGTCGAAATAAAACGCTTCCTCGAGTGATTTAAAGCTTAACGTTTATATGCCTGCCGATGACGTTCATATTGTTACTACCGCGGTTAACATTTTGAGAACGTGAAATCACTAGGATTTGTCTTTTATAAAGATAGCCTTGTCTTATCATTGTTTTTCTTTGGACTCCTTGTAAGTTTTTCACTTGATTATATTACTATATTACCACCCCACCCCCCACCCCCCACCCCCACCCCCACCCCACCCCCACCCCACCCCTCCACCCTCCCCTATCGATTGCTAATTATCGGTTCAATTAATTCGATACAAAACATGACATGATGATAATTATTCATACCATGACATGGGATACAAACACGGGTGTACGCTACAACATTTCGTTTTTGAATTTCATTTAAGAACCAATAAATAATTGTCACTTTACAATTCTAACGACAGGATACCATTGACATTAACGTTTAATTTGACAAATTGAATATCATTTTACCATGCTTGTTATGGTGATATAAAAAGGTGTTAGCCTGCTGTGATCGGTGAACGCATTGTGCTCAAGAACAATGCATCTTTGCTACAAGGACATGTTTCCAAGATTTACCGATAAATTCATTAGTTTTAATTCAAAACAGGATCTAAGAGTTTGTGATTTGCGTCATTGAAGGAGAAGAGTTGTATAAAATACAAGGTCGATGGAATCATTTTACACTTTCTCAACTTACCTTGTATATAGCTGACTCTACAAAAGGATCAATTATGATTAGAAAAGCTGGTAGTTTGAAGTTTTAGATAAGGAGCTGTATATCAAACCGATAGAAATTTCCCCAGAGTATGCAAGGATCGCTAAGACATGTCTGGGAATAGCTAAACCTAACAGTAGTTGTCCTTGACAATAAGGTTCAGTATGTGGTTAAGTTATACTGAATTAAACAGTTGATTGTGTGAACTGGTGTCTTTCTCGTGTCGTCGTCATATTATCTTACTCGTATAGTCACGCTAACGAAAGACAACAAACACTTCTCCGTATACGGCATTCACTATACATAGTTTGTGTAAGTCGAAAAGGTGCTGTGGTGTATTTAAAATTGATCCTTACGTATATATAATATACTATTGCACTATATTAGACTTGATATTTACCATAAAACATTTAATTGTAATTAACATTATGTAATGCGTATGTAGCTACCGGCCTTGTTCACAATTCCAGAACCTGTTTTAAGTGTTAAGATTTTCTGGAAATATGAGAGCCGTTTACTAATACGGTAGCATGGGTTTCCAACATGAATCCTTGCAATAAACGCTGATGTTACAGTACGATCGTTAACATTATATTAATTTCGGTTGACACTTCATTTTCGATTTTTTTATTTGAAGACTTTCTTCCTGGATTGGTGAAAAAGATATGATTGACGTCATGCAAAATGCTTTTGAATGAATCACATAATGAATATGGAGCTATAGATAATTGGAAAGAGATTTTCGTTATTTTACAGCCTTCGGGGCATCCTTCTGAAAAGATCAATAAAAATATTCTTCTTACAAATATGCATTCGGTGTGTAAAACTCTCCTTGTGATCCGTCATTATATAACTTGTGGAGTAAAGCTGATAAAACAAAAAAAGGTGATAAAACTCAGGTGTAGACACTAAACATACACTATACGTTGTCACAGCCGCAACGGTACATCTGTAAAAAGGCAATGTCTTCTGAACCGCTCTGCTTAGAGTCATCTAGAGTCATAACATGAAACGCCATAGCAAACCGTAGGTCTTTATAAAAGTTGTTTTTGATTACTCTAATCTATTTGTTCGCCAGACTCTAAATTAATACTGAATTTGGATCGGGACTCATTCAAAATGTACAGGAAAATGGACCTGATTTAGGGGAAGATATGGGCTTTCTGCTTCATCGACGAAACAGGCTTACAATTTTACATAGGCTACTACCTGTGCATATACATGTACATGTGTCTATATTACGTGACCCCTGTCATGAATTACTACAAACTTACTAGCAGTCAAGTAGATACTTGGAAACTGTCGTTGTGCCATTTCTTTCGTCATATTATCAATTTCTCCTTGACACATACGGCATATAGCTCTCTCCGCTTTTGTAAACGATTGTTTATTAAATGAGAGTTTGTTATCAGCAACTCGTTACGTAGGAAACGAAGGTCATACCCGTAGGAACAATAGGTGTCAAACAAATGACATTTACAGAGCTGCCGAATGTAAACCTGACAAGATGGTTCTGTTGTGGGATATGACATAACCATATTTGGTACACGTTGATTGCGCATGCTCGAAATGGTCTAATGATAGGGGCTGGTGATATAAAAATGTTACTTTGTCGATATTTGTCTGTAGAACGCTGTTTTTTTTTTATTGGGCTCAGGAAACTTTCATTTTGTGTATAGCTGATAATGTGTGTACAAGAATAAGACGATCATACCGTCATGTAAACTAGATATTGTACATCCTTGTAAACAGACGTATGTACCATGGCATGCTACAGTTTACGTACTCTCTCTCTCTCTCTCTCTCTCTCTCTCTCTCTCTCTCTCAAGTTCAAGTTCAATTTATTCCAAGGACCTATCGGCCCATAAGTGAAAATAACAACATGGAAATGCATAGGTATACAATAAAACAGTTACATGGTCGGAGAGTGTTCAACATAATATTGTAAGCTTATCCATCTCATTAGTTTAACAAAATAATATTTAACTATTAACCTTTTCTGCCCTTTTTCTAAAAGCTAAATGGATAAATTTACCAGTTTTATTTAGTTCTTTAACATTATTCACACTTAATAATTTGACTAATTTGAAAACACTTGGCTTTCTGTAATAATAATGTTTAATATATTGTTGACGAAGATCAGAGTAAAATGGACATTGTAGTAAAAAATGATACTCGTCTTCAATTTCCTCTAAATTACAACAATCGCATAATCTGTTAGCCCTAGGAACATTATGTTTTCTGCCATACTCTATATTTAAATTATGTGACGAAAGTCTTAATTTAGCTAGACACTTTTTATAAATACTATCAATGGGCTTACTCTCTCTCTCTCTCTCTCTCTCTCTCTCTCTCTCTCTCTCTCTCTCTCTCTCTCTCAAGGTTATGTCAAGTCCTCAAAATGTGAACAAGGGTGATGACATCTAAACAGCGATACATATCAACACGACTGACGTCATATTTAACAAGTATGACGACCTGTAAACAACGAGAAATATCAACATGTCTGACGTCATAATTAACAAGTAATGGTGACAACGGAACCACGAGACAGATCAAAACGTCTGACGTCATAATTTGGAAAATTAACGTTACGCTAACAGTGGCAATAACAAGTATATGGTTTTTCCGACACTTCATTTACCAAAAAATCAGTTAATGAATATTGGAGGTAGTGTGATTGGAAGACAATTCACGCTAGGACACATTGATGTACAAATTCACCAAAGGGTTGACAGTTATCGAGGACATTAGCAGTATGACCAACAATGATATACAATGTACACCTATACTGACACCAGAAGGGACGTCAAGGATTTAATACAGGTGTGAAAATCTCTTCTTGATTAAACATTTAATTCGCTCGGTTTCTGTCTGCTGACCTTTGAACCATAAACATTGTTGCGTATTGACCTTAGCTTAGAAACTATTACAGGTGGAGGGAGCTAAAAGAAGGATTATTATGTAACCGACTTCCCCGATCTGACCTGTTTCACACGTTCGGTTCCCATTATGGTGGCACATCAATTATATATCACTGTAAATATCATTTAAACAAGCGCGGGCGGTCACACATTGATATTAATACAATTACGTCACCGTTAACATTGATGAGGGTTTACTGAAACTATTGAACGAAGGAAGGTGTTGTCTTTAAGAAACAATTAGTCTTTTTGCGCCTTAGAAATCGGGGGCTAGGAATAAATATAGCTACAATAAAAATAGGGCAACTGTGTTAGCCGATCGTTCGGTATGTTGGTATTTACTAGAAAAAAAACTTATTTAAGTCAAAGTGAACAAATAATATACAGCCAGAGCACAACCACACAGAACAGGATTATTATAATTTTACTGAGTCGCTCAAAGTGTCTAGGTTCTCGTAAATGTTATATTGGCATGATTTTGTGATATTTCTGAAACATGGTTATAATAAACATATTTACAACTAAAATGTTCCGTTGATAATTATGATGGAATACATTTAGTTTTCGTTTATAAATGGTTTCGTTGGTACACAAAAAGACGCATGTAAGTTACCCAGTTCCGTAAAATATAAGATACTTTATCTTTTATAATACTTTATCTATTTATAATACTTATCTATTATGACACTTTATCTATTATAATACTTTATCATTTATAATACTTTATATTTTTTGCTGATGTTTTGTTGATATTTTGTTTTATTTTTTATATTTTTTTTTACATTTTTTGTTAACATTTTTGCTTACATTTTTGCTTACATTTTCTTTACATTTTTTGTTTACATTTTGCGTTACATTTTGTTTACATTTTTGTTAACATTTTTGTTTACATATTGTTTATATATATTTTGTTTATATTTGTCCTTTATTGTATTGATTTTGAGTTTGTATTATGTTGGTATTCTTCGTTTTTTTGTTGTTGTTTTTTTCGAGACGAAAACATTCCCTTTTTAAAACGATTTATCGTAAAATCAAATATACATAACATAATGAAATATGTATGTCAAGGATAAGTATGCCCCCGGTGCAAATCATGTTAACTCTCTACAGGGCTGACGTAATTCAGTATCAACATCTTGATGCATGCTACTTTAAAAGATTCTTTTCTATGATAATGGATATTTTTAAAGATCTGTAACGTGTCGGGGGGATCGGTGATTCAGCTCCTAGGTTTAGACTTGTAATCCCCAATTTGAATTTCAAATGTGTGTTTGGAAATCTTTTGATGCTGAAACATGGAAACCAAAGGATATGTTTAGATCCAGAAATGGTTTCTTTCTTAACAAATCCTATTCTTGATCTTCTTATAGTAGTATTGACTTGAGTTTTATTTCCAACCGTTCTGAATATAAAATAACCAAGTTAGAATATCTTGCATATTTTGCACAAGTCAACTGTTGATTCACAATGCTGTTATTGGACGTGATATGATATGTTTGTCTTTATAGAAAATAGAAAGATAAGACATCCAAACAAATCGTATCTATAGCTCAAAATCGAAAATAAAAATGATGGCAGAAACGGAAATGTAAACATATATTTGAAAGAAATTCAAGGAGAAAAAGACAAGGGGTTCCACTAGAGCAGTTCCTATATCTCTATTTCTCTACATCTCTATATCTCTATGTCTCTATTTCTATTGTTTTGGTTTAATAGGATTTTTAAAATTTCAACATTCCCTTCCCTACTTTAAAACTTATTTCAGCAAGTGACATGCGGCCGATAGCGGTACCTCTTCTAAATAATACAACAACACAACAACATTCGTGAAAGGAACATGGCCCAGATCGAGAACTATTCACACATATATAAAACAGTAAAAAGGCATTATAATGACGAATGCAAGATATTTTGAACAAATTTGTGCAAATACTCTATTCTCTAGAACAATTTGTCTTTTTAGAATACGTCGATTTTGCTGTGTGGTTTACTAATTGTGGCTAGTGGAATGAGTCATTTCGGTACCTCCGCATATGTTTGACACCTTTCCGATCGGTTGTTAAAGTAACCCGCATGCAGCCCTCCTCTCGTGTTCATGGCGACCCAGGTGTGAACCCTCTGATGTTTGCTGCAGCTCTCTGTGGTTGAAAGTCGTGAAATGACAGAAAGACATTATCTAAGAGAATGTCCTAACTTGTTCTGATTTTTAAAATGTGATATCTTTAATTGTAAATCTTAGAAACACAATCGAAAGCTGAAAAAAAAATTCGTTTGAAATGTGTTTCTTTGACAAATAGCGAAGCGGGACTTCGGGAATTGGAAAGCTAAATGTGCACTAGAATAAAGTAGTGTCAGTGTTTGATGTAAATTTAGAGCGCGAACTAAGAGGGGAAATAAAAAATCAGTTAAACATCCAATGCGTTCTAGGCACGTTCAGCAAGCTTGGGGAACATTCCTCTCCATCTCTACGTCGGTTATGACACAACATAGTGTTAAAACAGCCTATTCTCCAGCTCTCTGTGTTCAATCCTACCGTTTCATTAACAAACAAGGTGGTACCTTTTTCATACAATGTATCTATATCCAAAAACTTATGTACAGACAGCAACTGCCCACTGCGAGCTTGTTAGTTTCAATACATTCCCTGTAATTTTTCATCCCGATCTATCCTTCGCTCACGGCCATGTTGTCCAGTCGGTATGGATTTGTAAAACCCTGTGAAAATATGGTACTTTTTTTCTCTATTTGACTGGCAATGTTTTAGGAACAAAAGGCTTTGTTTATGTTACAAAACCGTCATCTCGTGCTCATGTTAGCTGGAAAAAACGTACATGTACACATTAAATTTCATAAAATAGAAACTTCTCGGTTAGTATAATTCTGTTTGATACTTTTATGTATAGTAAGCTCATCATCTTGGTACATCTATCATTCCCCGCCTCCTTTTATTTCTATTTATTGTTAACTGTGGCGATTTTAGCTATCACTTAATATTCAAAATTAGGGCGTACAAGACAATCATTATCAGAGAACTTACATATCCAAACCTCTCCCCAACATGTTCACAAGACAATCATTATCAGAGAACTTACATATCCAAACCTCTCCCCAACATGTTCGACTCAATAGTATGCCATCTCTTTGGCGTGCCGTTAGACGGCATCATGACCAGTTGGCGCGTCCGAGAGACTGCGGGATCGTTCAATGATATATGGTCGGCTTGCGATACTCTAAATCCCCGACTGGCGCGCTAGAGAGGCCAAGCTGTCACAAAATGTTGTATTTCGTAGATGACTTGTCCTCGGTAGCGCCAAAAAGAAATTAATTACGATTTGTTCAAGATGCTCTTGATTGGACTTAATTGTGTTTTCCTAGTGTTTTTAACAACAATGGAATTATTGGTTCACGGATCGAGGCCATCTAGTCTGTTTTCTTTATTTCAAATAAACATCCCGATGCCAAAAACTTACAATACGAAAATTCCGGTCGAATTATTCGATACACATCTTGCTGTAGTAAAATCATGGTTAAATTTTAAAATAATTTATAATTATAAAATGTTTTAATGCGAAACATGTACATACAAACTACATCACGCTGAAACGTCAGATAACACTGTACTTCTTAGTAATGTACAATCTTTCCTATTGGATCCTTAGCAATAGTCATTAAGTACTCACCCAACATACTTGTCGGGTGTAGAAGCCATTCATTCCTCCAAACGATGTCTACCGCCTTAAGGGGACATAAGCTACTTTTATTTTGTTTTTCTCGCGATAAGATGATTTGTACATGTGTTTCCGTTTTTTTATTTGTTTTTTTTTTTTTTTTTTTTTTTTTTTTTTTTTTGGGGGGGGGGTTTTTCAACTAAACGGATGGAAATTAAAACGAAATTTGAAATTGACTTGTGTAATACTTCAACAGAATACCCGGCAAAATATTTCAGACCACAAGCTTATCTTGTCCATTCCTTGGCACATTATTATGTTTTTGATTTTGTTTCTGTCATTATTCTTTAAACGCCAAACTCACGCTAAGCGCTGGCTTCGTTCGTACTTTCGACTATGTCACGCTAAATGAACAAGTGCCATTCTGGATACCTGCATCATTTTGAAATTGTTCTGGGGAAACTGTGAACTAAGTGGATTTTCCCCTGTTTGGAATAATTAAGGCTTCGTGTTTAAAAGAAAACAAAATGTTATCCATTATTACTTTAAACCACTTTTTATTCATTTTTATGACAAAAGGAAGTCGACATCATGGGCTACACAACCATGTTCTAAGAGCCTTGTAGTTACAATAAGGTCGTCATCACAACTTTGTTCGACCTGACACGAGCTATATTGTGAAGATTTGTATTCCAATAAATAAAACAATTGATGTACACAGCTTTTCTTCAGAAAACAATAACTATACGTAATAGGTGACATTTCAGACTTGCCAGTCAGTATTTTAACAGCTGTGTGTGAGTAAAGAAAGATTTTATTTCTGTAATATTGTGCTATGGTCTTGATATTGGTTTTATAATATCATTCAATAGTAATTTAACAATACTCGACCACCTGTATGCGACAAACAGTCTATTTTAACGTACTCTATTTATAGCTAACAAACATTATATGATCATATTGAGAGCTGATAGAAGAACAGGTCACGGACATGATAGCTTTCGTTAGAATATTGCCAATTTTTGTTTATATGAGAAAATATGCTTGGTGATATATTATCAAGAGAGATGAAACGTTTTTCGATGGTTTTAAAAAATATCTACAACTGATGTCGTTTCGTGGAAATGCGTTATTTACATCGCCCCATCAACTAAGTATGTTTTATTTTTTGTAGATGTAGGTGTTTCATACATTTTTAACCTGACAGAGCATTGTTTTCAAGCAATAATAGAAAAATCTTACTCACACAAATATTTTCTTATTTTGCCTACCAGGTCGTCCCTGAAGCCCGAGATAAAGTACTGTAGGGTAGTTTAGTTTGAAACCTGGAGCTTTGTTCGTCACCTGAAGTGTTAATGTAACCTTAATAAAGCTTAGGAGATGTTGGTCGTCACTGAGAGCGCCACCTGGGACAAATATTTAGACTGCCCACTTAACACAAACCTACAACAAGATGAGTCAACAATACTTCAACACTTTCTTCTGCATAATTAAACACTTACACTGAGTATAGCATAAAAGACCAAGACGCCGTTCGGATATTTGTAGCTAAATATGACCATGACAACACCGTATCTTTGTTTTCGTTTCTTAGGTTAGTGTGCTCTCTACCTGGTAGGACCCTTTTTTGGTTTCCCTAACTTGCCATAATAATGTTCTTACTTTTGGTGCCTTATATCACTGACGAGTCCTAGAATGGCCACACAGATGTTCATTGTCTCCAGCATGACTTACGAGTCATGAAATGACCAGACAGCTATACGGTGTCCCTAGCATCACTGCTGAATTCTAGAATGACAAAACAGTTGTATAATGTCCCTAACATCACTGCTGAATTCTAGAATGACAAAACAGTTGTATGCTGTCCCTAGCACTACTGCCGAGTCCTAGAAGGAAAAATCGGTTGAACGATGTCTCCAGCATGACTGCCGAGTCCTAAAAGGACAAAACAGCTTTACGATGAATTTAAAAAACATTATGTGACAGTTATTGTTTCTGTAAGTAAATCCATATTTAAGGTGCGTGTAATATTTCCATCTTGTTTCGATCCTATATTAGATAAATACATATATTTTCTTTGTTAGTGATGATCAATAAGAAAATGTTTAATACTCAGATATCGAAAACAACAATGATTCGCATGTAAAATCTTCATGTACAATAAAACCGAGTGTTCCAGTGGGGTTAGCGTCCTCTGTTTCAAAACCATCAGTCACCGTTCAACGCTAGGCCAAATCCGGGTTAAGTCAAATTCTCAAAATGAGAACTATTATAGGGACAACGGAACACGTCTGACGTCATATCGTATAAAGAAATTGAATATGACGTCATGATGTCGTTGATCAATTAAACCACCCTTACCATTATACAACAAAATATACAAGTACTCATATGCATAACCTGTAGATGTTTAATTTTATTCTATAAGCACTAGTCAATCGCCCGTTGTCAGTATAATGTGACCGGGTGGGGTGTCCTGTTGGGTGTCTTCGGCAGTATGCTTCATTGAGGTAGCACTTTAAATCGGCAAAAGTTCCGGCCTATCACAAGGATACTTAACACAAACATACCGCAGCCTCCCAAAACACACATATGTGCACTTATCACACGCATGCATATCGCACGCATGGGAGGCCGTCCTTAAATGACCTTAGCTGTTGATAGGACGTTAAACAAATAAAACCAAACTTGTCACCCCAGTATAGTAAATCATACATTACAGTTATGTTGATACCAGTTGGAAACATACTATCTCCGACAGTGGTATCAATCATTCTAATATAAACTGACACACCTCTCGGCACCTCCGTATTGCTCAAACCTCTGGATTCCACACACTTGGCCTCGAGCATCGTCAAAAATCCCTAAAACGATTTAACAACTATATGATGTACTTATATAGATCATTAATTTAGTGAATCTATCACAAATTTTATATTTGAATATATTATCATTGGAAAAAAAGAAAACTTTAAATTATATATATTTATTGTTTGAACGGAGTCTTTACTGTGTCTCAAAACTTGTTACGAGTGCTGTTACACATAATGTGACGTCATAAGTCGTTTCCCATTTGTAAAACGTTAAATAATGTCCGAATACAACCGTCGTAATTGACAATTATCTTCACTGCTACTTTAGGAGAAGAGTTTATGATTAGAGTTTAAGTATCACGTTGAGGTATTTGGTTCCGCGGTTTAACGACTCCCTAACTACAAGCCTAGCTATGTCCCGTTATTAACGGGTATTTTTTCATATATGATTCTAGAGATAACAAATTAGTCTATTAGTACATCTGGAAGTTCTGTCCTACTTCTAGATGCACCAATAGACAGTAAGCAAATGAGGAAAAAAGCAAATATGCAAACGTAACTATATTTAAAACAGTCGTTGTTATCACACAGCCTTTGAACCATAGCCCTGCACGAGTTGTTGTACGTGAAACGTAGATTGTGTTAACAACAGACTACGAGGTCTCCGATTTTGGTGTATATGTATTATTGTAATTATCAAAAGTTATTTAAAGACAAAAAAACAGCCTGAATGTGGTGATTTCGTCCAATGTCGCGCTACCCATTTGACAGCTGACTTCACTAACTCGGCCTATTTTGCTTGACAAAGGAAATGTGTGTTTTCGAATGCTCGTATATCAAGTTTTCAATTTCTATTTGTTAACAAAACAAACTTGTTATATAAGAAACCTTAAGTAAAAAGGTCAAACAAGAAAAATCAATTAAAATGTTCAACAACAAAAACAACGAAGTTAAACATAGATACTTTCTGAGAGACAATAGTTTTTTAAAGAATGGTAGGTTGAGCAATATCAGAAGAGCACAGATACACATATTTTGCTATTATGGTTTTTTTTTTACAACAAACACTCTTGTTTATCACCTACATATCAATTTACAACCAGATTAAGCATATACCGAATACTGACTTAAACATAATCACAAAGCTGCTTCGTCCACTCAATGGAAAGAGGTACAGAATAGTGGCTAGTGTGTCCATGGTATCAAGCTAAACTGGGATTCCTCCTATACAATGTATATATGGTCTGTATATTGTCTGTTCATTTTTGGATATTTGACCTGATATATTTGAGCCTCTTTGAAAATGAAACCATTTCAACTAGATCTTGTTTTCAAGTTACCATGCAATCTTTTGCTGAATTTATATAAGTTTCTTAAAACTTACGTTCCAAATACAGGTAGCGGCCCCTCGATAACTGTCACCCTACATGACATATTCATTAACATGTAACACTCCATTACGGATAAAAGATTCATAATGGGGTCTACTAAATGTCATGCTGGACCGTTATTTGTCGGAGGAGCTACGATGACTTTACACATTAAGTAAGTATTTTTCCCATGTGTTTTAAGTCTTGCTGTACACTATGATAATTATGAATTAAGAATTTGGGTCATATTGCTTTCTAATGAGCATGCGGACAAAATGCTGTAAACATATATATATTTGCGCGGTAACATTATTTTAGCGTTTGACGCATTCCGAGATATTAAGATATTATTGTGCTAATTGAAAATATATTTTCCCTGTGACAATCATTGTGGTAGCGCTTCATCATTATGGGGCTAACATTTTTTAATTAAAAGTATGCGATAAAAATTTTGAACGCCAATAATACATGTAAGTCCTCAATAAGTAAATTTGTTAAAACTCGATAATAAGAAAAGATATGAGTTCACGTAAACATGACCATTAACAGCATTTCGAATTGATGTGCATTCGGTTGGGCTGGCACTTGCCTGTACAGTGTAGTTGAAAATATCGTAAAATTGAATTAAGTATATTAAGAACAAACGTGTGGAACTGTTGGTGGATATTTACTTGGAGCTACAGTGGTATGCTATACTTGCGCTTGCAAGAAACCTATGATGGAGCATTTTACTAAAGTCGATGGCATCTTTTATCTCCACATGGCCATCATGAGTGTAAGCGTGTGGAACCAAATGCACACAACCATGACGAACAAAGCACAGACAAGTTATGGTTGAATTTTCCGTCTATTACACCTAAACGACACGCCTGAAAATATTGATTTTCAAATCATGAACTACTAATAGGTACATAAATTACGACCCTTGGTGGACATAAAACCACCATCATGTTGTTCTAAGAAACTATTAAGAACAACATACCCCACTGAAATGTACGTACATTAAGTAGCGAGTTGACGAAATTATTCCACCGTTCGTACATTATCAAATTGCAATGAATGTTCAAATTGAAATTAGTAATCGACAATTAATTTGCCTTTTTAAACAACCTCCCTATCGTATCGTTATGGCCTGGATTTGACTTTGTCCATGTTGCTCTTAGCTGATGCAGCCCACGCAAGTAATAGGAAGCACTTTAATCGGTCAGTATTCTTATAATATGGCGTTATTTTATTGTGGTAACATGCTCTGTACAGCCTAGAGTGTTTGATGATAATTCATTTTTACAGCTTAATGATTTGATGGATGTTAACAAATCTTAAGTGTTTGTGTGACTTTGTGTAAGACAGGTTTGTACTTTTAACGATCCCCAATTAGTTAAAATGCGAATTTTCAAATTGCTTTGCAAAGTGCATGTATTACATACTTAGATATTATCGAAATAGCATTTAGTAGTTAGTCTTCAATTTGAATAAATCGTTCAAGAGTTTTTCTGAACAAACTGTTAAATATAAGTCTAAATACACTATATGTATATCTACACTAACTTATTCTTAACAAACTTTACACCAACTGTAACCTTGTAAACAGTGTATCATACCTATCTATATATACGTGTTTTGTATTAGCAATACAACAAAAAATCATTACAGTACATCTTTCGACCTACTTTCTACAATTCTGTTATACATCATACTGAACAACAATTCGTAAAAAAAAACAATAAAATGGCCGCTTTATATCAATAAAATAGTAGCTTTATGTTGTTGAAATAGCAGTTTTCAATCAGTACAATAGTCGTTTAAGTTTAAGAAACAGTAGTTTTATGTTAATAAAATAGCAGTTTTCTGTTAAGGAAATAGTAGTTTTAAATTAGTTTAAAACTTTGTTTTATCATTGTACATTTCCATAGTACATACTTGATATAAAAAATGAAAAGATTTAGAAACAAGTACTTCGTTCTTATGGAAATCCGTCTCCATAGTTTTATATTAACAAAATAACAGCTTAACAGACTTGAAATGTTATTTTTTATGGAATGATAAGATATCTTCAAACTTTCAACTGTTTTAGAAACAAAATAGGATTTATGAAAGGTGACATGCATTACCCATTGTAAATTTGGAGCGCGTTGTGTCAGGATATCAGCTGACACATTTCCTCACGGCAAACACATCACAATCTGGATCATATAAATCCTATATCTGGTCAGATTAATCTCTTTCAGTTTAAAGGTTAACATAGCTCATTGATAGTGGTTTTACTATTACTATTAGAATGATTAAAGAAGTGGAAAGAAATAAGTTAGGTTGGGATTTCAAATCTGTCAGTTATAAAGTTTCAAAACACAACATGGTACACATCAATTTTGCGACATATTCGTTCTTAACTGGACAGAAATATGGTATGAATTGGGAAAGATAATAAGCTTTTATTCTCTTGGGTTAGTCAACAATTCATTTGAATGATTTTTTGAACATTCAGATGGAAATGATGCTTGATTGCTCTTGATGTGAAAACTGTATTTCATTGCTGTCGAATTCCGTGGAAGACTTGAACATATTTGTGGAATATTACTGTTCACGGGAGAGTGTTCAATGATGCTTTCCGAACCGTACATTCAAAGTACCGGAAACACTTTATTTGAAATTGAGAAAATACCACAAATTATAAATGAGTCAATAAAGCTCCACTTTCATCATAAGGTGTGAGAGATTTTCGCGATTTGGTGAATAAGGTATAAAAGACGGATATTTCTTCTCGTGGTAAATACCGAAACATAACAACTCCGGGACTGGAAGCTAACCATGACTTTCATATATATTTGACTTAGTGGAATATACCACAGAATTTCGTGCCATGGAAAAGCATGGATTATATATATGTATAACAAATATTTGCTGAATCAACCAGCATTATTTCGGTTGAGGAGGCATGGAGTATACGTATCTGTACAACTTATATACATATTTACAAAAACAAAATGGTCTTACATTCACCGAACATTAGCGGTGTCTTTTGATTGATTCGACGTTTTAAACACATAGTTTTACGAAATGACCAAGCAGGAAAACGGTGGTGTCTCTATGGTAACCATTTCCGTGAGGCGACAACAGTTACACGGAAACCATTCGGGAACTTCCGTCGAAGACGACATGATTGATGTTTGATCACGTGTTAGGTCATCACTTAATAATCTAGCATTGTATTTCGTTGAATTTTATAGCGACGGTAATATTTGAAAATTGTTCTGTATCTAGGAATTATATAAAGACATACACATGTATTTTCCACAACAATTTCTTGGTTTATATATTTTTTTATTATTATTTTTTTTTTTTTTCCTTTTCTTTTTATTTCTGTGACTAGCTGTTCTGTAATAGCTGTATTATAGATGGTTCTCATTTGTATTGTTTAAAGGAACAGGTTTCGTTTTGTTCAGTAGCTCTTTTGTTCCTGACTATAATAAACAATTACACGACTTTGTTAAAAAAAACTTATTTCATATGATATTGAATAAAACGAGTCTTAAAGTTTAAATTTTAGCTAGCTTAAGGGTCATCATACGTACCAGATTGATCCCCTGAAGAGGGAATGGGGAGAAAGGACTTGGTTACAATGGAGCTCGTTTATCGGCAATATTGACAGGTACACTCAACCTTAGTTTACATTACTTGGCCTTACAAAACATTACACTAGAAAACACATGTGCGAGTTCTCAAATCAAGAGGGAAGCATAATGGCTTTACTAAACCATTGGAGCTGTGAACATTGTTTGTTTACTGACGGGATAGTAAGTCATGATCAACGAAAACTTGGATATGAATGGAATAGTTTTTTTGTTTTCGTTTTTATGGGTCTCAATATACATATATATGTGTTTTGCTCGCCTTTCGTCCTGGTTTTATTGATTTAGAATGAAAATTTCGATATCGTCGCAAATGACGCTTGATGAAAGTTGAAACAGTGAGAAATAAAACATAACTCACAGTCTTATTAACATTTACACAGATGAAAAGCCAACGTCTTAAATCCCTACTGATATTATTATAGAGACAGACATTCTTTTCTGTTATTCTGAGATTGATTTGGTTTGCTTTTGTTTAACGTCCTATTAACAGCCAGGGTCATTTTATGGACGTGCCAGGTTTTGGAGGTGGAGGAAAGCCGGAGTACCCGGAGAAAAACCACCGGCCTACGGTCAGTACCTGGCAACTGCCCCACGTAGGTTTCGAACTCGCAGCCCAGAGGTGGACGGTCTAGTGTTAAAGTGTCGGGACGCCTTAAGCACTCAGCCACCGCGGCCCCTGTTATTCTGAGAATCCAATATCACATAATCAAGATAGCACGTCTTTATACTGTATTTTATGTTCGTATGGATTAGCATTAATGAGTGTAGAAGTCATTAAATAGAATATAAAATTCAGGTTCAAAAGATGTTATGATGTAGTCCGGCCATGGCTGTGAATCCTTTGTTCTATGTACACCGTTGTTTATCGTATCATATGATACCAGGGCCCAGTTGTTCAAAAGCTGATTAGGCTAATCACATATTAACAACAATATTAAAATCATGTTAAAATAATTTCTGGTAAAACTTTTTTTTTTTTTTTTTTTTTTTTATTTTCTTAAACTATAACACCTACCAGTCTCTTCATACCTGATTTGAAGGATATACACACATATGATTTGAAGTAAAGGAGAAATGAGATTTTCACTAATCAAGTGATTAGGCTAATCACCTTTTTAACAACTGGGCCGTGGTGTTTGCTGAAAATTTATTGATGTAACATTATAGACAGAATAGCACTCTGAATTAACCACGAAACTGTTCGTGTAAAGAGCGCCTTCCGGTTTCCAGTCTACACATTGGTAGGCCTATTTTTAATTCAATCCATTTAACGTACGTTTTGAACTAAAAAGGAATATTTCTTTAACAAAATTACGTTTAATTTACAGTAACTGGCGTATTTCTAATAATGGTGCCATTGCTTTAACTTTGACTAAACACACGTTGTTTGTTTTTTTTATATTCCGAGCGACACTCACCGGAAAAAACATATTTTCAATCTCAATTCGAAATACTTTTTTGATGTTGAGCAGTAATTTGATGTGAATGTTACCATATCAACGGGCGATCGCCTCAAATGAAAAACAAAACAAAACAAACAAACAAAATAAAACAAAAATACTGTCGTTTGTGTAAGACGTCGCCAGATCGTACTCTTGATCTTTCGGTCAATCGATCAACGACAACACAATTGAAAATAACGATACCATATGATAAGAATCAATAGCTAACTCAAAACAATATCTGAAATGTACAATAGACTCATGCATACCTTATATAAAAACATCACTTTATAAGGGAATAACATTTTTCAACGATATTATATTTGAAAAACTATCAAGCTCGAGGCATAAAAATAACATCAAACACGTCTAATTTTTTTCTTACAATGTTAATAGCTCAGATAACACCGAAATTTAAAATTTAATAAATTTAAGTACTTATACCTAAGTTCGTTATACATCGTAACGAGGAGTCAGGGTTTGAAGTATCCTCTTAGCGTTTATTGCTATGTCTTCAGCTTGTCAGTAGATTGGTATTTACATGGGAATCTACCAATACAAAATATTTCTCAAGTGATACATTATGTAAATTTGATTTTGAGAGTGGCGTTAGACATTATCACCATGTTGAGAGTAAAAGGATCAGTATGGGTTCGTCTGTACCAAATGTTCTACTTCATTCCTCGATATTGCTTTACACTTTTAAAGTATGTCCGTACAGACATAGCCATAATGCTTTACACTTTTAAAGTCTGTCCGTACAGATATAGCCTACTTTACACTTTTAAAGTCTGTCCGTACAGATATAGCCATATTGCTTTACACTTTTAAAGTCTGTCCGTACTGATATAGCATTATTGCTTTACACTTTTAAAGTCTGTCCGTACTGATATAGCTTACTTTACACTTTTAAAGTCTGTCCGTACAGATATAGCCTACTTTACACTTTTAAAGTCTGTCCGTACAGATAAAGCCATAATGCTTTACACTTTTAAAGTCTGTCCATACAGATATAGCCTACTTTACACTTTTAAAGTCTGTCCGTACAGATATAGCCTACTTTAATTTTTTAAGTCTGTCCGTACTGATATAGCCATAATGCTTTACACTTTTAAAGTCTGTCCGTACAGATATAGCCTACTTTACACTTTTAAAGTCTGTCCGTACAGATATAGCCATAATGCTTTACACTTTTAAAGTCTGTCCTTACATATATAGCCTAATTTACACTTTTAAAGTCTGTCCGTACAGATATAGCCATGATGCTCCAGCTGTTCCATAGTCCTTGAAAGCCGAATTTGCCAACAAGAAAAAACATGTTTTCAACACGAATAACATTCTTCGTAATAATTCTGTCTAAGATACCTTTGTACTTTTAATATACAGGTAACCATGTCACTTCATGCCGTTATACTAAAGAAATTGCTTCCAAACGTTTGAATTACTGTAAAAGTAGAAATTTACGCAAGGGGGGATTTTAAACTAATTACACCGGAGTCCTTTTGATCGCGAAAATCTTCCCACGCGTACGACTTTGATATCAATTTGCGTTATCTCAAGCCACAAATGAAGGTGGATCAATCGCGAAAATTACCCCCATGCGTATAGATTACATATCGAAATCGCGAATTTTAACCCCCTGCGAAAATAACGACGTTTACAGTAGAAAAAACCGCTGAATTTGGATGACCTTCGGGCAACTCCTCCTGTAGCATTGTCCTGGTTTACTTTTCGATACATGTATGGTCCTGTAGGACACATCGTAACTAGCGAGCGTTATTCCAAATGATAAGCTGCGGAAGATTGTCAGAAAGCGTCCGAATCATCGAGAGTCTCCTTCCATTAATTGGAATATGTATTTCAAGATCCTTATGTATTCCATCGGAGAATATACCAGAGAATCGTTAAAACGAGAATTTGTTAATTTGATTCTCTGGCGGAGTGGCTTAAATCCATTAGATCCATCATTCTTTAAAGAAATAAGAAATTTGAAATCCTGTTTGGGAGATCACGGGATCGACACCAAGTTCTCATCGGGAAATATTATCCTGCAAGTCTATATTTTGAAATCGTTTTATCAATTTTGATTTGGAATTACTGTTTTGTTTAAATGTCGGTATTCTCTGCCTGTTTTTTTTTAACAACTATGTACAGAATAAAAGTTTCAGTTATTGGCAAGAAAAAAAAACCTGATGAAAAAACTCCTTTATGGGATATTTTGAATATAACACAATCTATTCACTCATAAGTATACAGTGAGTATAAATTTTACCCTATCAACTTTACTAAAAAATAACAATTAATTTTTGAATAATGGATTGTTTGGGCTATTAAAAGTGAGTAGCCACCGTCAATATCAACTCTGTACTGAAAACGACAACTGACAAATTATCAATAGAAAACTACATTGTACACTTGTTCTAACCTCCTTTGACTCTTCAGTGATGTAGGGGACACCATACTGCTGTTTCGTCCCCCTAGGACTCTTCAGTGATGTAAGGGACACCATACTGTTGTTTCGTCCCCCTAGGACTCTTCAGTGATGTAAGGGACACCATACTGTTGTTTCGTCCCTCTAGGACTCTTCAGTGATGTAAGGGACACCATACTGCTGTTTCGTCCTTCTGGGCCTCTTCAGTGATGTTAGTGACACCATACTGCTGTTTCGTCCTTCTGGGCCTCTTCAGTGATGTTAGTGACACCATACAACTGTTTCGTCCCCCTAGGACTCTTCAGTGATGTAAGGGACACCATACTGTTGTTTCGGCCTTCTAGGACTCTTCAGTGATGTAAGGGACACCATACTGCTGTTTCGTCCTTCTGGGCCTCTTCAGTGATGTTAGTGACACCATACAACTGTTTCGTTCCTCTAGGACTCTTCAGTAATGTAAGTTCAGCTGTTTCGTCCCTGTAGGACTCTTCAGTAATGTAAGGGACACACTACAGCTGTTTCGTCCCTCTAGGACTCTTCAGTGATGTAAGGGACACCGTATTGCTGTTTCGTCCTCATGGGCCTCTTCAATTATGCTTAGGACACCATGCAGCTGTTTCGTCCGTCTAGGACTCTTCAGTGATGTAGGGGACACCATACAGCTTTTTGACTTCCAGGACTCTGCAGTGATGCTAGGGACACCATGCTGCTGTTTCGTCCTTCTTGGACTCGTCCTTGATTATTTATATGGACACCATCCTGCTGTTTCGTATCTCTGGGAATCTTCGGTAATGCTAGGGACAACATAATGCTGTTTCGTCCCTATAGGACTTGTCAGTGATATCAGTGACAAAACGATACAGTTGTTTCATCATTCGTAGACTTAAATACTAGAAGCCAGAAGTCAAAACCAGAAATCAAAACGTGTCTAAACTGACAGTTAAAAATGGAGGTGCATTCTGTCATTTTGAAGATAAAGGATACTTTTGAAATAACATAAAAAAAGAAACGTGCGTTTTTTGTGAGATCATCCAAAGGCATTTGTTTTAATATATATTTAATATATATTTAATATATATTTGAACAGTTTCAAAGCAGCGAGTAAAGAGAATCTGGATGAAAGGTTTAAGATACTGTTTATCATAAGGACTTGTTATGTTAAGACATATTATTAGTGATACTGAAATTTGAAACCTTCAACCCCTTATGGGCAAATTCTATACAATACCAAATTAATGGATGTGTGTAAGCAACTCTACAAACTGGCTTAAAGTGCCCCACATAATCAATAATTTTATGAAGTCTCCAAACTATTTTTCTGAAGTTATTAGCACTATTCACAAATCACTTCTAATTGTCGGAAGGTCCCTGAAGGTTTTCAAAAGCAGCATTTGGTGTGTTTGTTGTGAAAATAGCGAAGTCCGTTAAGGACGTCTTGCCTCCTTCCTACTGGACATGACTCTGTCTAGAATCAATAATACATCGATAACAGGCACATACAAGGATATAGTAGCCAGAATATTTAAAATGTTTGTTTAAACTAATCTACATCCTTCTTAGTCCGATTCCAAATTCCAAATGTTGCCATACAAACTAAAAAAAAAAAAAAAAAAAAAACTCAAAACTCAGGGGGGGGGGGGGGGGGGGGGGAATCAGTTTCTCCTTAGCATCGTACCGGTGGCATGGTTTGGGGCGAAATAATTCTCATATTAATTTAGGACAAATAGATTATGCAGGGATATCTTAAAGAGCTATATGTAATTAAAAGAAAAATCGTTTTAATTGAAACAGCGCTGAACAAGTACGCCGGAGCAGTACCAAACATTGCTATTACATAAACATATCTAGTTACGTTTTCCGTCGAGTTTATATTCGAATGATTTAGGTCAAAGATGAGATAGGAGAGAGTCACTGGCATAACAAATTTAATCAATTATCTTAACGTTCTAGTGATGCCGACATTTAATATAGCGGTTCTCATATGAGTCGGAGTAAGTCGGTAAGGCAGGAGATGGGGGCGCCCGTCACTTTCCAGAATTCCATATTTCCAAAGGGAATTATGAATATGATATAAACCCACATCCTCAAAGCGTGGATAACAAAATGTTTGTAGTGTCGGGAGTATAAGAGATGCCATACGGATGTAGTTAATATATTGTAGATAACAAAATGTTTGTAATGTCGGGAAAATTAGAGATGTCATACAGATGTAGGTAATTTCTTGTAGATAACAAAATGTATATAATTTAATATCATGGAGACTGTCAAGGTTATTTATATGAGTTTTCGATATAAATAAACAAAAAATGTTTCCCAGTGTGATTTTCCCTATAAAGTTGAATTCTAACGATAAAGAATATAATACATTTCTATATATATATTATATATCGTGAGTTCGAGGCCCGGTCAGGGCACGAGTCAAAAAGTTGTCTTCCTTCGTCATTTGTGTTGCTAAGTTATAATATATATATGTATAAATACTGGCGTTTTCTGTGAATCCCCAACATACAAAGAAAAGGCAATAGGCGTTGTCGTTGGGATTTCACAAGTATAAGCAGCGGACTTTGTTAGAGTTACTTTAAAGTATCAAGGTGGTTACGGATCGTCAGTCTAGTTAACAAATCTAGGCACTTAATTTGCGATCCTCGATACTACCAATATTTACGATTAAGAGTTTAGAGGAGAGAGTTGCTATTGAGAGATATGGTCATCATCTGATTTGTTTGAAGTTTGAAATATATTTTTGGAAACAGTATCGGATTTACTCGGGTTGTGATGGCTGACACTGGGCTGGGTTAACGTTCATTTTAAGAGAAGTGGTATTACAAACTTTGTGGAACAGATTCAATTCGCGGTGGTTTTGACGCCAACGAGAAGAGAAAATTTCAAAACAAGTTTCCAAATACAAATATGAGTGATACCTAAGTACCAAGGCTTACTACAATGTACCAAAAAGGCTTACTGCAATGTATGAAATGGGTTTACTACAATGTATGAAAAAGGCTTACTACAATGTATGAAAAAGGGCTTATTAATGTATGAAAAAAGGCTTATTGCAATGTATGAAAAGGGTTTACTACAATGTATGAAAAAGGCTGACTGCAATGTATGAAAAGGGCTTACTACAATGTATGAAAAAGGCTTACTACAATGTATGAAAAGGGCTTACTACAATGTATGAAAAGGGCTTACTACAATGTATGAAAAGGGCTTACTACAATTTATGAAAAAAGCTTACTACAATGTGTGAAATATGATGTAATTGTAAAGTTAATTGGTATTAATTTCAGACATAGAATTTGGAATCCTCAGTAACAAAGCATGTCTTTCCATGGCTGACGGATCTTTATTAACAGCTGGTATATATATATATATATATATTCGGGGAATTATTGTTTAGAAGCGGCCAGGATTATTATCTAAACCATTATCATTCAAGGATAATCAGATTCAGCAAATTTGATGTTTGTTGGGTAAGTCTAGGTTTTTCATTAAAGGGTGATATTATGTTTATCTGTAATCCAAATTGTATTCATATGGACTGTATACAAGCATTTGGTAATAGGTCAATGCTTTTATTTACATCTATATAGGTTTGTGACTTAATACAAAATGCGTTTGAATTTCCCGCTAATCATATAATTGACGTCAACATGCTCAAAACCAGCAGAATGTTTCAGAACAAATAAGATAATCATGTTTCATCGTAAACGATATGCTCATAAAATGGTTTTAACACAAATTGGTTTTATAACATATTTCTCATACATATGTTTGTCTGGAGATATCGTTAAATTGTTAACAATTGCATACTTTCTGATTTTTTTAAATTAAAGCAGTTTTTATTGCGCATTGACAAGATCGTGATGCGGCGTTGAATCGATAGGGTACTGTTTCTATCGACTGGAATTTGAGTCATTTCAGAATATCATCTCTGAAATTCTAAATACAGAGTCATCCAGACAGTCGATACAAAGATTTCAAGGATATTTCGCTAGCAGACGACGTTCATGTGGCCTTTGAAATCAGTAAGTAGCCACAACACTTAAGATCCTGTATGTATCCGAAAACCATGTCGAAATCCACGATTTTCATAAGGTTTTTATAAAAGCTGGACTTATAGCATTGTCACGTATTGCATTTCTCAAAATTCGAGACCGAGGTTATGTGACAACGTTGACAAATTTAGAATTTCATTATGTAAGAATAGCGCCATAACAATTTTATTGCAGCTACATTTCGTAAATTGAATGCGCCTCAAAATTTGAATTTTTTTTTAGTTTAAGGATGTGTTTCATATTCATTATATAATATTTATCTACATATCTGAGCTCATAACTTGCAGCAAATCATACTCTTTAAAAATATAAAATCATTCGACAGCATAGGGCAACGTTTTGATGGTATTTTGGATAAAAGAGTAACCCTGTCTTACACCTCTGATGGGCAACACTAAGTAAGCCATAGCACAGGCCCCTTGGACCTTTTGGATTTTTTAAACGTACCTCATGAGTTGTCTCTGAGGCTACAATAACACATGGTTTTGGTCGTATGATTCGTGGGCAAAATTCCATTGTTCCTGTTCTAGGTCCGTAAATTTGTAGCGTCATAACTTGTGAAGTTGCTTTATATTTTAACGAAATTAGAAAGCTCTCTGTGCCTATAGATACCGAAAGTATCTGGCAGCCATGTTTAATTTGTTTTACCTACAATACCTGGAGCTGTATTCCTATCTACAACTGACTGAATCACTGTAAATTGTAGTATACGGTCCCGTAACTACAATTAGGTTTACTAACGACACATATAATACAAATTTAACAAAAGTTTTCGCCCTTCAAACCACCATGTTACTGATCAATATCAATACCCTCGATCTCTTGGTTACCGGGAAGCTGTTGAAGGGTGGCGATGGCTGTACTCAAGCACATGTACTTGTGAGGGAAATTTGTATTTCGTTTCGTACAAACATCTTTGTCGCCTATAGGAGATGAAAATTAATGTACAATTTATCATTAGATCTGTATGTGTTTTCAGGGACCGAATGCACAGAAATAAAAGTGAAATCCGCATTAAAATCAAAATTTGTGCGTTGCACCTCATAAGTCATTGGACAAAACAGCTGGACGGACGGACAGACAGCTCACTGACGTCAACGCTAATCACACCTTTCCATGATATTAGCATTTAATTTACATTTTGTATTAAATATTTTTGTATAACGATCTGGGTTTGATGTTGTACACGTATCGTTCTGTAATTCGCCTAAGATTGTACCTAAATACCGATCCCTGACTTATTACCCTCCTCTGTTGTTGGCTTAGTTTCTGTAAAGAAACAGAAATCAATAAACATCTTAGAATTAATACATTAACACATTAAAAGATTCATGATATTTAATTATCGTACTAAACCAAGGCGATAACAATACATCAACCTGTTCGCTTCCTTCACTAACTAAATTTTGCTCAGACAAAATACCCACTCCTACGTAGTCCGCGCCCATACCTAGGCGAGGTATCTATCCAGTCAGTAGAAATCTGATAATTTGATGGATAACTGTCATTAGCGGTTCCCTTCTCTTCGATAGCTTAACTGAAACAGGTTTGTAGGGGTCCAATCATTTGTACCTATCGTCCGATTTTTATTTGGTGTTAGATCACTCACAGTCATTCGGTGTCTCCTCGAGTCTCAGAGATCCTCTATCGTCCCGACTGTAGGGGAGCTCCGCTACCGTCGATCAATCGATGATGCCCTCTGTTACGTACCCTGCGATTGGCTAAGATCGTAAGGCTAACATCAATGCCCATTCACCTTAAAGACCTATATGAAGTGTTAGATGAGAGGAAATAGCTTGTTTTCACACACAATAGAAGAAGAAATCCCTAACAGGTGTAGGGTATTGTTATAGATGTACGTTGATTGGCGTTCGATAGGCCCACATCAGGACTAATGCACCAGTTGCTGTATCGGTCTCGTTGGTGACTGAACAGACCACACGAGGGCTTCGTAGGAGTACTATCATCGACGATGTTTATGTTTGATATGTGAAACACATGTGCTCAAGGAGTAGTTTACAAGTGTGCTGTGAACACGTCAATTCTGCTATTACATCATGGAATTAGAGGTGATATTTGTATGTCTGGTACTGAGGCTGGCACGTGTCAGAGGTAAGTGTCGTCTACAATTAGCATTTAAACTTTCGTTTAATGGGGACCGCGAAGTTCTTACTACAGCGAGCAGTTAAAGCGATGTGTTGGTAAACAGCGACTACATACCAGGCTTAAACTCCCCGATAATGCGGTCTAAAACTATTACGAAACTCCGTCAAACTAATAAATTAAAACTTCATGATATAACTCTTGTGGACAATTGATGGTGCCTTAAAAGGAACTATCAAAGTGGAAAATGTCATGACTCAGAAATCGCGGAATACTCTCAAGTATCTTCTGTCGAATATGTGTATATAGTAACGGCTTTCTGTGTATTTTATATTATTTCATAATCACGTGTTGTTAACAAACCAGACAGCTTCCAGCAGAGAATTTCCGTAATTTTGAACATTTCTCGGCTCTCCAGACAAGGTAGTAGAAAAAAAATACGTCGACTGCTCAAGCCAACGGCGACGTAAATCAGGATTTGAAGAGATTAACTTGAAGTTGAAGCTCGTAGCCTTGGGTCGTTTAGGTCTGAAGAACAAGATAGTCTTGTCATTCGAAGAGGGCAAATTATCATTTATCACCAATTTGTTTTCAAATCCTCGCACAAAATACAAATGAAAACATCGCGAGAGTCAGTATTTTATTTGGCGTATTCCAGCCTTTATAACACTTTGTCCCCTACGTATTTCACAATTCCAGACATGGCCCTATCGTTTTGTTTTAACTCTATCCGTATCGCTATAATACGTAGTAAACACATTACCTTGGGATTCGGTATGCTGGCTATGATTTGGGGAAGCTCTAATACATTTTAGTCGATGGAATTCTTCAGTGGATTCGAACGTGTAATTCCTGTAAATATAACGGTTATTTTCAATCCGAGTAAACAATGAATTGCGTTTAAAAAAAACTGTTCAAATGCTACAGCGGAATGGAATTTTTACTTGTATTTAGCATTATTAAGTGTAGAAACAGTGTGACACGAATCAAAAATCGGAAACATACACGAAGTAATGAAGTTTAAAAGTAACTAAGGGTCTAGCACTCTCCAGTGTAACCACGGGTCTAGCACTCTCCAGTGTAACCACGGGTCTAACACTCTCTCCAGTGTAACCACGGGTCTAACACTCTCTCTAGTGTAACCACGGGTCTAGCACTCTCCAGTGTAACCACGGGTCTAGCACTCTCTCCAGTGTAACCACGGGTCTGACACTCTCTCCAGTGTAACCACGGGTCTAGAACTCTCTCCGGTGTAACCACGGGTCTAGCACTCTCTCCAGTGTAACCACGGGTCTAGAACTCTCTCCAGTGTAACCACGGGTCTAACACTCTCTCCAGTGTAACCACGGGTCTAACACTCTCTCCAGTGTAACGACGGGTCTAGCACTCTCTCCAGTGTAACCACGGGTCTAGCACTCTCTCCAGTGTAACCACGGGTCTAACACTCTCTCCAGTGTAACCACGGGTCTAGCACTCTCTCCAGTGTAACCACGGGTCTAGCACTCTCTCCAGTATAACCACGGGTCTAGCACTCTCTCCAGTGTAACCACGGGTCTAGCACTCTCTCCAGTGTAACCACGGGTCTAACACTCTCTCCAGTGTAGCCACGGGTCTAACACTCTCTCCAGTGTAACAACGGGTCTAACACTCTCTCCAGTGTAACCACGGGTCTAACACTCTCTCCAGTGTGACCACGGGTCTAACACTCTCTCCAGTGTAACCATGGGTCTAACACTCTCTCCAGTGTAACCACGGGTCTAACACTCTCTCCAGTGTAACAACGGGTCTAACACTCTCTCCAGTGTAACCACGGGTCTAACACTCTCTCCAGTGTGACCACGGGTCTAACACTCTCTCCAGTGTGACCACGGGTCTAACACTCTCTCCAGTGTAACTACGGGTCTAGCACTCTCTCCAGTGTGACCACGGGTCTAACACTCTCTCCAGTGTAACCATGGGTCTAACACTCTTTTCAGTGTAACCACGGGTCTAACACTCTCTCCAGTGTAACCACGGGTCTAACACTGTCTCCAGTGTAACCACGGGTCTAACACTCTCTCCAGTGTAGCTACGGGTCTAACACTCTCTCCAGTGTAATCACGGGTCTAACACTCTCTCCAGTGTAACCACGGGTCTAACACTCTCTCCAGTGTAACCACGGGTCTAGCACTCTCTCCAGTGTAACCACGGGTCTAGCACTCTCTCCAGTGTTACCACGGGTTTAACACTCTCTCCAGTGTAATCACGGGTCTAGCACTCTCTCCAGTGTAATCACGGGTCTAGCACTCTTTCCAGTGTAACCACGGGTCTAGCACTCTCTCCAGTGTAACCACGGGTCTAACACTCTCTCCAGTGTAACCACAGGTCTAACACTCTCTCCAGTATAACCACGGATCTAGCACTCTCTCCAGTGTAACCACGGGTCTAACACTCTCTCCAGTGTAACAACGGGTCTAACACTCTCTCCAGTGTAACTACGGATCTAGCACTCTCTCCAGTGTAACCACGGGTCTAGCACTCTCTCCAGTGTAACCACGGGTCTAACACTCTCTCCAGTGTAACCACGGGTCTAACACTGTCTCCAGTGTAATCACGGGTCTAACACTCTCTCCAGTGTAACTACGGGTCTAACACTCTCTCCAGTGTAACCACGGGTCTAACACTGTCTCCAGTGTAATCACGGGTCTAACACTCTCTCCAGTGTAATCACGGGTCTAACACTCTCTCCAGTGTAACGACGGGTCTAACACTCTCTCCAGTGTAATCACGGGTCTAACACTCTCTCCAGTGTAACCACGGGTCTAACACTCTCCAGTGTAACTACGGATCTAACACTCTCTCCAGATTAACTACGGGTCTAGAACTCTCCGGTGTAACCACGGGTCTAACACTCTCTCCAGTGTAACGACGGGTCTGGCACTCTCTCCAGTGTAATCACGGGTCTCACACTCTCTCCGGTGTAACTACGGGTCTAGCACTCTCTCCAGTGTAACCACGGGTCTAACACTCTCTCCAGTGTAACCACGGGTCTAACACTCTCTCCAGTGTAACCACGGGTCTAACACTCTCTCCAGTGTAACCACGGGTCTAACACTCTCTCCAGTGTAACCACGGGTCTCACACTCTCTCCAGTGTAACCACGGGTCTAACACTCTCTCCAGTGTAACCACGGGTCTCACACTCTCTCCAGTGTAACCACGGGTCTAACACTCTCTCCAGTGTAACCACGGGTCTAACACTCTCTCCAGTGTAACCACGGGTCTGACACTCTCTCCAGTGTAACCACGGGTCTAACACTCTCTCCAGTGTAACCACGGGTCTAGCACTCTCTCCAGTATAACCACGGGTCTAACACTCTCTCCAGTGTAACCACGGGTCTGACACTCTCTCCAGTGTAACCACGGGTCTAACACTCTCTCCAGTGTAACCACGGGTCTGACACTCTCTCCAGTGTAACCACGGGTCTAACACTCTCTCCAGTGTAACCACGGGTCTGACACTCTCTCCAGTGTAACCACGGGTCTGACACTCTCTCCAGTGTAACCACGGGTCTGACACTCTCTCCAGTGTAACCACGGGTCTGACACTCTCTCCAGTGTAACCACGGGTCTGACACTCTCTCCAGTGTAACCACGGGTCTGACACTCTCTCCAGTGTAACCACGGGTCTGACACTCTCTCCAGTGTAATCACGGGTCTAACACTCTCTCCAGTGTAACCACGGGTCTGACACTCTCTCCAGTGTAACCACGGGTCTAACACTCTCTCCAGTGTAATCAAGGGTCTAACACTCTATCCAGTGTAACCATCGGGCTAGATTTTTTCTCTAGTGTAACTACGGATCTAGCCCTCTCTCCGGTGTAACCACGGGTAGCATTCTCTCCAGTGTAGCTGCGGGTTTAGCACTGTATCCTGTGTAACCATATGGTTATAATTACCTCTCGCAAGCTCCAATTAAAAAAATCTGTGTTTTTGTATCCGCCAACAACTACATGTATGGATTGAAATGGCGCGTATTTGGAATTAAGTTCTTCATAAATAGAAACGGGGCCGCACTTAACGTATCGCTTTACAACACGTCGGGGTAGGTACAGGTGGACAAGTCGTGTACCTGATATATAGACAGGGTAGGTACAGGTGGACAAGTCGTGTACCTGATATATATAGTCAGGGTAGGTACAGGTGGACAAGTCGTGTACCTGATATATAGACAGGGTAGGTACAGGTGGACAAGTCGTGTACCTGATATATAGTCAGGGTAGGTACAGGTGGACAAGTCGTGTACCTGATATATATAGTCAGGGTAGGTACAGGTGGACAAGTCGTGTACCTGATATATAGACAGGGTAGGTACAGGTGGACAAGTGGTGTACCTGATATATAGTCAGGGTAGGTACAGGTGGACAAGTCGTGTACCTGATATATATAGTCAGGGTAGGTACAGGTGGACAAGTCGTGTACCTGATATATATAGTCAGGGTAGGTACAGGTGGACAAGTCGTGTACCTGATATATATAGTCAGGGTAGGTACAGGTGGACAAGTCGTGTACCTGATATATATAGTCAGGGTAGCTACAGGTGGACAAGTCGTGTACCTGATATATAGTCAGGGTAGGTACAGGTGGACAAGTCGTGTACCTGATATATAGTCAGGGTAGGTACAGGTGGACGAGTCGTGTACCTGATATATAGTCAGGGTAGGTACAGGTGGACAAGTCGTGTACCTGATATATAGTCAGGGTAGGTACAGGTGGACGAGTCGTGTACCTGATATATAGTCAGGGTAGGTACAGGTGGACAAGTCGTGTACCTGATATATAGTCAGGGTAGGTACAGGTGGACAAGTTGTATACCTGATATATAGTCAGGGTAGGTACAGGTGGACAAGTCGTATACCTGATATATAGACAGGGTAGGTACAGGTGGACAAGTCGTGTACCTGATATATAGACAGGGTAGGTACAGGTGGACAAGTCGTATACCTGATATAAAGTCGGGGTAGGTACAGGTGGACAAGTTGTATACCTGATATATAGTCAGGGTAGGTACAGGTGGACAAGTCGTATACCTGATATATAGACAGGGTAGGTACAGGTGGACAAGTCGTATACCTGATATATAGTCAGGGTAGGTACAGGTGGACAAGTCGTATACCTGATATATAGACAGGGTAGGTACAGGTGGACAAGTCGTGTACCTGATATATAGACAGGGTAGGTACAGGTGGACAAGTCGTATACCTGATATAAAGTCGGGGTAGGTACAGGTGGACAAGTCGAATACCTGATATATAGTCCTGATCAGGGTAGGTACAGGTGGACAAGTCGTGTACCTGATATATAGTCAGGGTAGGTACAGGTGGACAAGTCGTGTACCTGATATATAGACAGGGTAGGTACAGGTGGACAAGTCGTGTACCTGATATATAGACAGGGTAGGTACAGGTGGACAAGTCGTGTACCTGATATATAGACAGGGTAGGTACAGGTGGACAAATCGTGTACCTGATATATAGACAGGGTAGGTACAGGTGGACAAATCGTGTACCTGATATATAGACAGGGTAGGTACAGGTGGACAAATCGTGTACCTGATATATAGTCGGGGTAGCTACAGGTGGACAAATCGTGTACCTGATATATAGTCAGGGTAGGTACAGGTGGACAAATCGTGTACCTGATATATAGTCAGGGTAGCTACAGGTGGACAAATCGTGTACCTGATATATAGTCAGGGTAGCTACAGGTGGACAAGTCGAATACCTGATATATAGTCAGGGTAGGTACAGGTGGACGAGTCGTGTACCTGATATATAGTCAGGGTAGGTACAGGTGGACAAGTCGCATACCTGATATATAGTCGGGGTAGGTACAGGTGGACAAGTCGCATACCTGATATATAGTCGGGGTAGGTACAGGTGGACAAGTCGTATACCTGATATATAGTCGGGGTAGGTACAGGTGGACAAGTTGTATACCTGATATATAGACAGGGTAGGTACAGGTGGACAAGTCGCATACCTGATATATAGTCAGGGTAGCTACAGGTGGACAAGTCGCATACCTGACATATAGAAGGTACCTAAGCAATTAACATCAAAAGAGCACAGGTTATCCGCTTTAACGGGCGGACAGGTGCGTGTTCGTCCGCTTTAACGGGCGGACAGGTGCGTGTTCGTCCTATGTGATCAATTATGCAGCTGCGTATCATCTATTGAACAAAATGGAAGAATCGAGTTTTGTACGATTATCACATTACGTACCTGTATACTGTCAGCACGCGATTCAATTGTAACTAAGCATTCGTTCAACCTGATGAAGGATTCCTGGCCGTTCGAGGCCTGGGAAGCGTGATCGGGATGTCTACCTTGTGTCGACATAATGTTTGCCAGGTGTTTAATCTTAAACGATTCGGTAACATCATAGAACTGTCACGTGACATACATGTACTTGTGCACGTGATCCAGTTGATGTTACATATTCATATTGATGTATACATTAGTCCAGGTCATATATTGTCTGGCACAAATGAAACAGGTAAATTTACTTATAGGACAGTCACTCAAACACGATAGAAATTGGAGAGAGTTCTAGAAAAAGACCTGGATGGAGACCCTTGAAAAAGAAAAACGAGACCAGATGTTCATAAAGAATAAGCGTCTTCTAATTCATTGACGACACCCACCATACAAATATCCTAATCATCACATGGGTTACAAGATGTCCTAGCCATCACATGGTTTATAGGATGTCCTAGTCATCACGTGGGTTATAGGACGTTCTAGCCATCACGTGGGTTATAGGACGTCCTAGTCATCACGTGGCTTTAAGGATGCCCTAGCATCCACGTGGGTAATAGGACGTCCTAACCATCACGTGGGTAATAGGATGTCCTAGCCATCACGTGGGTTATAGGATGTCCTAGCCATCACGTGGGTAATAGGACGTCCTAGCCATCACGTGGGTAATAGGATGTCCTAGCCATCACGTGGGTTATAGGATGTCCTAGCCATCACGTGGGTAATAGGACGTCCTAACCATCACGTGGGTAATAGGATGTCCTAGCCATCACGTGGGTTATAGGACGTCCTAGCCATCACGTGGGTTATAGGACGTTATTGCCATCACGTGGGTAATAGGACGTCCTAGCCATCACGTGGGTTATAGGACGCCCTAGCCATCACGTCGGTTATAAGACGTTCTAGCCATCACGTGGGTTATAGGACGTTCTTGCCATCACGTGGGTTATAGGACGTCCTAGCCATCACATGGTTTATAGGATGTCCTAGCCATCACGTGGTTTATAGGATGTCCTAGCCATCACGTGGGTTATAGGACGTTCTAGCCATCACGTGATTTATAGGATGCCCTAGCATCCACGTGGGTTATAGGACGTCCTAGCCATCACATGGTTTATAGGATGTCCTAGCCATCACGTGGGTTATAGGACGTTCTTGTCATCACGTGGGTTATAGGACGTTCTTGCCATCACGTGGGTTATAGGACGTCCTAGCCATCACATGGTTTATAGGATGTCCTAGCCATCACGTGGGTTATAGGACGTTCTTGCCATCACGTGGGTTATAGGACGTTCTTGCCATCACGTGAGTTATAGGACGTCCTAGCCATCACGTGGGTTATAGGATGTCCTAGCCATCACGTGGGTTATAGGACGTTTTTGCCATCACGTGAGTAATATTGTTCATATTGAATATTTGATACGATATTAGCGTAAACGTTTCAGTTTGATTGTTATCATTTAACAGATTTGGAAAGTAAACATAGGCATTGTATAATTACAGTGTAAATTGATAATAGTCTTCAGAATATAAAGGACATGGATAAGTATCAATATATTCTGAACGATAACAACTTATTTCATATGATGTCCAATCAGTCTTCAAAACGAGGTTAATACAAGTGTAAATGCTATATATTATATTAACACGAGTGGAAGATTCTATTTATCGCAAAACCCATACTTACGAGTAAGTAATCAGAGAAAATTCTCAAAATAATTTCTCTGTAAGACGGGTAAATTTCTACTTTGTTTTTATACCTGCACAGATTATTGTATACACGAGGTAAATATAATACAATGTATTTTTATACACGTGATCAATAAAATAATTGTTTACCCGTAATAAATGTAATTACAGTATTATACACTTGGTAAATATGATAATTATATGTACGTGGTAAATATAAACATTATACAATTGGTAAATATAATAATTATATACGCATGGTAAATACAATAATTATGTAAACGTGTTAAATTTAATAATCATAGATACATGGTAAATATATTAATAGCTGTATGCACGTGCTAAATATAATTAATATATCTTTAGTGTGCATGACACATTGGCTATGAAAAGAAAAGAAGAACATAAAACCCTATGAATTCGTTTGATTTTTAAAAAGGTTTCTAATGTTTTTATCCAAGTAAGAAAAAAAAGCGGCTGCACATGTCTGCGGGGTGTATATGGTAAAACTAAACCAAAAAGCCAATTCTGTGATCAAAACAAACCTACAATAGGATCAATATATCATGGATTATGATATGATTCTTTTCTTCTTTCTTTTTTGATTTATGGTTGTGGTTTTTTTTTGGTTTTTTTTTTTTGTTTTTTTTTATGTTTTTTTTTTTATTATTATTGTTACAATACAATGGAATTGTCTGCCTGACTATAGCCCATTTATCTCCAGCTCGAATCACAGGTCTATCCTGAGTACATTGGAAGCTTAGCAATAAAGCGGGCTACATTTATTTAAATGAAAACGTAAAAAGCTTTATTCTGAGATGTCAAGAACTCTAAGATAACTGTAGTGCGATACGTGAAAACGTTACTGATGTTTTATTAAAAGCTATGGACACTTATCTTTTGACATAAAGAAATGAAGGAAAACAATTCAATAAAAAGAACCAAATTTATACGTTACATTTCGAAAACAGTGTAAACTTTGTCGAGTAGAGTGAGCATTGTTTACTGTGTGTTAAGTCATAATCTGTAATGACGTATAAACCACATAAAATTGATGTGTCGTTATAAATCAGCTTATAATATTATATTTAAAAATACCACAGACGATTTTAACACTTTTTATTTGATTCTCGTTTTTATTTTTGCGGGGTAAAATTCCGTGACGCTGTCAGTTTATATAGAGAATGCACGATTGTCTTCGCTTTATGCTTACATTTCATTGTATATCAAAAGTACATAGCTCATGCTGCAGACACGACGGACATCATACGTCGAGAAACCCATAAAGCATGTCATGTAGGGGAATACAGAATAGCTTCCTCAAGCTGGTATTTTATAAGAAAGCTAAACTATCTTTTTTATTTCGATGACGATCACAGCATATCTCATTTTTTTTTCAAATTACATGATAGCATTTACGCTTGTAATAATATTTAATCTATAAAAGAAAAAGATTCAAATTAGAGTCTGTGAAATATCTGTTCTAAAAATACGCTACTAAAACAATTCAAATATCAGCCAGCGAAATATTTGTTTAAAAAAATGCTTTAAATGTGAGCATGTGAAATATTTGTTCTAAAAAAGGAATTGGGCTTCAATTTTGAAACTTTAAAAAATTGTTTTTAAAAAAGAAAATGCTTCAAATGTGAGCATGTGCAATATATAAATACACGGATACAATACCTGGGTATGACAGTATTACATGTAAATTTACTTATCTCATCCGGAAATGTAGTAAGTTCACTGACGTCACAGATCTTGACACGTGCGATAAAACTACGGCGACCTCCTTTTTCTTTTTATTGATTAATTTGAAGTGTGTAATTTGTCATTTATCAAGGTAAAGTGCGTGTTAGAAATTGTTTTTGTAACATGGATTTTGTTCTCATTTTTATATGGTTAGTTAGGTCGGACAAAAGATTATGTACAAACCACGCATGCGCATTGAGTGCATTTTGTTATGTAGGTCCTACGTAATAAAACTGTTAAAACGTCTGAGTACCATTAAATGACCTCTAGCTGTAACGTTGAGTACCATTAATGACCTCTAACTGTAATTTTAACAACCATTAAATGACCTCTAGCTGTAACGTTGAGTACCATTAATGACGTCTAACTGTAATTTTACCAACCATTAAATGACCTCTAGCTGTAACGTTGAGTACCATTAATGACCTCTAGCTGTAATTTTACCAACCATTAAATGACCTCTAGCTGTAACGTTGAGTACGATTAAATGACCTCTAGCTGTAACGTTACCAACCATTAAATGACCTCTAGCTGTAACGTTACCAACCATTACATGACCTCTAGCGGTAACGTTGAGTACCATTAAATGCCCTCTAGCGGTAACGTTGAGTACCATTAAATGCCCTCTAGCTGTAACGTTGAGTACGATTAAATGACCTCTAGCGGTAACGTTGAGTACGATTAAATGACCTCTAGCTGTAACGTTACCAACCATTACATGACCTCTAGCGGTAACGTTGAGTACCATTAAATGCCCTCTAGCTGTAACGTTGAGTACCATTAAATGACCTCTAGCTGTAATGTTACCAACCATTAAATGACCTCTAGCTGTAACGTTGAGTACCATTAAATGCCCTCTAGCGGTAACGTTGAGTACCATTAAATGACCTCTAGCTGTAACGTTGAGTACCATTAATGACCTCTAGCTGTAACGTTACCAACCATTAAATGACCTCTAGCTGTAACGTTGAGTACCATTAATGACCTCTAGCTGTAACTTTACCAACCATTAAATGACCTCTAGCTGTAACGTTGAGTACGATTAAATGACCTCTAGCTGTAACGTTACCAACCATTACATGACCTCTAGCTGTAACGTTGAGTACCATTAAATGACCTCTAGCTGTAACGTTGAGTACCATTAAATGACCTCTAGCTGTAATGTTACCAACCATTAATGACCTCTAGCTGTAACGTTACCAACCATTACATGACCTCTAGCTGTAATTTTATCAACCATTAAATGACCTCTAGCTGTAACGTTGAGTACCATTAAATGACCTCTAGCTGTAACTTTGAGTACCATTAAATGACCTCTAGCTGTAACGTTACCAACCATTAAATGACCTCTAGCTGTAACGTTACCAACCATTAAATGACCTCTAGCTGTAACGTTGAGTACCATTAAATGACCCCTAGCTGTAACGTTGAGTACCATTAAATGACCTCTAGCTGTAACGTTGAGTACCATTAAATTACCTCTAGCTGTAACGTTACCAACCATTAAATGACCTCTAGCTGTAACGTTGAGTACCATTAAATGACCTCTAGCTGTAACGTTGAGTACCATTAAATGACCTCTAGCTGTAACGTTGAGTACCATTAAATGACCTCTAGCTGTAACGTTGAGTACCATTAAATTACCTCTAGCTGTAACGTTACCAACCATTAAATGACCTCTAGCTGTAACGTTGAGTACCATTAAATGACCTCTAGCTGTAACGTTGAGTACCATTAAATGACCTCTAGCTGTAACGTTGAGTACCATTAAATGACCTCTAGCTGTAACATTGAGTACCATTAAATGACCTCTAGCTGTAACGTTACCAACCATTAAATGACCTCTAGCTGTAACGTTACCAACCATTAAATGACCTCTAGCTGTAACGTTGAGTACCATTAAATGACCTCTAGCTGTAACGTTGAGTACCATTAAATGACCTCTAGCTGTAACGTTGAGTACCATTAAATGACCCCTAGCTGTAACGTTGAGTACCATTAAATTACCTCTAGCTGTAATTTTACCAACCATTAAATGACCTCTAGCTGTAACGTTACCAACCATTAAATGACCTCTAGCTGTAATTTTACCAACCATTAAATGACCTCTAGCTGTAATTTTACCAACCATTAAATGACCTCTCGCTGTAATTTTACCAACCATTAAATGACATCTAGCTGTAACGTTACCAACCATTACATGACCCCTTGCCATAACGATATATATTGAGTACTTTTGAATGTCCCGTGTCTGGGTAACATTGCCACAATTAGCACTTCACAAGTCTTGGCAAGGTTGTGCTCACCTGTACAAGTGTTTAGTGACTGGAGATACTGATTTATCTGGCATTCACATGAGACAACTGTCGTTACTTGCTGTTGTTTAGCAAAACCAGTTTTTTTCCAAGAAACATATGATAACTAATTCACTGAAGTACATACGTTAGCAAAAATTGGTTGTAGTTTTAACACTATGCCAATGCAGCAACTCATGATAAATATGTAACAAAAAATATATAACATTAATTATGTTGTAACATTATGTTAACTGTAGTAAATATACATAAAATATGACAGGGAAGTGTTATATAATTATTATATAACTGTAGTAAATGTACTTAAAATAAAGTGTTATACAATTATTATATAAATGTAGTAATATACACAAAATGTAATAGAGGGATGTTATATAATTATTATATAACTGTAGTAAATGTACATATAATATGACAGAGGGGTGTTATATAATTATTATATAACTGTAGTAAATGTACATAAAATATGATGGAGGGGTGTTATATAATTATTATATAACTGTAGTAAATGTACATATAATATGACAGAGGGGTGTTATATAATTATTATATAACTGTAGTAAATGTACATAAAATATGATGGAGGGGTGTTATATAATTATTATATAACTGTAGTAAATGTACATATAATATGATGGAGGGGTATTATATAATTATTATATAACTGTAGTAAATGTACATAAAATATGATAGAGGGGTGTTATATAATTATTATACAGAACTGCTTTCGGTTGGCAGTTATTGCCTGATAATGCCAACTGATCAATACGAAGCGCGCTTCATGTCTTTGTCCAGTTGACATATCAGCCCAGCCATGTCAACTGAAAACAGTTCAATGCTTAAATAAACGTAAAATCCTAATCCCTGTGATATTCTAACATCAATTAAAAGAGATGTGTGATATTTTAGTCTACGTATTACATTTCACAAAACAATTCATTAACTGAAGTGGATGTACACAAAATTGTGGACAGACTGATGATCTTATTTAATGTATGTGCATTTTATTCGACAAAGTACGGATGATACAAACTAGAAAATGCATGTATTTGTAATTTGAAATTCACTATAAATGCCCATTAATTAGGATCTAACTGTGTTATATGATATTGAGTATCAATGTCAATTAACTAGAATATATCTGTGATGCGATATTCATTATAGATGTCCATTAACTAGGATATATGTGTTATACGATATTGACTATCAATGTCCATTAACAAGGATATATATGTATGATACGATATTCACCATTAATCTCCATTAACTAGCATATGATACACCTGTTACACGATAATCATTATATAGATGCATACAAACTAGAATCCACATGTATTTTTTTATTGTATATGACCAATGACGGAATAGTAGCATTCTGTAAATCTTCACTAAAAACAAGGGAGACAAGCACAGAAAGTGTTGCTGACGTCATCTTATATCATATCCACAAGGCCACAGGCAATGCAGAACTGATGACAGTAAAAAGTGTGGTGGAAGTGAAATGACGGCTGACAGGATATTCTATCGTAATCATTTTAGGGTAGACAACATTTAATGGAAGATGGCGTATCCTTCAAACTATTATTATCATAACTCGTACAAATACATCTAATGCGTTACAACGATGACGTCATTCTGAACGTAAGGATATGAACATGCTGTATATTTCAAATTTCCGGGTTGGTCGCGTAAACTATGTTTATTGGAATAGAATTGTATTTTCTATAGAGGTCTAATGACAAGGAGTTTCATATCTAGCATAGGGAATACAATTTGACATTCTCTCCACACAGAACCTCTTCTATTTGGGTTAATTTTAGTTAAAACGCCAGCCAGTAAGTCAATAAATTTCACGCAATTCTGCTCAGTTGAAGTTAACATCATTACTGTTTAAATTTACAGGTCATGCTTTCAGTTTTACGACATTCCTGAGACAATTCCGCGTCAAGTAAAGCAACAACATTCAGAATGTCGTACATATACACTAACGACAACGCGGCTGTCAGCGGGTGGTAGCTAAAACGGAGTGTTCGTCTAGTTAGGAGAGAATGCTTAAGCTTTAAAAACGGTATTTTATCGTAAAAAAAACCCCATAAATATAAGATTTTAAATCGTGTTATAAATTGCCAAAGGTGTTCGTCTAGTTAGGAGAGAATGCTTAAGCTTTAAAAACGGTATTTTATCGTAAAAAAAACCCCCATAAATATAAGATTTTAAATCGTGTTATAAATTGCCAAAGGATCATGTTTGAATGATCATTTTGGAAAGAATTTTTGAATAAGTGTGATATTAGGATCAGTTTTCATATTATTTCTATGTGTTGTAATTTAATACTGCAGATCGGTATGATATGTATACATCAACTTAAACGATATATTTTATTTGACAAATCTTTATAAAACGAGATAGTTAGTATTGTAGCTTATATAATAGATGTGTTACGACTTAAATGGAAATCCGTAAAATAAGAAACATGAAAACGCATCTCTCATGTCAAATTCGTAAATTATATAAACATGTACAATGTATCTATTTAAAGTGAAATCTGTAAATTATAGAAATATGTACAATGTATCTATTTAATGTGAAATCTGTAAATTATAGACACATGTACAATATATCTATCTAATGTGAAATCCGTAAAATATACACGTAACTTTGTTTAGCGGAATAATAAATAATGAACTTTTTTATTCAGACATATGTTATCCAAAAATATATCCCAAAAACTCTGGAAAAAAAACCCAAATATATCAAAGCATGGAAAATAAGAAAGTTTAATAATACAGTGTAGCTTGAATGCATTATCTGATGAAGAAAATAAAAATAATTTAATTACTAATGTTTTATTTCTAACTGGGTTTTTTTTTCTATTATTAGTTTTTTAGACGTTTGTTTCCATCGTTTATCAGGATTGTTAGTGTCGGTGCCAGAAGCATTGACATGGCCTCCTCATTTACATGTACTCGTACAGTCTCTCTACCACGGAGAGATTAAACCACAGGTTTAACTGATAACTCCCCACAATGGTTTGCTTCATAAATCTACACTGATCACGATCATTTCCAATGAACTAGAGACCAGTTTAAGCGGCTTCTCTCACGTTCCGTGGCATTAAAGACCTACAAGCATGAAAGGTCGCGGGCACACTGAGTCATAGTTTTAAAAAATCTTGAAAAAAGCGGCGTCACCATATTTTTTTATTTATTTTTTTGCTATTTTTTTTTTTTTTTTTTGTTCGGATCTTCAGGAATTGTACTTAGAATCGATGTGATTCGTTTGATCAAGGTAGAAATTAAATTAGACAACGTGATTTATAACAGTTTATTCTTAATGTGTATTTTAATTATAAATTAGGTAGTGAATCCGATAGGGAGTAATTATCGGTCTTGCATTCATTTTCACGGCGGAGTTGAGGCATTTATATGTCTCCAAAAAGCGGAACCAGTCTAGATATCCGGTCTTAGAGAAACTTAATACGTGTGTTACATGAAGGTCACACCTGTTACATGAAGGTCACACCTGTTACATAAAGATCACACGTGCTACATGTAGGTCGCACGTGTTACATGTTGGTCAAATCTCTTACATGTAGGTCACATATGCAATATGTAGGTCACACATGTTACATGTAGGTCACAGCTGTTGCATGTAGATCACACGCGTTCCATGTAGGTCACACGCGTCATATGTAGGTCACACGCGTTACATGTAGGTCACACCTGTTATGTGTAGATCACTGCTGTAGCGTACCACGTGACAACTTTGGTAAAGTCACGCCATGTTGTCAAAGTCAGCAATGAACTAGCGCCATCATACTGAATTATTGAACTAGCGCCATCATACTGAACCAATGAACTAGCGCCATCATACTGAATCATTGAACTAGCGCCATCATACTGAATCAATGAACTAGCGCCATCATACTGAATTATTGAACTAGTGCTACAAACTGAATCATTGAACTAGTGTCATCATACTGAATCATTGAACTAGCGCCATCATACTGAATTATTGAACTAGTGTCATCATACTGAATCATTGAACTAGCGCCATCATACTGAATTATTGAACTAGCGCCATCATACTGAACCAATGAACTAGCGCCATCATACTGAATTATTGAACAAGCGCCATCATATTGAATCATTGAACTAGCGCCATCATACTGAATCATTGAACTAGCGCCATCATACTGAATTATTGAACTAGCGCCATCATACTGAATTATTGAACTAGTGTCATCATACTGAATCATTGAACTAGCGCCATCATACTGAATTATTGAACTAGTGTCATCATACTGAATCATTGAACTAGTGTCATCATACTGAATCATTGAACTAGCGCCATCATACTGAATTATTGAACTAGCGCCATCATACTGAATCATTGAACTAGCGCCATCATACTGAATTATTGAACTAGCGCCATCATACTGAATCATTGAACTAGCGCCACCATACTGAATCATTGAACTAGCGCCATCATACTGAATTATTGAACTAGCGCCATCATACTGAACCAATGAACTAGCGCCATCATACTGAATTATTGAACTGGCGCCATCATATTGAATCATTGAACTAGCGCCATCATACTGAATCATTGAACTAGCGCCATCATACTGAATTATTGAACTAGCGCCATCATACTGAACCAATGAACTAGCGCCATTATACTGAATTATTGAACTAGCGCCATCATATTGAATCATTGAACTAGTGCCATCATACTGAATCATTGAACTAGCGCCATCATACTGAACCATTGAACTAGCGTATCATTTGTTTGAGAATACCCGCATTACTTCTGAACTACATACCAATGAACGACAGATTGTTTTTATTACAAGCACACAAAAAAAAGATATAATGAAAAAATTCAAATGAGCAAATAGACACTTTCACAGAGGAAATATGTTGTTTTGTTTCAAATGACTTGTACAGATCTATGAAACTAGCCAGTACTGTTGTACGTCTATCTGTTACATAGGGACAAAATAATCAAAATAAACAAATAATCAACCCAAGATCATGTTATAGTATCTATAATACATATGAATATGGACCGTGACGTGGCAAGTCCCTGTGACCCAATATCTACACCCCTATCGGACATTTACAGGTGTCAAGTCCCTGTGACCCAATATCTACACCCCTATCGGACATTTACAGGTGTCAAGTCCCTGTGACCCAATATCTACACCCCTATCGGACATTTACAGGTGTCAGGTCCCTGTGACCCAATATCTACACCCCTATCGGACATTTACAGGTGTCAAGTCCCTGTGACCCAATATCTACACCCCTATCGGACATTTACAGGTGCCAGGTCCCTGTGACCCAATACCTACACCCCTATCAGATATTTACAGGTGTCAAGTCCCTGTGACCCAATATCTACACCCCTATCGGACATTTACATGTGTCAAGTCCCTGTGACCCAATATCTACACCCCTATCGGACATTTACAAGTGTCAAGTCCCTGTGACCCAATATCTACACCCCTATCGGACATTTACAGGTGTCAGGTTCCTGTGGCCCAATACCTACACCCCTATCGGACATTTACAGGTGTCAGGTTCCTGTGGCCCAATACCTACACCCCTATCAGATATGTACAGGTGTCAATTCCCTGTGACCCAATACCTACACCCCTATCAGATATTTACAGGTGTCAAGTCCCTGTGACCCAATATCTACACCCCTATCGGACATTTACAGGTGTCAGGTTCCTGTGGCCCAATACCTACACCCCTATCAGATATGTACAGGTGTCAATTCCCTGTGACCCAATACCTACACCCCTATCAGATATTTACAGGTGTCAAGTCCCTGTGACCCAATATCTACACCCCTATCGGACATTTACAGGTGTCAAGTCCCTGTGATCCAATACCTACACCCCTATCAGATATTTACAGGTGTCAAGTCCCTGTGACCCAATATCTACAACCCCTATCATATATTTACAGGTGTCAAGTTCCTGTGGCCCAATACCTACACCCCTATCAGACATTTACAGGTGTCAGGTCCCTGTGATCCCATACCTACACCCCTATCAGATATTTACAGGTGTCAAGTCCCTGTGATCCCATACCTACACCCCTATCAGACATTTACAGGTGTCAGGTCCCTGTGGCCCAATAGCTACACCCCTATCAGATATTTACAGGTGTTGTTTTACAAAAGATGTACCGAAGTAACCGTGTTGATCCATTCTTGCAGTGGATCCAGATCCGGTCCGAAGGCGCATGCGCAATAAGTCTTGAGCTATTTACTATAATTGCAGCTGCTGTTTCAGGTTTATGACCTTGTTACGGGCTTGAAATTGAAAGCAATCAAAAGTAGAGTAGCATCTCCATAAAGTGCTTGTATCCGAGTTGCGGGGCGGAGGGGACCAATTGACTTTTGGACTTTAGTGGAAAATATTGTAAAGTGCTTGTCTTACGAATCCAACTTTATTGGTGCTCCGCCTTAAGTACAACAAACGGATGCAGCTATGACAGTATATTAAGCTCTGCAATGTGTTACATGACAAGTTGTGGGCCGACTCTGACTATAATCACAGCATTAATTAAGGCATTAATCGATCTTATTTCGACACTTAGTTCTGGGGAATATTTCAATGTTGATTAATCGCGACGATATGTGAACGGTTCCTGATTTTCGCTGTCTGTTATCCATCGTACCGTTTACAGACAAAGTGTTTCTGGGGATTCGCCATGAAACTATAATAAAAGTGAGTTAGAACATTGACTAATCATGAAAAAAAACCGATATGAATGTTTATTATCAAATCCAGATTGCTACTTTGAGCCGTTCTGTCGGTACATGCTCCACGCCCTAGGCGCTGAATCCTCCTCTTATGACAAGTCTCCAGTAATGCAATTTAAATGTCGATAAATCATCAGAAAGATGATCTCCCTGTTTAGAATAAAATTCTCGCGTTCTTTGTCATTATCATTTCACTGATCGTCCATAAGCGTGTCGTCCTGCTGTTTTGATACTATATTTAGTCAAAATGTCGAAATGAATTACAATGCTCATTTATCATATTGGTGCTTCACAAATTTGTATTTAATTTCTCTAACGATGTGTACTTTTCATTTCATTTTCAACGTTTAAATGTCAAATTTTGATACTGAATCACCAAGTTTCTTCTAGTATAACGCCTATACATGTGTAAAGTATGCATAAACCAGCGTCTCGCGGTTGTATTGGACCCCAAATTGCAATTCCGAACTTTTGGATAATTATTAATTTAATAATAAAAAAAAGTTTTTTTTTTTTTTTATATATATAAATTTTGTAATTCGCATTCTCCCGGTCTAGACGAGCTGAGTAATCAACTTTGACCGCATGTTTTCTATGCAAAATTACTTGGCTTGAGGACATTTACTAATTTTATTAATTTTTAAAATATCTCGACAACAATTTTTGGTCCTATCACTATACATGTAATGAGTGTATGTTGTCCTATATAGTGTACCGGGTTAGTAATTTCTTACCCTTAATGCCATTCTATTAGAATGTGTCACTTTAAGGATGGTGCTAAGTAATGGTCATTTGCATAATTAAATTTTCATCTTCCCTGAGACGATTTATTGACTTACAGCAAAATATAATTTAGTTTGAACTAGAGCAATTGTATATGGCATACCTAGCAGGTTAGAACAGTATATTGGCTCACGGTTTATAACTAGAAATAAATTGTTTTAAATATATTGAAAATTGGCGTAAGGTTCTAATGATGTTAGAGAAGGAATCATCGTTATTATCATTGCACGCCAGATCGTGAGCGGAAGGAAAAATTACATGTCGACAGGGCAATAGTTTTGGGTAGAGAACATATTGAAAAACTGACATCCAATTTCTTTATTAACCTTAAATTTAATTTTCTAGTGTGAGGTTTGTTAAGAATGACGCAAGACTGGGTGATGAAAACTCATTTCAGAACCGTCTGCATTTAGACGTCTTCCGGAAAAGACAAAATGATTTGTTTCCTTATTTGGATGTTGATGACAAATACTGATCTTTTGACCCTACTGGCTGGATTAAACTCGCTCAGATCAAAGGCTAATGGCAGTTTGAAGTGTTTGTAGGGGTGAGAGGGTTGGCAATAAATTAATTATTCCCATTTGAAGCAGTACAAGTAAAATAAAAACCGACAAGGACGTTTATTTCCGGAAAAAACGGACTTAACAAGAAAAGCGGACATTATAATTAGTTAAAACGAGGTGAAAAATGTGTTGCGGATACGATTAATCTGAGTTTTGCCATTTTAGAGAGACGATAAGGCCACAGATTCCGTCCATCTTAAACATCGTTCACGTAACAATTTTTAAAAAGCGAGTGACTCGTATAGAGAACAATGAGTTTAATGAAGCTAAATAGGAAAACAATACCATTCTACAACTAATTATTCCAAGTAATCCGTTATAAATATTTCGATAATAAAGTTAATTAGTAAAGTATCTAATCCTGCTTGAAAAGAACGTTTCTATTGGCTTAAACATTTTTTATCATCCATTGAATAAAAATGACGTTCTGTTTGTAACGTCGCTTTTGATTGGTTAGAAGAGCTGCGTGGCAATTCTCAGAGAAAGAAGTTAATTTGAATCCTTAAATGTTATCTGTTTTCTCTTACATCTACAATGCCCCTTTTACACTATACAGTGGTATGCAGAGATAGATTTCTGAATATTCAATACCTCAACTCTTTAGTATTGTTCATCAACATGATATTTTGTTTAATGTCGAGGTCGGATATTGGCCCAAACTGAAAGTAATACGCCCATTAGTTTACCCAAGGTAATTCTGAGTCTTAGAATGTCCATCCGTAATTTATCGTAGCCTACCCTTCTGTTACTAATGCAAAAACTTGAATAAAAAAAATTGTATCATTTTAAAGTCTTTTTTGACTATTTGTGAATTGCTCATTGAACAAGAACTAGCGTTATGCTGCCTTAATTTCCGACTTGTTAAAGAAACATCTAAGTAAATGCCGATCTCTGTGACGTTCTCAATCGTATCCCAATCGGGTAAACTCGGGTAACTACGGTGCCCTTCACGGAATCAGCCGAGTTCATGCGAGTAAATCTTTTGGTGATGGTGTGCTTGTTACTTCCTTGGTTGGAATCATCTTGCATGGAGGTGACCTTCTGTAAGAGGTCTGTACACTAACTTACCCATTCTAGTAAATATATAATCAAACATAGATATTTAAAATCATCAGCTGCACTGGCTGTAAACGGTCATGTGATGGCAGTCTCGCCGGAATCTTATGTATTTTTAACTCGGATAACGTGAATTCTCGCGAGACCTTATGTGACCGCAAAATGAGTTGGAAAAGAAATTTGATGAATATATTTAATATCAACCTTTGACAGTTTGAATACATTTGTAATGTAGTGTACATATATGTATTCTTTCGATTTATGTGCGTTATCGCTATAAGTCTGAACAGCGAAACACATTCTCACACCTAAGGCAAGGGTCAGAGAAATCTGGCGTTTTAATACAGCAAGGAATTCTGCCTATCATCCGCCCCAAGCGTATAGATAGTCAGAATCATTCGGACTACCTGGAATTGTGCATCGGAATAATGTAGTATTTAGTTTATTTGATTGTCTGGACGAAGGAAGGTACGAACGTTCGCCAACACGTGATTCCAGACTGTGTAAGTGATTTAAAAGCGTCGGTTAGTAAACTAAGACAGATCTGCGACCCTGTTACTGTTGCTATATAGGGACACACTAAATCGTGTGTCTCTCGCCATTTTCGTATGACACATTCTCGTCTCCAGACCAACCTCTCGCTGAGATCTCGTTTTGTGATCGGCACTGTACAGTCAACTAGTCTGCGCCTGTCCAGTGCTCGTTGATCATGTGGAGGCTCCCAATGTGGGGTCTGTATCTTGTCAGGGTCGTTGATCTATAATGCTGTATTTCATCAGAGGAACACTCTATTCTGTTTCTATGGAGGAAATAATATTCGAAACAGTTTAAACAAAAGATAGTTGAGTGTTCATCGTTGGAAAATTTAGTAAAGATGATAAATTTACCTTGCGTTAACAGTAGTTTCGTTAAGTTAAAATATTTTATTGGCATGTAAAATGACAAAATGATTAGTCAGCAAGGTTTTCCAACTTCCAACTTATCGACGATTTCTCCCACAATGCAATACATGAGGGCGGGGGAGGGAAGGAGGTTTCTACTGATGATGTATCAGTATATCAAAGATTATAGAATTTTGGGAAAGGGTGGACAAGAAGATTGAAAGAGAGGCTATATATATAGAGAGAGAGAGACAGACAGACAGACAGACAGACAGACAGAGAGAGAGAGGGGGGAGGGCAGACAGACAGACAGACAGACAGACAGACAGAGATGGAGACAAAGAGAGAAAGAGAGAGAGAGAGAGAGAGAGAGAGAGGTGGAGGACAGGCAGACAGACAGACAGACCGACAGACAGACAGACAGAGATGGAGACAAAGAGAGAAAGAGAGAGCGCTGTAAAGAGAAATACAGAGTGAAGTCATCCCGAGCTACCTGACCATCCCAGGAAGTACTTTGCAGTTTGCAGCTTTGTCACTTTATCTATAGTCGTTAGGAGAGATCTACACCAGAGTCTCTGTAGAAATGTTCCGTTCATACCATGATAGTTCTGTGTGAGGTTTTATACTGCGTTGTATCTAGGATATCTACTCTATAGAGATCAGAATTTAGAAAGCTTGCTTGATTTCTGAGACGATAGTGAAGAATATTCAATTTTTGAGGTCTGTTATAATTTAAGATATTAGGATTAGCAGTAATCTACTAATGGTGTGGTGTGCGAGACGAGATTAGCTATAATTGTTTATCAAAAATTATAATTCGTAGATGGTATACTTTTGTTTCCGGAATAGTAAATGTAACACAAACGAAATTGAGCTTTCTATTTGGTCTCCTCGAGGAATGTCGTATTCTAGGTTTCAAACTAGGGGAGATAAGCTAGTGTAAGAATTTGGCTGGACGATTCTATACAATAACTAAGGGGTGGGTAGCTGGTCATAGATATTACCACCGTGGTGTTTATACTCAGACATGAACTGCAACGACGTAAAGTGATGAAATTTTCTAGTTATGCGATAATTAAGCTAAGAGTAAACTAAGACTCCATGTTGTGAATTATTTTGGTGTTTCGTGAACAGTCATTATATGTTCGGCTTCATACAAACGTAAGGTAACTTGAAATGATCCAGTAGAAAGCTACGTACCAGTGTGTATGTAGGCAAATCTTTTAAAGCACATGGGCGTGTGATGAGGCTTCGTTGCCTGTTTAAGTTTGCAATCTATTTGAGTTTGTTTGGCCTTACTAACTCAAAGCAGACACGCCACAGACTCACTACCTACACCAGTCCGAAAATGAACCCTATCTACACAATCATTTATATACACTTGTCACACAGAGATGCCAATGTAGAGGTTTTTTCTGTGAAATAAATTCTAGCTTTCGTGGACTTCGCTTGATGACTTTGTGCCTACGTGTAACTAAAAGCGTATCCTAACTCGCTTTTATCACGCTACAGCGCAATACGGACATTTTCAGGTCAAATTGTGAAATATTTAGCAGTCTGATCCATGCCTCGTTTTCACTTTATTTACGAAGACAAAGCATGCACGTATTACTCGCTAGCATCGCAGCAGGCGTGTTCATGCGTAAGATTTATTGTCACCAGAATTAAGCACGCGCAAGATGTATTGTCACCGGAAGTATCCACGCACAAGGTGTGTTGTCACAATAAGTGTTTGCACACAAGGTGTGTTGTCACTGGAAGTGTTCGCGCACAAGGTGTGTCGTCACCGGAAGTGTTCACGCACAAGGTGTGCTGTCACCGGAAGTGTTCATGCACAAGGTGTGCTGTCACAAAAAGTGTTCGCACACAAGATGTGTCGTCACCGGAAGTGTTCAGGCACAAGGTGTGTGGTCACCGGAAGTGTTCAAGCATTAGGTGTGTCATCACCGGAAGTGTTCACGCATTAGCTTTGTCGTCACCGGAAGTGTTCACGCATTAGGTGTGTCGTCACCGGAAGTGTTTACGCATTAGGTGTGTTGTCACTGGACGTATCTGCGTATAAGGTGTATTGTTACTGAATGTGGTTTTTTTTACACAGTTTGTGCTACATGTACTAGTTAAAACATTCATCACTTAGCTGTATGTAAATGGCATTTGCTTAAAGAAAACTATTGACACTCGATTTTACTCCTGTCACAGACTTCCAAATAAATGGGATTAAAACATATGTCCCAACTCCTATGTAACTGTGGTTCAAAATAAAAATGAGCATTTATCAGAAGAGTCATGCCCGGGAGCATGCTCTGTGCCGCCGTCCCTTATGATTTGTTTCGTACCGGAAGTTCTAATCTCTGGCAGAGCGTTCCTAGAGGTTTCTATGGAGTCTATGACGTCCTTCCGGTTTTGTTGTCTCTTTGATGCCCTAAGTTGCCTTAGAACTGTTGTTTTTCAGATTATCATTGTTTGTTGAGAAGTGCTTTCCATCCTGTCATTTCCATTTAAATCAACATACATGTACACAGTCAAATATCAATATTTTTCGATTTATCGACAGGATTTTGGTTACATCAGAAAATAAAATAATGTTCTTTCTAATTTTAGCATTGGCTCTCATATTATACATTTAGACTGGTATTATTTCTGGAATAGTTCTCTGGGCACAGATTTTATTTATTTTGTGGCACGGAAGAGGAAATCTGGTTTGAGACCAATATAGAAACCCGTGTCGATTTAGGAAATATTGTACATGATTTGTTCACTTTTCCAAACGTATTTCTCTTTGAAATTTTACTATTTCCCCAACTACATTTTAAACCGACTGTCGATCACTGCTTGTCAGAATAAAACCTGGTTCTTACGATCATATACAGGCTGTGCTCCAAATCGAAAACTTACAAAAGAAAAATGGACCAGATACCTCCGTCTTGTGGGTAAATATGGCTTCCGGAAGAGACAAGGGCAGGTGATAATTCGCGGTCGTTAGGATAAAGGCAGGATTGTTAAGAAATCATTAAAACGAGTTATTTATCATGGAAAGTCGATCAGTCTATTTTGTTTTGGACATGTACATCTGGGTGTAACACAAGCTTCAGTAAACTATTCCACTGCAGTGCCAGGACATTGCGTCCAAACGTTTAAATGATTCAGACAAGGACATACAGAAATTAAATTGGTGTTTAGATTAAAGTAAAATAAAGAATATAACATTCCAAATACACTATGAAATTTTTACATTGGATTAATTATTTCAAATGCTGATTACTAAAATTAAAGTACAAAAAGTAGATGTTGTCGCATCTTACTATGTAAGACTAATTTGACAGAAATACTCTAATCAATTCTAAGTAATTTTTTTTTCTAAATGTGCGACAAACGTAAGTTTTAGAACATGATACGCTCGTGTGGATCACGTGTAAAATAAGCCACGCCTTTATTCTCATAATTTGTCTATACTATGAAATAGAGACAGTAGTTTGACGGTATAACCCTATAAAAGCTACCACGTTGATTCCGTTTTGGCCTTGAAAAGCTTTTTATAAATTCACAAACATCTTTGCCAATTACATGACCAAGCAAGGTCTGCGATGAGGTATAATGTATTCTGAGAACTGATTTGAAAGTAATCTCTCTCAGTAGCGATATATAGACGTACATAAATGTATGTTCCTAACCGTTATTCTGAAGAAGTTATATGGCAACTTGCGTATGATTTCAGCTTGAGAATAGCAAAATTATAGAACCGGTCAGTATGAGAATATATATAACCTACAACGGTTTCCCAAAAACATGAGAACTTCGTATGACTTCTTACCCCTGAATGTGAGAACGCCGTCTGACTTCTCACCACGGAATGTTGGAATATCGTCAGACTTCTCCCCACTGAACGTGAGAACATCGTCTGACTTCTCACTACGGAATGTGAGTACATCGTCTGACATCTCACCACGGAATGTGAGAACATCGTCTGACTTCTCACCACGGAATGTGAGAACATCGTCTGACATCTCAACACGGAACGTGATAACTTTGTCTGAGATCTCACCACGGAGTGTGAGAACATCGTCTGACATCTCACCACGGAACGTGAGAACATCGTCTGGCTTCTCACCACGGAATGTGAGAATATCATCTGCCTTTCTCACCACTGACCGTTGGAACATCTCGTTTCTAACCGAAGCATTGCAAAAGAAAACGTCACTTCTCACCGTTGAATGTTAGAACGTCTGCTTGTCCACCAATGAACGCGAAAAGGACTCTTGCTGGTGAACATGAGAACAGCGTGTCCCTCATCAGTGATAATATTATGTATTGTCGTCAACGTTTGTCTTTAACCACATGTAGCATTAGTATAATAGCTGACATTGACTCTGTGTGTGTTATTACTAGCATGTTTTACATATTGTCAATGGCGCCCAACGCTCCTCCATGTTTACCTTTGTCCGGGTAAGAGTCCACCTTTATAGACTGACCAGAATGACCATCCATCGTACTAAGTATTAACACGCATCATACAGTGCCCGGAGTATTCACACCTCCTCCTGCTTAAGCTTGTTTACCTTGGTCCAGGTAGAAGTACATGTACACCTGTTAATAGCGTTTTCTAAGTATTGTGGACACGCAAATCTACTGTTTATCAGCGGCATCTCCTACAAAGGCCAACGTACGGTACATGGCGGTAAGGTAGTAAATAAAATGTGTCTGTTCTTGGGGATACCGTGACTTGTAAAGGTCCATAGTACATTATCTATTAAAATGTGCTTTATAGAAATAAAATCAGTACATGTCAAGAAACATTCTCACTGGAGATATGATTGTTCAGAAACATAAAACCATGTGCTAAACTTGACTTGCTTGGATAATTCTCGAGGTGTTCCGATTGATGCTGACTACCATCCGGAACAATTAACGAGGTGTTCCGGATATTGTGATTTTACAGCTGTTTTTTTTTTTTTTTTTGTGTAGAAAATCCTATAGGCATATGACAGAGAGGGAGCTTCGTCATATATACAGAGGCAGGGCCTCTCTTAACATTCCTCATAGATTAGAACCTGCTACGTCCTCGGCCTCGTGGGTTTGTTGACATCTTGGGTCACACTTACCCATTTGCGCACGTGCAGCTATCGTGTCAGTTCGAGTTCACATGAATGGGAGCGAGTTTCGTTTGTTATTTGTACCGATGATAATCATCTACCGATTTTAAACACAAAAAAATCACATTTCCCGCATAATAGTCAGAGAAAAATAAAATTTCATCTATTTTTATAATACATTATACAGTGATATTAATTAAATCGGATGGTGTTTTTCTGTGAAAAAATCGTTGACCCTTTGCGTTTCACCAAAAATTGTGCTTTTGTAAAAGAAATCATAAAGTTTACCGAAATTTATTTTGAAACCAGAACGTCCCGTAAACCATAGTTCTACTTTACTTAGAAACCAGACGTGGTTTTGATGGATCCTGTACGCCCGATACTGCAAGGGAGCACGTCCGATATCGTACGCCTGGTAACGTTTTGTTTGAGCGGGAGACAATACCTCGTCACAGTCATTCACACGAAATTCCATAGAAAAATTCACAAATCGATCCCATGATGTATCGACGTGCGTACAAAACCATCAAATAAATGAAAAAAAATATTTGTTACCATTTTTAATCTTAAGTTTAAAAAGAAAGAACAATCGGATGTCAGTGATGTTTACTAAAGGAAGTCGGAATTGCCTTGTTTAGTTTCTTGTTCAATTTATATTTTTCTTCCATGAAATAAAACCCCAGGCCAGACAAACTAGGATATCTGTTTCATAAATGCTTTGTTTATCAATAACGACTTAATTCCTCAGACTTTTTCCTCCAATCAAGGTTTTCGCCACGGCCAGAAGTGATGAGAATAATGTATGGATGGTTTGCCTGACGATCTATATAGTATACCTACTCTCAACAGATTGATCAATGTAACATTGAGATAGCCAAACACCGATTTGGTCCGATCAATCACTTGACTATTTAGGCACGGCACGGAGTTGTTGATGTAGATATAACAGATTTGCAGACAGACCAGAAACAGGTAAAGTACAATGGTGTAAGCGACCTAATGCTGCCAGGGCAATATATCCGGATACCCAGAAATCTAATCAGGTAGGGGCCGCGGTGGCCGAGTGGTTAAGGTGTCCCGACACTTTAACACTAGACCTCCACCTCTGGGTTACGAGTTCAAAACCTACGTGGGGCAGTTGCCAGGTACTGACCGTAGGCCAGTGGTTTTTCTCCGGGTATGACCCTGGCTGTTAATAGGACTTCTAATGAAATAAAACAATTCGAAGAATTCCGTCGAATTATTTTTTTGTTTGTTTTTTTTTCTAATAAAATAAAACAATTCGACGGATTTTTTTATGTGGATGTTATGTAACAACGTGAATGAAACAAACGTCAAAGCAATTGAATCTTGAGGTCTTTTCTTTGGATAATGCCTTCATCTCGTGCGCCAGACGCCGAAACCATATACGCATTGTCTATATTTACAATCGGTAGTTGATATGGAAAAAAATATTAAAATAATATTGTTTCAAACACCCTCCTGGCCGTATGCAAAATTCTGACTAAGGGTCATGGAAGGAAAAACAAGAAATTATGAAAGTCATTTTTTAACCAAAAAAATGCTATAATCGAAAAGTGATTTGAAGCCTTTTGGTACAATTACAAGAATGTCCCACGAATTTGTGAATATACTTATTGTTGTCTGTCTGTCTGTCTGTTTGTTTGTTTGTTTGTTTGTTTGTTTGTTTGGTGTTTTCGTTCTCAGAGCAGACAAGCTGTTGTAAAAGCCGGTATACAAAGCCACTGAGCGCAAAACGACAGTGGAAAAGTAATCATTCTGCGACACCGACACGTACATGAATGCGCAATATGACTGGAACACTCAAGCTGACAGACGTTTGTTATAGACATAACATGTCCTATCGTAATATGACCAATTATTAGACAGAGTTTATCTAATGGGCGGACTGGCGACTGCTCAGCCGGGCAAGTGTCCCTCAGGTAGCCGGGCTGATCAGGAAAAGCACGCGCACAGACACGACACACTGCCCGGTTGTAAAACATCGGAGATCTACAAAAAAAGCTCGTACTTCATCCTCAAATTGATTAGACCGGAAAAAATGGCACACATCATTACTCCGTACTAATACAAATGCTTATTGATCTAGAACAGTTAGCATTGTCCATGTCGCAAATCAGCTTAGACGTACTGCATACCGACACGGTGGTCGTCGTTAACGAGCGCCCTCTGGTGTCATTCAAACTACACGCGCGCGCATGTAAATGTCATTATTTGGCACCAGAAGAAACACGCTAATCGGATCTGGTGTTATAGAGTTTGTTTGTTTTAAACAGTGATACCCTTGCCTTGAATAGCTTACTTCTAAATGATGCTAGAATGCGTCCTTTGAATACATATATATTGTATATTTAAGGCAAATACGCTTGATTTCACGCGGTGGCCGAGTGGTTAAGGTGTCCCGACACTTATCACTAGCCCTCCACCTCTGGGTTGCGAGTTCGAAACCTACGCGGGGCAGTTGCCAGGTACTAAGCGTAGGCCGGTTGTTTTTCTCCGGGTATTCCGGCTTTCCTCCACCTCCAAAACCTGGCTAGTCCTTAAATTATCCTGGCTATTAATAAGACGTTAAACAAAAACAAACCAAACAAAGGTTTCACAATTTCAATGTGTATTTGTCTGAAAGTATCTGATTCTTTAACAGGAAGGAGTAATGAAAAATACCCTGCCCGCGCTAGGGCTGGAACTAGTGACATTTCGCTCTCAAGACAGACATTCTACCATGAACCAGTCAGGTGACCTTATACTCTCAACTTTTACAATACGTAAGCAGACCAAGGTAGGCTTAGAGACGATAATGTAAATTATGCATTTTTTATTCATTACAGGTGTTTATTGGATGCTTGGGTGATATTTGCAATATATTTGCATGTAAATATCTCATGTTCTGGTATATTAGACATTTATGGCAATAGTCATATACCTGAGCATATTGGACCTGTGAGACAATAGCCATATAGTAGTGACATCATCATTCGGGTATACAGGACACATGGGACAAGCAGCACCTTAGTTAATCAAATATTTGGAGAAATTCCAATATGTTATGACACAAAGTGCTTCTAATAAGGATCATTCCACCTGGATGGTATGTGCATTTTCCAAAACATGACTATCAGTGGATTTCCTGTGTAAAGTGTTCAGTACGTCTGAAGGCACGTGGGGTGGTTTTCTCTCCTCCCTAGCCTTGTTACAGAGGGACGGTGTCAGCCTCGTTCTGCTGCTCGCCTGACGTATTACAATGAGCTGTAAATACTCGATGAAGTGGCAGACGACAATTTGCTACTTATGTGATCCTTCTCTCAAGATCTTATGCTGTAATTGTTTTGCACTTTCACAATTAAATGGCGTCTTACATAACAATACGTTGAGTGATCGAGTGTATTGCTTGTTTTGTGTGATGCACAGAGGCGAAAACATCGTCTGTTCGAACAAAACCAAGGGCGTCAAAATAACACTGTACCTAGGTTGTGTTGATGACTTTACGACCTATTACCTTAATAGGTGTCAGCTGGCTGCTAACTTATATCTTAATTTAGTATTTTTTAAGTTTCTGAACTCACGAGATCAAAGAATGTCCATTTAAAAGGATGTAAATCTAAATAGCTGATTCGCTTTGAAATACCTGGCGTGTCAACAAAATAGGATTGTCACATAGGAAAATACATTACGGCCACTCGGAGGGAAATTCAACATTACGGAAATGGGCCCCATAAATGGCCATTAACATTATCAAACCAAGAAAGTAATAAGAAATCGACCTTTAGGTGTTTTTTTTTTTTATTTTCGTTAAAAGACAGTAAAAACTCGACTTTTTCAATACAAAAAAAAAAGAAAATGTAGAAAATAAAACAAATGTCGTTTTAAATATTTAAAGAATCAGTAGAACGAACATAAACAAACATCACGGTTTCAAACTGTTTAAAATTGTTAAATATTTTATGAAAGTCTTGTTATTATCGTTCGACACGTGTGCATGTTTTACTTTGTTGGTAGTTTTTTTTGCATTTAAGACCACTAATATGTTATATATGCTGTGTAAAGTGTCGGTACGATCCTTCTGATAAAAGGCACTGGTGTCAAAACTCCAGCGTCCGTGTCCCGTGAGAACCACGGCTCGGCTACTCACGCTGACGTCATCACTAGAAGGAAGAAAATGGTACCGTGTTTAACATATATATCTATACACGGGAGTTATCGTACAGGCTGATCCAAGTCATGCGATGTTCGTGAAAGGTTTTCCCTGTACAGTGTTTAGTTGTAAAAGTCACCGAAGGGTCGCTAGTTCGAATCCCGGCACGGTGGTCTAGTGGTAGGAGGCATGCCTACGTCACCAAGGGTCGCTAGTTCGAATCCCGGCACGGTGGTCTAGTGGTAGGAGGCATGCCTACGTCACCAAGGGTCGCTAGTTCGAATCCCGGCACGGTGGTCTAGTGGTAGGAGACAAGCTAGAACATATCTAAACTGTTATGTTATAAGGAAGATATTTTGCTTAGCGGTTGTCGTTGATGAAGAAGGCAATTTCCTTCGGAATTTCTGGTCTTTTGCTTGTACAATGTACATTGTTCAAAGCTCTCCATGCAAATCTTTATTTCAGTTAATAGTTTCCCCTCGTTTTACCGATATGAGTTATAATTACGGTATTCTCTGTGGTTGCTATTGAATTTGAATGAGTTGATTCCAACATTTTTAAAAAATGAATCTTAGCAAATGGATAATCTGGCGGCTAATAAAAAATGATAAGATTTACTGCGTTGTAACACATGAACATCGCCCACGTGTCTGTAAGCATAGTTTTGATAGCACCTAATGCGTATACTAGATCTAACCACAAACGTCGGATTGGTTTGTGAGGTATTTGCAGTGCTACAGCGGCTGTACATTCTGACCTACTTTAGTAGAGGGTTGAAAAAACGGATTTATTTTTTTCGCTGAGACCCAGATTTGAACGTCAATAGGATTCTAACTAAAACATCCTGGTGTCAACAAACAACTAGCGATGACTGATAGAGTTGTACAAATAAACACGGAGTTCGCGATGAACGAGGAAAAACAAATGGCTGAAAACATGATAATAAAGTTCGAAATTGAATGCGAACACAAATAGGTATAAAGTTTATTGGCCAAGCTTTATATACTATGATATTTGATATGAACAAATAACCTGATGTGTCACGCAACGATTCGGCGTTCAAAACGAGCAAAAACAAAAATTGCGAAGCAGCAACGATTCCGGATATTTGGACCGATCCCTGTTTCGTGTTTTAGACTTCTTATCACGTTTTCCGTTGTTCGCTGAGTTTTACCGCCATTAAAGGTTGTACTTGAAACTCTGACAATCTTACTTGTTGCTTTATAGCGAGCCATTCAGCATAACCATATAGATTTGCATGAAAACACTTGAAATGTATACCAATAGAATAAGACGATGTGTTCCAGGGGCCAAAGTTTTCTACATGGACGACAAACACCATAAAAAGCTTCATTTAAAACTCAATAGATTGGTTCAGATTATGTGTTGGTACGTTTCCATGATTTGTTTTATCTCACATGTGACCAGATTGCATTTATTTTGTCCGTCGTCGTCCGTCGTGCAAGGTGCGTTATGTATCCAAGACTGGCTCCCTGTGTCTAGAATATTAAAATTATAAATAAAATCGACCTTTATAATTTTGGTCACTAGGATATGTCTGATTCTAGAATTGTATTCCAGTAGGTTCAAACTAGGGGGAGATAATCTAGTATTAGAATTTAGTGGAGCAGTTCTAACAAAAAACTTAGAGGCTGGTGGCCAGTCTGTATGTATCCGTAAACATTTTCTACTGTATTGAAGTTGGTAAAGGTCAATCGAAGTGGTGAATTTCATAGTCTTGACCCAACGTGAGAGATAGGGTAAAAAGAGGTCCAATTAACTGAAATTTCAAAAATTATATTTTCACGACCCAAATATTATAGAATCAAATGTTTTTCCTGGATGGAATGCTTTAAGGTGCTTTACAAAACATTTGACTTCGTGACCCTGTGATGTCACATTTTCCCCTGGATAGTCGGTAAACTTTAGTTTATATAAGTGAAATCACAGTTTTGAACATCATTTGTTCTCCTGCCATTAAATATAATAAAAACAATTGGCTAGAATGATCAGTGTGGGATGGCAGTTTGATGGTATGCATCTATTGTCTTTAACTAATCCCTAGGGGCTGAATGAGTTAAAATGAAATATAATTCAGATGACCGTTAAGGTCCGTGAGCTTTTCCCCCTCAAATAAGCATACATGTATACATTTTGTTAAATATATTTATATCTCATTTAAAAAGTATTAATTTGATAAAAGATATTCAGTAACGATACAGTATTAAGATGCAGATTGAATTAAATGAAATACAATATTGTATTGTATCACACAACATGTACACTATCCTGACAAACATTTTCAATTTAAATAAAATTAATATAATATATTTTACTCCATGTTATTAAACAACACTTTTAAAAGGTTTGCGAATTTGAATTCCCGCAAGACTTCATTGTGAAATCGCTATTTTGAAAAAAAGATTCGAAAAATTTAATGATTCACAAAATAATATAATTTATATAATACAGTTCATTTTGTTACAATACTCGTCAGTTAGAACTCTATATGTTTCAGACAAATGTTCCTCACTGATGATGACTACCTAAAATGAATTATGGCTCACTGGGTTCAACTTTTTTTCTGTTCCATTGATCATCATCGCTGTCATGAAAAGGACGCATTATACAACAGATTAGACAAACGATTAGCTCAATAACAGTTGTCCCATTAAAGTGTCGAAACTGTTCACTCGTCAAGCACGGAGTCAGCTGAGTAAATCTATTTCACAGACTATATTGATAATGGCTGTTTTAGGCTTTAATAGAAACAACGGTATATCAGGTCGGGCGCAAACTGCACCATGGTCCACGCATCCCATACACTGACAGGGCATAGACACGCGTGTCACTGTAAAGTTACTAAATGTGGACCTTTTGAATTTTTAATGCGATAGTTTTATTGTATGATTTACGCTTGATTGCAAAGTGATGTAATTCTCGTTGCTGTAGACAAGAGTTATGTAGAAAATATGGAATTGTATCACCTCCGTATACAGTTCAAGGGGAAACGGCAATTAAATGTTATTTATGTACAATAAAAGGCTTTTAACGTCATCCTGAGGCTCGGAGTCAACGAGGCGCGCGAGGTGTATATATGAAGATATATGTACAGAGTTAGGGTGTATACATTGTTTTCTCGTCCTCAACATGGCACGTGCTGCGCCAGGTTGACATGCTGTACAAGAGCATGTGTTATCGTCGAGCTGCATTGGGATAATTCACAGTGGCGTGTTATTGTTGAGGGAAAACTTTGATGATGATTTGTTTCTCCGACTCCTGTTAATCAAACATCCCCATGGCAGGGTAATCCTGGAATTCCAAACGAAAATGTTTTATTCTTCAAAATGATAATTTAGTACGTTCCTTCTTTAAAACGAAATTATTTATAAATATATCAAGTTTAGGATGGAGTCATAACGTTTCATTTTGAGTTAGGCATGCTGTGTATCACAACACAGTTTGTTTAATATACAAAAAAATATACTGTTAGCCGACTGTAATGCACGTGCACTACGTCATCATATAAACTGTTATAAGGGTCACGAGGGACGACGTGCATGGGGTATACAAAATGTACATGATTTAAGGAAATGCTGTCATTATTTTTTGTTTGGTCAGCGTTTAAAAGGATTCTACAAGATATCAGCCTTTTCAATACAAACTGAGTGTCAAATGCAAAGTTAGACATCAGTTTCATCGTTTCGTTCTTCTGGGACTCGTGGGTAAATTTATTCGTTAAATGTCTAACGTCCGAGGTGGCTAAGGGCCAAAGACTTAGAGCATGTTGTGTGTGAATGTGGAGAAGTCAGGGTCACACTTTTTCATATACACGTAGTTACAGTATAATAATTTCATTTAGAACTGAATTTCTATTTATTTCATGACATTGCATTGGAATTTGCTTCTAACAATTTTTGCCAAACCGTCAAGTTTAAAGCTATCTAAATAGGACGATGTATACCTGTCTGCACGTGTATGACGTAAGATTTACCGTGAAGTCCGTGCCCACGTGCTACCCAGATGTCTTCTATATTATTGATGACACTTGTTGCCCAGACGCCAATTCCTGGACTGATACTACAGGTGTGATGATAGCCAGCCATATTTACAGATTACATGTACCGTACTGGAGACAATAAAACAGTCTGACCAGGGAATCTAGCAAGTGTCTGATTTCCCAAATGTAAACAAATTGTCACTTATATTTATCCAGAGGCATGAACTAAACATCCCACCAATCAGAACTCGCTGTTCAATTACAGAACACGAGGTTGATACTGATATTATAGACACCTAGTATGTCGTCATAGTTACAACATCACCAAACGGTGGCCAATCATAGGGCCGCTTTGTTATCGCCGATAGGACTTGTTAGCGGGGATTACTGAATTATGTATCACCCCAGGTAGAGCAGTTTACGGTTGTGATCCACAAATTAGATATGGTCAATGTAGTGAGGCCTATAAAAGTATAATGAAGAAAATCTCAAAGGATTCTGCAAAATACACACGAATGGAGAGCGCCTTCAAAGTAAAGACTAATTTAGTAGAAGGTAAATAGAAACTGCGATTGCCGAACTAATCATACAGCTGTTTCGTCCTTCTAGGACTCGTCAGTGATGTTAGGGACGCCATACAGCTGTTTCGTCCTTCTAGGGCTCGTCAGTGATGTTAGGGACGCCATACAGCTGTTTCGTCCTTCTAGGACTCGTCAGTGATGTTAGGGACGCCATACAGCTGTTTCGTCCTTCTAGGACTCGTCAGTGATGTTAGGGACGCCATACAGCTGTTTCGTCCTTCTAGGACTCGTCAGTGATGTTAGGGACATCATACAACTGTCTCGTCCTTCTAGGACTCGTCAGTGATGTTAGTGACATCATGCCGATGTTTCGTCCTTCTAGGACTCGTTAGTGATGTCAGGGACATCATACAGCTGTATCGTCCTTCTGCCGCCATGACGTCATGTATTGAAAAGTTTCAAATGGCCATAACTCAAAAAGGATTCATTTTACAAAGGTCATGTAATTGTGTACTCGCCCCCCTCTCTCGCTGTATGTCTCTCTCGATGTTCCCCCACCCACCCACCCCTCACCCCTCATCCCTGTACTTACACATGTTCGGTATATGAATTTGCACGTGTTCTATGTCTGTCAATATTCCACAGAAAACGTTCTATAATGATATATTGTATATATATAAAACACAAAAATGTGTAAAATGCATCTGAGTGCATATCCGGGTTGTTTTACCTCCCCGCTCTGTGGCGTCATCGGTGCCATTTTATTACATGAAATTTTCTGATGTCGTGATGTCGTGATGTCGTGACGCTCGATTCACCAGACAACTTTGAAAACACACAACAAACTATCCTATTATTTTTTTATATCGAATATCTTCAGGAAAATAAATCATAAGTCATTTCGAGTTTTACTTCCTGCTTTCGGAGTTCCCATTTCCCTTGTTTGCGTACCCTGAAATAAATCAATGGATGACTGATCGTGCAGGTTTTATAAATGAAATAAACACATCTGTTTCAAACATTTCAAAACGGCACGTAAGCAACATAACATAACTTACGTTCATTTGCTGTTTTGAAGTATATTTAAAAAAAAAAAAAAATCTTCAATACCATAATGATGTTCAGTGACCTGAAATTCGCAGAAAGCATTCGATGTTTTTTTTTTTTTTTTTTTTTTACTTTTACTTCCTACATAATGTACCATTATCGTATATACAATAACTGCTTGTCTTCCATAATTTACATTCGTTCAAACTACAAACTGGCATAACAGACGTCCTTGGTGCTAATATAACCAGTTTGTCTTTGGACATGTCTGTGTGATTACAGGATTGGTGTCAAATCCCCCTTCTATATATGTATGGTATACTCCGTAAACATCAGAAATGTCGTCATTCGGGGCTGGTGAAACTTACAATGCTATCGATTACCGAAATTTATGGTAGTCTTTCGGTAAGATTATAGATCAGGAAAAAATAAATACAAAAACAAAGAAAAGAAGAAAAGAACAAAAAAAAACAAAAACAAAAAACAAAAAAACAATAAAAACAACGAAAACAACAACAGAGAATACCGATAAAATAACGAAACCATAATTCTAACTTAAAATCAATCTGAGGTTAAAATACAAAAAAAATGCAAGAAACCCTCATATGTTAAGTGACGGCAAGCACTAGGCCACTGGTAGAACGGTATCCTTCTGGTTTTACGTTATATATAAAAATAAAGATTTTGGAATGTCAAAAACAGTTCCGAATGCTTGCCGGAAACAATAACTAAAGAGTAAGGCAGTGTGTTTCTCTTTCCGTAAAAATGTTCCATTATCAAGCTTGATAAATAGTATGACTATTATAAAACAAAAGCAAAACACGGCACTGGGCACTGTAGAACGCAGCGAATACACCGCTTGTGGTACACGTTTTTAAATTACATATACCACTGTTATGTTGGGATTTGTTTGTTTATTTGTTGTTGTTTTTGTTTGTGGTGTTTTGTTGATTTTTTTATATATTTTTGGGGGGGAGGGGCTCGGATACTGGATTAGGGTTGAGTAGTAAGTTTTACCTGTACAAGCTGTTGACCTACCGCGGGTAGTTCGTGCTAATGAAACACGTACAACATTAACATTTCAGATGACATATTTGTATTCGAATCCGAATATCTATCATTCTGTCCGGATTAATGATAAATAACAGAATAGCAGAATAGACACAGAGTCCTTTGAATCCAGTATCTTGATAGAAGAACCCGTTTAGTACGCCATATCTCGCTGTAAAATAGTCTTCACGTACCTATAGTCTTAAAGTGCTATATTGGGTGTTATTGTGAACTTCAGAAAGCCCTTGAGGTAACGAGTTTACTTTATCAAATCTTTTTTTTCACGGGTTTATCAGAAGGAAATTCCACACACTGCTGCCAGGGCGCCCAGAACGCTCCATATAACCATTGCTCAGGAAACAAACGGTCTGTCCGTCCTTTTTTTCAGTGCACATAGATATATTCTAATTTTACTGTGCCTGATGATTGATGTTTGAATTCGATTTCTACGGGAGAAAATATCTGTTGTGTGGTGTGTATGCTGGTACCAGATGACTACAGAGCTTATCCCGTATATTACCTACACAAAACTCGCAGCTGACATTTAATATACTATTTTTCACATCATACGAAAACATTCCTAATCCATAATTTGAATAAAAACGTCTTTCAAACCTATATAGTTTTGCATAACACTATCAGTTTTTAATATATAAGTATGATACATACAAGCTAAATCAATAGATAAAAGATACAATAAACGAAAACATTCCTAATCCATAATTTGAATAAAAACGTCTTTCAAACCTATATAGTTTTGCATAACACTATCAGTTTTTAATATATAAGTATAATACATAAAAGCTAAATCAATAGATAAAAGATACAATAAACCTAAAAAATTAAAATCTAAAACATTGTACAAATTCAAAAATACCACTGCATGAACAATGGAACTGTTTGGTGAAGTCTGATATTCTGTATATTTTTTAGCATAACTGCTAGCCACATCCAGATATATTAAAACATATGTGAAACTATAGCCAGCCACACTCAGATACATTAAAACATATTCAAAGTAATAGCCAGCCTCACTCAGATACATAAAATATTATTCAAAGTTATAGGCAGTAATACTCAGGTATATTAAAACATATTCAAAGTTATAGGCAGTAATATTCAGGTATATTAAAACATATTCAAAGTTATAGGCAGTAATACTCAGGTATATTAAAACATATTCAAAGTTATAGGCAGTAATACTCAGGTATATTAAAACATATTCAAAGTTATAGACAGTAATACTCAGGTATATTAAAACATATTCAAAATTATAGTCAGTAATACTCAGGTATATTAAAACATATTCAAAATTATAGTCAGTAATACTCAGGTGTATTAAAACATATTCAAAGTTATAGGCAGTAATACTCAGGTATATTAAAACATATTCAAAATTATAGGCAGTAATACTCAGGTATATTAAAACATATTCAAAGTTATAGGCAGTAATACTCAGGTATATTAAAACATATTCAAAGTTATAGGCAGTAATACTCAGGTATATTAAAACATATTCAAAGTTATAGGCAGTAATACTCAGGTATATTAAAACATATTCAAAGTTATAGACAGTAATACTCAGGTATATTAAAACATATTCAAAATTATAGTCAGTAATACTCAGGTATATTAAAACATATTCAAAATTATAGTCAGTAATACTCAGGTATATTAAAACATATTCAAAGTTATAGGCAGTAATACTCGGATACATAACCAAAGTTATAGCCAGCCACGTCCAGATACATAATCAAAGTTAAAGGAACATTGGTTAGGATGTGAGATTTAGTTTACTGTACAATTAATTTGTGTGACAATAATGACAAAACAATGTGTTATCATATTTGTTACTATATATAGTTAATTGCGTGTCCTCCATACAGTTGCGTCATTTAATGACGTCACAATGGTAAAAAATACAACAGTTGCCCTATATATGAAAGGCCGTTGTCAAAAACAAAATAATATATATTAATCGGGAACTCAATACAGGTCCTTAACATCAAAGGTGTCTTGCTGCAGCAAAATTTGTTTTCGCATTGTACGAACCCTCCTTGATTTGCATATCACCAATTGTTATTTTAAATGTATTAAAATTACCACCAACTATCACTTCACAAGTGATGTTATGCATGGGTACGCTATGTAAATAAAACCTTCAGCCCTACATTAACCACTAGATGTACTTATGTGTCGACCGGCAACCAAAGGTATTGGGGCATCGCGTTCAATTTACGTCTGAAATCGTCATAACATCTCGAATGAGGAGAAAAGACGAAGCTATGTTAAAAAGCGTTTTACTACTCTTTGGAATTCCTAAATATATGAATCAAAGAAATATCATTGTGTATGATGGTTCTATTGCTACGACCTCGATTCCTATCTTGAAAACATGACACTTCTTAGATTTGACGTACATGGCAGGTATAATTGATGAACTACAAATTGCCTACTCTTTTGAACGCCTAGAGTTATACGTAACAGTGATATATATCGTTTCTTCATAGTATTTGCCTTTTTGCGTTCGGTGATGTTTATACCTCAAAATTCATAGGGGTGGGATGGGGGGGGGGGGGGGGGGGGGGGGGGGGCTAAGGTGAGATAGGCAATTTCCTAGTTATCTTTTATAACAAAGTACAGTAATTAAGTCAAGTTGTTTTTGTGGGTGGTTATTTTTTTTTATATTTTACTTATATGTAATGCTTATTTTTGTTGTCAACAAATAAGAGTAATATTACATAATCAACTAAAAGTTTATGAGAGAAGAAGTGTTATTTATAAAGTTAGGGATAAGGAATAGAACTTTTATTACATTTTATTATATAAACACCTACGGCAGTACTGAAAAGTAAATATGAATTTATTACATTTTATGATATCGACACCTACGGCAGTACTGAGAAGTAAATATGAATTTAATGCTATTTTATGTATAGCGTACTTAAGGTTGATGCAAAATGTTGCTATATTTTGTGATTTTCACGTTTTATGAAGATTTAACTTCCCAAATAAATCATTATTTATTGGTAGAAGGTCGCATCTTTCTAGCTTACATAAAACGTAGGCGTCCTAATGATCTATCTGTATATTTCCAGACTAGATCATGACACATGTTATATAATTCTCCCAATGGGCCTTCCTCTATATGGTTTTAGAAACGGAACATTAAACTAAAAAAAAAAAAGAAGAAAAAAAAACCAAAAAACTCGACTTCATAAACCAGTGTTATGTACGCAGATAATTTCATTTTTCTACATTCTATCCATATTGACAGTACCGTCGGGCCGCAGGATCAATGTAATCTATTGAATTGAATATAGATGCAAATATTACTGATACTTAGCATGCAATTAAGTTTTCATCGTCCCTGGCCTTATTCTGTATATACACGAACATTGATTCTTGCTTGAGAGAGCAATTCGGCTCTTAAAACTTACATTTCTTGTTATTTTTACGTGCAGTCACAAAAATACGTTTAAGATGTTAAATTATTCGTTCAATTGTATTCTTCAAGTTTGCTTTCCATATGTTTAAAGAAATACTGGATTGGTGTTTTTTCTTCTTTTTTTTTCTCTTTTTTTCAATTTCTACCAAACATGTTCCAAATAATATTTCCACGAGCTGTCTCCTCCATGGCCATCGTGCACGTGCTAAATACTAGTCTGAACACCATATTAATGTATAGTGTCTGTGTCTAGGAAACTAATGAAAGGCAAACTGTTACACATGTATACATGTCAGTTTCTCAGACCTCTCAAATCAAACGTTTGTCAACAATTAATGCGCATGTACTGATAAAGTTCACGTACACTTCGCGTGCGCTTAACGAGACTTCAACGAGACTTACCCTGTACCTAACAATATTGGATGATAATCTCTCAGAAAACGACATTTGGACGTTTCAACAAAAACATGTTTGGGTTTAAGTGTTATACGTATGTTAGTAAAGCAACAGTAAATAACAACGTCGCATTGAGTGCTCTTAGTTCCGCGGTATTCAGGGTCTCGAATGACCTCTTGATCACGTTATTTCCTTCATTGTATCAGGGAAATCACATCTATATTGTAAACTTGATTTATACGTTAGAAATTCGATGGAACTTGAAGAAACAGCGTTCCTGCGCTCAGAAACCCGTAACAGTATAGTATCTATTGGCCCACGAATGAATGTTCCATGTGGTATTGCGAACATGTGTACACGATTTTGTGTAAAAACGATTTGTACAGACAAATGCCAAGTAAATGTCACGCCATTTAACGAAACTGTGTGTGAAAACAAACTGTCCATCAAATGTAATAATTTGGTTACAAGGTAATGCGGAAGGAGAGTCAGCCGAGGAGAGTATTGTGAGGGAGCAAATTCTTACGATGATCAATTATTGGACGTATCCTATCCTTGACGATTTAACAAAACCCGCATTCTTCAAACTTCATTATGAAAGACAAATCAGAAACAAATGATAAACTGCTACAGGTAGTCTGGTGATTAACAATTATTGTTAATGTCGGATGTGAACCGCAGTAATGCGTTCAAAGTATTAAATATTCCACTAATTATTTCTATCATTTGTAAACGGTGTTTTCTATTAATTTCATCCCTGGTTTTAAACAGTGTCAATGCTATCTAAATTATTATAAATTAGAAAAGATCTGGTGTTTCTAACTGGTTTTGTTTTGTTGTTATATATAAATTTCCATTTCAGCTACGTTTATAAGTCGACACCATTTATTCTCGCTGATGAATATTTATAAAGACCCCGTGTGCTCATCTGGCCACTCCCAAAAGTGAGCCATGTGGCGCCACCTGTTAAATAAACATCACCGTAAAAGTGGTCGAAGTGACGTTGTTTCGATGATCTGACAATGAAATGACGTCAGCTTGTCTACCCATCCCCCTTTCCAGTAAACGTGACGGCCATTTGCCAGGGAAATGTCGCTCTCGTGCGCTTTGACGAAGGAGGCAGGAGAATACAACCCTCTAGCCTATCAGCCCGTTTGGGATCTGTTGCGTGCGTTGCAAATTGTGTTCCGGATTATGTGTATTTGATGTTTGTCAATAATAAGCCGGCTCTTGAATTAATGAATATCCTTCCAGAAAGTTATATGAAAATAGTTCACTTGAGAATAAGCGTTATTTGTTATTACCGGCGTCCGGCCCCACTATTAACGAACACATTGTTGAAACATGATACTAATTCTCAACATATTACAAAGCGTCCTCACACCTAAGCTAACCATAAGCGCGCTTCGTTATTCCTTGAACATCAGTGTTCACACGTAGGCGCGGAGTCGATCCGGGAAAAAACCCATTTGGGTCCGACTTTGGAGCCCGGGGAATGGAGAATTGATGAAGAGACTCCGAGAAATAGCATGCCAGTCGCTGTCTTTGACAGGGTTGTGGATGGGGATGAGGTGTTAGGAGCATGCATTTAAGATGAAATAAACACATAGGCGCGTCAATACTGGCACTTGTATTATTTAAGAACAAATCAACCAGCACGAGCAAAGTTTTTAACAATGTTCCCGTGTAATTCATGTTTGTCAGATTTGAAGTTAATGAAACAACTGGGAAATGAGCATAAAGAACTATTGTAGCATTATTTAGGACGTCTTCTATAAGGCAAAGCCATGGGAATATAGCCACGCTATTCGTGAATTTTGTTTGGTCTATTTATCTTCAATTCAGCAAAATTTAAATAACAAAAATGCTACTTTATTAAAAATTATATATTGGGACATTTTTTTTTATTTTTTTTTCCTGTTTCAAATACAAATTATAAAATCACTATATAGCACTGACTTTAACAGAGAATAAGAAGATGTGGCGATGCTTCCCCAAACAACAAGCGTAGCAGTAAGTGAGAAAATCCTCAGAGAGCATTTGATAACAAATACTCTGGAAAAATTCTACAAGCAAAGATTTGAAGATCGTTTTGTTTAAAAAAAAACACTCAGGAATATAAAAAAAAAAACCTGAAGAGTTTTCATGGCGTATCAGAGGCTATTTATAATGTGGAAAAGTTCATGATTTAATTCAGCGTGCTCACTTGAACAGTACTCAGACTACATTCGGACAGATGTGCCGGCGACGAGGGGAGGACGGAGGGATGAAGCCGACGTTTTATTGCCAGTTCTATTTATCATAGTTTGCTTGTGTTATCCTCGTTCATCAGAGACGGCCTTCTGGTAATTGGTGCTAATGTAAAGGTTTTACACAGAAATCAGTGATTTCTTGGAATAGTATCCCGCTAAACAGTATTGAGCGATAGTAGGCCGGGACAGCGCGTTGAGAATCTGGGAAACGTTTAGGCTGGATCTTACTACACTCGTGGTACACCAAGATCAATGAAAGGCGAATTTGATAAAAATCAACTGATAAATTGATCCAACACCTCAACAGCGATTCACTTTGATTTAATTCAAAGAACTCTTTTATCAAATCATTGTTCCCTAGCGACTTAGGGTACATCTGTTATATAGAACAGCCGGGAGGAAATACAGCGGGCCGCAACAAATTACGTTAGTATAGACTCGTAATAGACATCATTTACAGGTGAAGGGGAGCTTATATAGAGATGTTCATACCTGTGTATTGTAACGTCGGATATTACCGTATTAGGTGAACTTGTCTAGGTGAGGACAATACACATTTAATTCACGTTATTACCTTATTAGGAAGGACGAGGTAACACGTGTACACTACATATTTATTGCGAGACATAAACTAACTAGGCAGGGTGAGTTAGCACGTGTGTACACGATACCTATTTAGTGCGTGACAAAACCTTACATGAAAAGGTGACTTAGCACGTGTATACTTTATATTTAGTGTGAGACATTACCTTATTAGGAAAGGTGAGATAGCACGTGTACACTACATATAAGTATGAGACGTTACGTTATTAGGGAATGTGATTTAGCACGTGTGTACACAATACCTATTTAGTGCGTGACAAAACCTTACATGAAAAGGTGACTTAGCACGTGTACACTACATATAAGTGTGAGACATTACCTTATTAGGAAAGGTGAGTTAGCACGTATATTCTACACGTGTAGTTTGGGGCTTCTAGAGTGATTTTGTATATCTTTATAACTTGGTATATATATACCAAAAGTGTTCAATATCAGATATTTCTGGGCATATTACTTTAACGTATGTAGCTATTTTCTTTTGTCGTTGCTGTTGGAGTGAATGATAAATGTTGTAAATTGCAACAAATTTCACGCATGCTTCAGACTTGTAGAAAATAATTATAAACAATTTGTTTACAATCAAATATAGATATAATTTGCGATACTGGAAATGTCTTCGTGAAAACCTCTGTTTTCATAATTATATTTAAATTCCATCAAAGCATACTTGCCTAGGGCGTTATATTTCAATTTATCCCCAGTCAGGTTGCGTTATTGCAGTGCAACGGACATGCAAAATGGTATCTTACCGTCTCGCCCTCAGCCTTAGGACGGTCCATTCAACCATTCCACATTCTGGGTAATATTATCATAAAGGGAAAAACCAGTCTCTCTGCATGTCACGTGACAAGTCAGACAGTGTTGTATATAAAAGATACTTTGGGCTTGCTTTACAAAATATGTCTATCCATGTCCTCTTCTCTTATAGTACAATATGTATGGGCTGTGTTAACATCCGTGTGTTGACGTCCGTCTGTTTAAGTTGGTTTTTTTTTTTTTTTTTATAGTGATATATATTTCAATCATTTAACTAACTTTTATGTCCAGAGATGTTTCATACAATAACTGACACTGTGTTATACAGCGGTACAGATTTCATAGTGAATTTTATGAAATTTGTGGTAATATAAACATTATTGGACATTATACATGTTCCATAATTTTGGATTTCTTCGACGTCTAATTTCTCTTGTAAAAATGTTACATTTACAAATTATTTAATTACATCTCAACCAGCTGTCTGTCTTTTGAAAGTGATATGTATAATTCCCCTTTTCTCATTGTAATAGGTATGTACATTTATCTTTTGATGTTAACTGAATTACTTAACTGGTCTGGCCAGGTATGACACCTAGCCTCGGACAAAGGACAATTAAGCTAAGAATCTCACCGGTCTGAAATGTGACCATCTGAGTACTAAAATGCCACCTGTCAATCATGTGTATTAACTCTAGCTTGAATAATATGTGTAACGTTTTGTAAATTTAATTAGAACCTATAGAGTTCGGACTGCACGGGTCGATTTTCGGATATTCCGTAAATCGCCTGCCGACTCCTAGAAAGTTTATTTTAATAAATACGATATCTTGGACCGTATTTCATCATCTTAGGATTTTATATCTATTCTACAAAAATATTACAACGACCGGAAAAATCGTTGTGATACAGACATGATGGACGTTACATTGCTATATTACCAACCTTCTATTTTTAGCGTATACTCCTAATCCAGTCTAGTTGAATTTGATACAAATTATTGTCCATTTTCTGTATTTATCGGTCATTACGGGTATGACTGTAGTAATGATTCATGCCTCGAGACGTGTCATTGTAATCCTTCGAGGCCACATGTTTTTTTTTACAAGGGACTTGGCATGTATTTGGGGATACGAGGCAGCATAGATTGGAGACCGTGGACGCTGCTTCTTTTGGTGCACGTGGTCATTTGCCTTATACTTCGTACTTAACAGTTTAACGACGACAATGACAAAGACGATATCGTTGTGCCTCTCTAATGGATCCTAAGTGTTTATTTTTGTGGTGTTTGGAATGATTTTTCATTACATTATAACTCATATTTTTGAGTGGGCGTAAATTGTGTCGGCAAACCGATAAAATTTATGGAGGGGGGCGGGGTTGTTGGTTTATTTTTTTTTTTTTTTTTTTGCTTTTTTTTTTTTTTGTATTTTTTTTCGAGATATCTAAGTGCGATTCTAAGACAGTAGTGGAATCCCAATTTTTCGTTTTTCGTTTAACTACTGTGAATCCAATTTTGATGTCGTAATGCGTGTATTATAACACTTCTAGATGTGTTTCTATCAGAAAGCTAATCAGGGCTTGTTAGGGACCTGCACGACAACTCGGTAGACCGTTCCTTCTCGGTACATGCAGCACCTCCCTGAAATAGATTGTTGTGATATGAGGGCTAATTCTACACGAGACACACGAATAGGGAGGATCGATGACACGAGTTCCGCCAGATGGTGAAACACTCACAGATTTGTTGGTTATAATGAAATTTCCTTAGAAAGCCAAATATTATTTCGAAACAATGCTTTATTTTCTCAATCAATGTATGGCAAACAAGCCGCTTTGTTCTCACAGCAGCTCTCTAGATTCAGTTCTGTGTAAAGCGCATTGATGCTGGTATGTGTATATATTGGTATAGCAAAGATCGATGACGTATGGATATAACCGGAAATTTTAATAGCACCAATATCGGCGAACATCGTCTCAAACAGCGGGTCTTCTTAGAAAAGTTTCGGATCAAAGGAATAAACTTGAAGAAATGGTTTATTTGCGTCGACATTTAAATGTGGTCGTCAAAATCAGCTTTATTTCATGTTGAATTTTCTTTTTTGTCTAAAGTGCTAAAGTGAAGAAAATCCATGTAATTAAATAAATAACAGGTTGGCGTGTTTACGTTAACTTTAAGGCGCTGTATTCTGGCCGGGCCTCTTTATGTCTCCGAGATCAATCGTAACAGAGGACGCCGTTGTATCTGTCAGTGACGTTTTTGTTCAATACGTTACCTTATTGTCAATATTACTATGCTTTGTCTTGTCAACATTTAAGGAAATGTACGCCATTGCCACAGATAATTACGTATGTTCAAAGATAGCTGTTAAATGGATTTTTACTGTGGTAAGGGTAAATGAATGGCATAGATTTTAAATTACATTGTAGCTTTTCATTGTCAAGGCAATGGGCGACTTATTTTTCTCACGATTGTGTATCTAGAGGGGATTTAAACAGTTTATATCAATTTTTTAAGCTTTTTTAGTTTTATTAACGTATGAGAATTAATATCAATTATGTTTAATTGCAAATATACTTGATTAAAGATACGGAGGAACCCTTAATTTGTATAATATCAAATAGAAAAAGGAAGAAATGATACGATAGAGCAATCGAGGTACAGAAGAATATCGACATCCATCTTGGCAGCCATGAACGTATGTGAATGACCATTTACCATTTGTAGTACCTTACATGAAGGTCACAACAGCTATTTATTTTTCGTAATTTGTCTATTACCTACTTGGCTAGATCATTAGGGGCCGTGGTGGCCGAGTTGTTAAGGTGTCCCGATACTTGATCACTTGATGCCTTCCACCTCTGGGTTGCGAGTTCGAAACCTACGTGGGGCAGTTGCCAGGTACTGACCGTAGGCCGGTGGTTTTTCTCAGGGTACTCCGGCTTTCTTCCACCTCCAAAACCTGGCACGTCCTTATATGACCCTGGCTGTTAATAGGACGTTAAACACAAATAAACCACAACTGGATCATCAAGGATATATTTCTTCATTTAAGATAACCATTCATATCATCATATATGTTTAAAAGGGATTATTAGACTTGTACTGAAAAAAACTGAAACAGCCAGTTTTCAACCGTTATCAATTATTCGGTTGTTTAATTTTTCATTAATAAAAACATAGGCTACAGTCAGTGTTTAAGTTTCTCCTGCAAAATGTTTGAAATGCTGTGTTTTGATGTCGATCAAAACTGCTTTTTTGCGGGTTCAAATAATCATTGTGATTTTTCGCTCTAAAATTCTGGTTGTTGGATTTACGTTTTGTATGCAAATTATAGAAGTGGTGTCATTCGTCCAAGCAGAGAAAGATCAGTTCAAGTTTACTTATAAGCCTTATAATTCGCGAAGAAAGTGTAAGTGTATACTTGCTTTTATAAAATGTATGAGCAAACCGGATATTCAGCCATTATTTGTACATAAATATTCATCATCATCATCATCTTCTATCTAGCTGTGCACCTCAACAGTGTCATGTTTCATCTCAGATTTGAAACAAGATATCTTTTTAACATCAAGTAGTAAAAACGAGAATCCAATATATTTCTAATTTAATAATCATGAAAATCGAATTCCCGAGAACATGAGGGTTCCTATCCGGATATATTTGCCTCCGTCTCCGTCCGTCTATTTCGTTCTTTACAATCTCCAAAATGGAAAACACTGATCTCCATATCGAGTTCCCATATCAATAAATCAAAATGCAACAGGGAGTCAATTAATTTTATTCGAGAAAAGATCAGCGAGGTTATAGATGAATTACTGGTTTTAATTCAATTTTCTCCCTTTCTTTGACAACACTGACGTCTTCATTTACAGCTGTGAGTCACATGGGATATAATATACTATCCATACCCTGTATCCATACTCCGGTAGCCTTTAATAAACTCAGTGCTCCATCACAAAAGCCTGCAAATATGCCGGCAAGATCCGGCTCGATGATAACTGTATCAGCAGGCACAAAAAGTCAGTCTCAGTAATTGCTGTGTCACGTCATATTAATGTAACATATACAAACAGTGAAATTTTAACGCATTGATATTCAAAATAGTTATTGTATTATCGTTACTGGTCGGGTCCTCGAGACTGACATGCAATTTAAAAGTTACAGTTCCGTTTTTTGTTCTTTTCTTTTCGAGGTTGTGAAAAGAAACCCGTGAATAAAAAGAAATATGGAAAAACAAAGTCCGCTTCATCATTTCTTCAAAAAATATTTCAGTTACAAAAGAAGTAGAAAAGAAAAAAGAAAAGAAAAACAATAATAAAACTGTGATATAATAAAAAAAAAATCTACAAAATTGTATCGCAACTTAGGTTTCGGTTAAACTTGGTATCCAATATGTTAGTTACGGTTCATAAACGGATGCAATATTTCCTTGTTTAGTTTTGTTTCTGTATGGACATAGCCGCTCGTCTTTCACCAAGGCGACAGCAGTTCGATTCCCCGTCGGTTTTGTCAGGTTACTTCGGTGCCCCCCCCCCCCCCCCTCATTTAAACCCCACGTGTTTCTGTCAAGGCCTCAACAATTACGTCATAATGGGGTTTTATCGTATTCTTAAAGCTTCTCGATGTTTTCGTAACATATAAATTAGAACAAAAATACTATATTTGAAGGATAGAACATATATACTCTAATGATAATATAATTCGATAATCAATATCGTAGTTCTTCATAATTCCAATTAAAATAGGGAAAATAACCACTGATTACGGCGAAGCTCCACTATCTATATGTAAATGATCCACGAAATAATAGATTGGTCAAAGCCACGCCCCAGAAGCACTAAGTGGATCTGTCGTATTGGTTGCTGCCGCGAAGGAAAAGAAAATTATTAGAAAAATAACATCATTTACGACTTACAGAATCAACATACTTTTATTTTTCAGAACTACCAAGCTAAATTCTGATACTTACTTAACTTATCTCCCCCTAGTTTGAAACTTAGGATCTGGAATCAGACATATCCTAGCGGCAAAAATTATAAATCTCAATTTTATTTATAATTTTAATATTCTAGAGAAAGGCGGGCTAGTCTACATCCGGGTATGTACAACACGGCGCGCAGTACGTTCTATTTTTAGATGTGTATTAATACGTTGTATTGGATTGTTGACGTAACTTAGCAGGTTAGACGGAATTCTAAAACAAGATGAATCCATAGGGGATGATAAAGATTTACTGATAAAGATTTACTCGATAAAGATTTACTTGATAAAGATTTACTTGATAAAGTTTCATGTATAAAAAATATACATATACAATGTACATATACAAAAACAAAGAGATATTTTCAAAGGATATCAAGAAATTTTAAAATTTCAAAAATGTATCAAAAGACATGGCGAATTCATAGAATTGACCATGATGTAAAACAAAGTCGTATTTGAACTGGTATAAGATTGATTTTATCCGCCTAGTAGTTTACACACCGTTGAGTGTTATCGTAAGAAGGGCAAACATGTTAGGAATGAAGTCAAACACACAATTCTATGGAAACTTTACAATATCCCATCGACGAGACCTGTTTCCGACACCGACTGCTCATGTTTGTTGTTGGATCGACATTTTGTGCCTGTCCCAATATTTACTTTTCTTACCGAAAAGAATAACTGTTTGCCGTCTTCTCCACAAACAGCTAGCCTGTTTACAGTAATCAAAATAACACATGATGGTGAGGAGGAAAACTAACAAGCCAAATCTTTGTTTAAGGATCAGGTGTTTATGTTCCCGAACAAATCCGGGTTTAACCGAGGAAAAAATCTGTACGGCCACATTTCTCTTCCGATAAGAATCATACCGAAATGTGTTTCTAATTTAAACACTTTTTATTGAGATTGGTGTGGCTAAGGATCATTTCGTCTGAAATGCTTATGTAAGCAATGAGGAGTGTCATATTTATGTTTGCCTTTCAAAAAATTCGCGAGCTCCATAAAATCTGGCACGTTCACGTAGGATCGCATTCAGCTCTTTTTATATTACGATATATCTGTTCTCAATGATAAATGTTCAACCATCACCAACCGTTCCTTAAAACGGGATGGATACAGAGCTGGTGTACCACCACCAACCGTTCCTTAAAACGGAACGGATACAGATATATTCACCACCAACAACCGTTCCTTAAAACGGGATGGATAAAGAGTTAGTTCACCACCACCCATTCTTTACATCAACCTTTCTTTACATCAACCATTCTTTACATCAACCTTCCTTACATCAAATGTTCTTTACATCAACCATTCTTTACATCAACCATTCTTTACATCAACCGTTCTTTACATCAACCGTTCCTTACATCAACCGTTCCTTACATCAACCGTTCCTTACATCAACCGTTCCTTACATCAACCGTTCTTTACATCAACCTTTCTTTACATCAATCTTTCTTTACATCAACCTTTCCTTACATCAACCATTCTTTACATCAACCATTCTTTACATCAACCTTTCCTTACATCAACCATTCTTTACATCAACCATTCTTTACATCAAATGTTCTTTACATCAACCGTTCTTTACATCAACCGTTCTTTACATCAACCGTTCTTTACATCAACCGTTCCTTACATCAACCGTTCCTTACATCAACCTTTCTTTACATCAACCGTTCTTTACATCAACCGTTCCTTACATCAACCGTTCCTTACATCAACCGTTCCTTACATCAACCATTCTTTACATCAACCGTTCCTTACATCAACCATTCTTTACATCAACCATTCTTTACATCAAATGTTCTTTACATCAACCGTTCTTTACATCAACCTTTCTTTACATCAACCATTCTTTACATCAACCGTTCTTTACATCAACCGTTCTTTACATCAACCGTTCCTTACATCAACCGTTCCTTACATCAACCGTTCCTTACATCAACCATTCTTTACATCAACCGTTCTTTACATCAACCATTCTTTACATCAACCGTTCCTTACATCAACCTTTCTTTACATCAACCTTTCTTTACATCAACCATTCTTTACATCAACCGTTCTTTACATCAACCGTTCTTTACATCAACCGTTCTTTACATCAACCATTCTTTACATCAACCGTTCTTTACATCAACCGTTCTTTACATCAACCGTTCCTTACATCAACCGTTCCTTACATCAACCATTCTTTACATCAACCGTTCTTTACATCAACCGTTCTTTACATCAACCTTTCTTTACATCAACCTTTCTTTACATCAAATGTTCTTTACATGAACCGTTCTTTACATCAACCATTCTTTACATCAAATGTTCTTTACATCAACCGTTCCTTACATCAACCGTTCCTTACATCAACCGTTCCTTACATCAACCATTCTTTACATCAAATGTTCTTTACATCAACCGTTCTTTACATCAACCATTCTTTACATCAACCGTTCCCTTAAAACGGAATTGTGTAGAGTTATTTCACCATCATCAACTGCTTAGTCATCATTTATGTTAAAGAACAATACAAAAAATCCACATAACGATTATAATTTTTCTCATAAATAGACAAAGCGTTCTTTATTAATCCGTTATATACAGGATGTAAACAAAAACCTCGTGTTAAACCTGACGCGTTATCGATGTTTTCATTCAATGTAATTCTAATACAGACCCACAATGAATTTATTCTAGATTCGATTTCCTTAAATATGAACAATACTGTGATATTGAATTATATTTCCAGGATTGAAGAGTGTTGGAGTTTGTTTGGATGGGGATAGCGCTCTCTATAGCGGTTTGGTGGCTCCTTTCCGCTAGTATTGATATAGCATAAACTTTCGTCGTGGTAATTAATCTACATGTCACACTTTCTTGTGTAAAGTATGGGTTTGTGTTCCGATGTGACAATTTGACACGCGAAATAGAACGTAGACAAAAAATGCAAATTTGGATGATGACTAGACCGTTATTATCCGTTTTTTCCTCGTCGGTCCAATGTATTTCCCCCCGAGGGTTATCTGTGACGGTAATTATTGGGTAGGAGCAGGTTGTAAACGGTTCTGAAATAAAAGACATAATGACTAACCCCGTACCTACTTATTAGGAGCTTTTATAAACACCAAGTATATATAAATATCGATGAAATGATTCTTATTATGCACTACACAATTTGTCGCTGGCTTCTTAAATTGATTTCCAATCTAATGAGAAATTCTACTCAACTGCACGTATACATCACGTCGAACAATGCTTCTAAGAAAAAAGCAAAATATCTGTGTGTAGTAACGGGGAATTATCTGTGTGTAGTAACGGGGAATTATCTGTGTGTAGTAACGGGGAATTGTCTGTGTGTAGTAACGGCGAATTATCTGTGTGTAGTAACGGGGAATATCTGTGTGTAGTAACGGCGAATTATCTGTGTGTAGTAACGGGGAATATCTGTGTGTAGTAACGGCGAATTATCTGTGTGTAGTAACGGGGAATTATCTGTGTGTAGTAACGGCGAAATATCTGTGTGTAGTAACGGCGAATTATCTGCGTGTAGTAACGGCGAATTCTCTGTGTGTAGTAACGGGGAATTATCTGTGTGTAGTAACGGCGAATTATCTGTGTGTAGTAACGGAGAATTATCTGTGTGTAGTAACGGCGAAATATCTGTGTGTAGTAACTGCGAAATATATGTGTTTAGTAACGGCGAATTATCTGTAGTAACGAGGAAATATCTGTGTGTAGTAACGGCGAAATATATGTGTTTAGTAACGGCGAATTATCTGTGTGTAGTAACGGGGAATATCTGTCTGTAGTAACGATGAATTATCTGTGTCTAGTAACGGCGAAATATCTGTGTGTAGTAACGGGGAATATCTGTGTGTTGTAACGGCGAATTATCTGTGTGTAGTAACGGCGAATTATCTGTGTGTAGTAACGGCGAATATCTGTGTGTAGTAACGGCGAAATATCTGTGTGTAGTAACGGGGAATATCTGTGTGTAGTAACGGCGAATTATCTGTATGTAGTAACGGCGAACTATCTGTAGTTACGGCGAAATATCTGTGTGTAGTAACGGGGAATTGTCTGTGTGTAGTAACGGCGAAATATCTGTGTGTAGTAACGGGGAATATCTGTGTGTAGTAACGGCCAAATATCTGTGTGTAGTAACGGGAAATATCTGTGTGTAGTAACGGCGAAATATCTGTGTGTAGTAACGGGGAATATCTGTATGTAGTAACGGCGAATTCTCTCTGTGTAGTAACGGCGAAATATCTGTGTGTAGTAACGGCGAATTATCTGTGTGTAGTAACGGCGAAATATATGTGTTTAGTAACGGCGAATTCTCTGTATGAAATAGAAAGCATTTGAAATTTTAAAAAGAAAACGTGTACACGTGCGGATTTCATAAATGCATGCGCAACAGGTCTCGTATCTTAATACATTGATAATTTGTTATACATAATTGCACTAAACGATTACTTATTATAACTGATTAAATTAAATGTTTTTTAATCAGATTTTGCATACCTAACTAAAGGTAGAGTGGGCTGGTGTGACGTGTTTAGGCAGGAGATAAATGACATGGACACTCGTTATAAAATCGTTAATCCCTCTGGTCTCCACTTCTCAATCTAATGCTATTATCATCGTGTTCATTGCTTCTCTGTAGGTCATTCATTAAGTCGAGTTTGAATCTCTGACAGTTCTGCAGGTAAACTTGATTAATGTCTCGGGATTACCTGTAATTATAATTGATTGATCGGTAATGAACGAGCCCTTGAGATGAAATGGCGTCTCGAAGCCCATTACGTACAGGTGTTCCGTCCTCATCTGTTTTTTAGGAGACTTTACGCTGGTATGCACTTATCCCCACAGAGATATTTGCAGTTTGCTAATGATTGTACAAATCCCACACATGTAAATCATTATGTTACAATGATTGTACAAATCCCACACATGTAAATCATTATGTTACAATGATTGTACAAATCCCACACATGTACATCATTATGTTACAATGATTATACAAATCCCACACATGTAAATCATTATGTTACAATGATTGTACAAATCCCACACATGTAAATCATGATGTTACAATGATTGTACAAATCCCACACATGTAAATCGTTATGTTACAATGATTGTACAAATCCCACACATGTAAATCATTACAATAAATGTAGGAGGAAATCTTACACGTGTAACTTAAATGTTAAATGGTCTATATATATATGTTGGTGAATGTAGGCTTTACATTTAGTACGTACATGTTGATTATTTACCTTTCGTTGACGAGATATATTGGACATACATGTATTAAGGACAATCAGATATATATTCGGACATGTTTGGACAGTTAAATAAATTTGGATAGTGAGATATGTTTGGACAGTTAAATAAATTTGGACAGTGAGATAAAGTTGAACATATTTGGACAGTGAGACCAATTTGGACTTATTTGGACAGTGAGATCAGTTTGGACAGTGGGATCAGTTTGGACAGTGAGATATGTTGGGAGAGTGAGATCAATTTGAACTTATTTGGACAATGAGATCAGTTTGAACTTATTTGGACAGTGGGATTAGTTTGGACAGTGGGATCAGTTTGGACAGTGGGATCAGTTTGGACAGTGAGATCAATTTTGAACTTATTTGGACAGTGAGATCAGTTTGGACAGTGGGATCAGTTTGGACAGTGGGATCAGTTTGGACAGTGAGATCAATTTTGAACTTATTTGGACAGTGAGATCAGTTTGGACAGTGAGATCAGTTTGGACAGTGAGATATGTTGGGAGAGTGAGATCAATTTGAACTTATTTAGACAACGAGATAAGTGACACTTATTTCAATCCAGAATTGCTGCCAACTCGTCAATGTAAACGCATTTTTTTTTGTGGTAAATAATCAGAATAACCCTTACCCTGACCTACTTTGTGACTGGCCGCCATGTTTGTTTACACTTCCAGCCGTAGTACAGCAATTTTGTTTACTGACGTCATATCATCTAATGCCAAGCGAAATGTAAATATTATTTCTAAAGAGGCAGGTCTGACTTACACAGGGGAGAATCAGTTATATTTAATACATGTTCTAACATCCTAAGAGGAAATGAAAGCAACTTCGCTTCAGTGATATTACAAATGTACTGGCATACGTTCTCTAACGATTGTTGTGTAATGGCTTCCAAAACACACTGTCACATTTAAATAATCACGCACAGCTTGTTTACGAAGAAATGTTAAATAGGACACTAACCTTCACGAAATATTAGAAATTATCTCGAAATGAACGGACACAGCTTGTTTACAAAGAAATAATACACAGAAGAGGTTCCTTCACGAAATCTCAGAATTTCATCTCGAAATTGTTCGGAATCATCGGTATTGTTTGGTGTGGGGATTGTTAGTTAAATGAAACTAGTTTCCATAGAAACGGAATTGAGGAAGCCGCTGAGATAAAGACAGGTTTCATCATTTCTGTCGCCCCTGCAGTGCCACGTGTTCAGGCTTGTATACGATAAGCGTGAAACGGAATGACAAGGCACACTAAACTAACTTTTACAACTGCCTCTGATAACATTGTTAATGGTGGTATGCTAATTTTATCAGCTTTTCTCAAAAATGTGTCGCTGGGGAAAGCTTTTGAAAAGTGTTCTTGGTTGGCAGTAAAATTTCCTGGAATTAAAATGTTACCACATACGGTGGTTTGACAAGAAAGTAATTTTCTGTAACGGTTCTAACATGCGATGTTTTGAGATGCACAGGAGACTGGATTTCACATGAGCAGGAGCGACTCTAAGGCAGGTTAAATTGGAAATCATTGTCACGTGCCTCTCTTACAGTACATCAATTATATCAATATGTCGACATTTGTAGCGTTTTAAACATTACAAGTCACATTTTTCTATCTTGCAGACATCTTGATGCTTCCTACCTCATCATGTTTTCCAAATATCGAAATTGGTTCATTATAATTTTACTTCACCTGTATCGAGATTATTTCTCGTTTCAAAATATTCCTTCGTCTGAATAAGCTACAATACTCATTTCACATCTGACCTTTGTCTGGTGAGACAGTTACTGATGAACAAGCCCTATACTATGTAGTGCATGAGACAAGGGGAGTTAATTTTCACCATGACTAGTATTTTTAGACATATTAACACATTTATCTAGAAAGCTGGCTTTGAGATACAGCAGTTGAATTGGTGATATCAGTCAAGCAAACTGGAAGATTTCACTTCTCTTTCTTGGCTTTCTTTAAAATAAAGAAACTGATATTGACGTTGCATATCTAAGTCTGCAGATTTAGTCGATAGAAAGAAGAGGCTGGAATAAACAACCCGATATTTTACTAAGAGGTTCTAAGATGTCCCTTCGCCCCTACAGCTGTTCTTCTATATTAATTATGTGCCAATATTTGCCAACAAGACCTTCAAAGAGATTATCCGGTGTGTGAAAACATATACAAAGCTAATTCCCACCACGGGCATGTCTTGAAGAGGAGGAGACAAACAATGACCTTCTTAACCTCTGTTGTACCGGCGGTCGATAACCATCAACCGACCGTCGTGCGGCTAATCACGTTCCGCTCCGGGATATAGTGCTTCACGCCTCTCTTTGACTATAGAAAATATGGCTGGTTTCAAATGCTTCAGACGAAATTAGTTAGAGTATCGATAAAGAATACTCTAAGCAATTTGCTCTTTGAACTAGCCCCCATCAGCACCGCTCCAAGGTGTTGAAGCCGGGGTCCTATAGATTTTCGTCTGTCCGACAAACAAACGCCAGAAAGACACCACCGCACGTGTTATAATTCACATTACAGTTTTTCCCGCCTTTTTATTGCCATCGCCTCTGACGCCATCAGGGTCTGACTGTTATGATGTAGTTTCCTTGTTGTCGGGGAGTATAGATATTGGCCACATTTGATGACAGGGATAGTTATTTGTCGACACTTCTCGTTTTGTTTAAAACAAATCCTCTTTTTGTTGGGCTGTGGTCCACTGTCTGCCTTCTAACGGTTTTTACTTTGGATCAATCCATTTCATTCTATCGCCGTCTCTTATGTACCACTGCTTTAGGCCCTAAGCATTACTTACATGTCATAGATTTTAAAAGGGGTGACATCTGTACGATGCAGTTTTTTTGTTATTGTTTTTTTCCCACTGTCGACCTCTAAACCTTCAATGTCCGTATCAGAAAATAAGACATGAACTGCAAGCGAGGTACAAGGGCGGCCATGCTCGTTTCCTATGATACAGTGGGCGTTCATGTGTCTATGACTCGATATGGAATGCAGTTCAATGCTTCACATAAAGGTATCTATATCATGTGTAGGAGATGTATTTCAAACTCTGTTATAATCTGTGATACGGGATTTCGTTTGCAATTATATCCAATCTAAAACGTTTATTTAATTTATATTTTACATCGTAGATAAATCTAACCAAGAGAATATTATTACATATACATGTAGGTAATTCCTACATACTACAATACGGATAAGCTGTCCATTTTTCTCCTGTCGTATTAGAAAACAGGTAGCGGCTCCATTTCCAGGGGGGCAGCGGTGGCCGAGTGGTTAAGGTGTTCCGACACTTTATCACTAGCCCTCCACCTCTGGGTTGCGAGTTCGAAACCTACGTGGGGCAGTTGGCACGTACTGACTGTAGGCCGGTGGGTTTTCCCCGGGTACTCCGGCCTTCCTCCACCTCCAAAACCTGGCCCGTCCTTAAATGACCCTGGCTGTTAATAGGACGTTAAACAAAAACAAACCAAACAAACCAAACTCCATTTCCAGGATCTGCGGATTTGTCTGCTTGGTGCTAGAAATACGTGATTGGTATCACTGAGCAGTAATATCAGGGAAGAGCATGTCGGTACGCGCAGGTGCCCGTTACCGATAGGACCACATGTCGTTACAGATGGTTATTTGTATTGCTCCTGACCAGACAGACTGGGCAGACATGTTACGTGTGATGAGCACATCGAACGTCACAATTTTTTACATCCAGACACCTAGGTCCCAACCTTTAGGAATGAGATCATCGGTGTAGAATGTCCTTGGGTTCAATACATGTCCACACTTCATCCCAGGTCGTAATGGACAGACCATATATATCTCTGGAAACTAAAATGTAAGATATTTTCCTGTGATGATTTATATAAAGTTGAGATGATCATTTAGACCACCTGTCCACATCACGTGACTTGCTTTAACATAAGTCAATATAGACAACATAAAACGTGTTATTTCTTTTCCGGAAATGAAGGGATCCCGATATATCTTTAAAAAGACAAAGATAATACTGTAATTAATCTGTTCATCTGTACAAACTTATACAATATGTAACGGCACCTTGCCGGGGTGACGTGAGGGTAGATACCCGTGAAGACGAGTGTTCAGAACGTTTGTTTTCTATAGCAATACTTGTACAATAACATGGTGTCAATGTTACTATCCCTGACGGCGAACTCATGTCTAGGTCTCTCAGACGCTTACAAACGGCAGAAATCTATCTCAATTTATGACCACTTCGTCCCCGCAAAATATGTAAACCCAGCGCTTGTTTGTCGCCGTTATGCAGCTGTAGCAAGAAACCCGAGCCTAATATGTATGGAGCCGGGCATTAATCACAAGTAAACCATTTTCCTGAGAAATAGATACCTGAGAAAATCCATCTGCGTTGAGAAATGTTGGTAGTAAATACTGCACTAGGATATGAAATTGTATACATCCTAAAGCCGTATTGATGACTTATGGGGTACTCCTTTACAAGAAAAAGAGTTTCAGACGTAAATAATTTATCGCAATATTGTCGTTTATCATATCTATTTAGATACAAGTCACGTGCATTGGGAGCAACATACTGACAGTAGATATAACTCTTAACCGGAAATAGGCTTAACTAATCCGGATTGTTTAAGGCCAGTCTCTATATAAGGTGTTGCACCAGGATAAGATCCAGACAGTCGATGAGATCACGACACCAGTAATAAATCCACTTATTTCACGTGTGTCATAAGTTTCTTGGTGTCGTTTGAATTAGTTACAATATGACAGCTACTACTTTATTATATTATATTCGACCTCGACGTGCTCATCTCCTTACACACTGCGCATGCGTATTGTATACGATAACTTCATATGAGCGTTTGGCGACTGATATTTGCTTCAACGCCATACTGAATAGACAAGGAATTATCGTTACTTATCAGATATCGGTTTTAATCCCTACAAGGTTTCTACGCCGAGGCCTGCATTGAATCCCCTACATTCTCTCTTTTTATTAGATTAAAACTCATTTGAACACATTAATAGCCGTTTGTATCTTTGCTGAAAACAGGATATCAAAAGTCTGCCTGGAGCTCAATGAATGACAAAGGAAAATTATTAAAGATATGCTATATTTTATGTGCAAAAACTAGTACCTTCAAGGATTTTTCGATATAAAGCATTGTGTAAGCATGTATTCTCTTCAGTATCTGGCGCTTAGGAAAGGTTTGTTTTTCACTCAACACAAACATGCTGCTGGGATGGCATTGTCTGATTTACAAAAAACCAATCCCCGACTTAAAATAAAGATATTGAGGACAGAAATATCAAGATATGTATGTTCAGTGAATAAGTACGATCATCTCTGCCTCGTCGAAGACAACCTAGCTAAAATATCTTACACGCCCCTAGGCACTCATTTCCAAATTTGGTTATGAAGACGACCTTAAGTGTCTCAAGAACCTTGTTTATTTTTCTGTGAACAGTCCTTAACTTCAACGAAAAACGTAATATCAAAAATAGTTCATTGAATATCAAATTATCTGGGACATACGAACACATGGAACATGGGTTTTGGAAGTAGGAATGCTACTAAAAAGAAATGGAAATAACAATATGGAATCGATACAATCACGCTTATGATACAGCTGGGGTGGGGATAATGTTGTCAGTGAAGATCGAGGTATATTTCTGACATGGAATATAAAACTTTGTTACACTGTAGAGGTCGCATGGTGTAAGTTACCATATATATTTCTGGAAGTATGTAGCCACATTTTTCCCTAAAATCAAAGAAATAGAGGATATCTAACAGTGTCTTCAGTAATACCAAATATATTTCACTCGTGTGGCTAATATTTTGATATATTTCACGAGTGTGCAGCACGAGTGAAAAATATCAAAATATTAGCCACACGAGTGAAATATATTTGGTATTACTGAAGACACTGTTAGATATTCCGTTTATTACATTTTTATCAACGATAAACCTACCCCGTATGCTAACTAAGCCTACAGCGAAAGTTTGCATACAAAAAAAAGTAGTTCCCCCTGTCCAGGTGTTGACATATATGTCGGGCTTTCTGATTGGTCAATTATTTTGGTATTTTCTAATCATTAATTTGATTGGTCAAATCAGCAAAAGTGATATTTTTCAATAGAATCACTTTTATAGAATGAATAATTTTTGATATTTCACTGGTAAAAATGTAATAAATGTGGTTCTGTTATTTATACCCTTTAATCTCACGTTTTATATTTTCCATTTTAAACTTACGTCGGTGTTGATGTGAAAACACAAGGTAAAAAGCACCCAAAGGTGAAGTTCGTTTTATTTATGTGCTACAAATTAGCCAACTTGGTACTTGGCCGACTTATGACGTACTAGTTTCAGTCAAGTCTGTATTCCTGTTAATTGTCGTGGGCGGACGTTGAGGACACTTTCATCCCAGATGATGTTTATTTCGGAGCTTCTTTTAAAATACCACTGACTACACCAAGAATCAAAGAGTTATTGTTATGTTCGCAATTTCCAACAGCAATGTTTTATAAACGTCAATTCGTCATCAAAAGAAATTTTACATCACCGTCTAGTTGAACGTATCAAACTTCAGCGATACTTAAATAAATCAGTTAAATTATCAAAAACTTAGTTCTAAGATTCGTTTATCTGCGCACGATTTAGCTGTAAAACGTGGGCGATACAGAAATGTACAAAGGGAAGGGTGTATTTTATGAGTTTAGAATGATATAGAAGATGAATTTCATTTTCTCATTAGGTGTAAATATCTTACAGACGTAGCAATATAGTTACACCTTGTTTTTTATTTTGTGTGCATTTTCACAAAAATGCAAAACAAAAACAAAACAAACAAAAAATCAATGAAATATGTTATTTCATGCAATTAAACAATTCCTTGTTCCTCGTATCATTCGGTAAGGCGTGTGACAGCCGACATTGTTTCTAGTGATGTGACAGCCGACCTTGTTTCTAGTCCCGCACGGTAACGACGTGACAGCCGACCTTGTTTCTAGTGACGTGACAGCCGACCTTGTTTCTAGTGACGTGACAGCCGACCTTGTTTCTAGTCCCGCACGGTAACGACGTGACAGCCGACCTTGTTTCTAGTCCCGCACGGTAACGACGTGACAGCCGACCTTGTTTCTAGTCCCGCACGGTAACGACGTGACAGCCGACCTTGTTTCTAGTCCCGCACGGTAACGACGTGACAGCCGACCTTGTTTATAGTCCCGCACGGTAACGACGTGACAGCCGATCTTGTTTATAGTCCCGCACATAAACGACGTGACAGCCGACCTTGTTTATAGTCCCGCACGGTAACGACGTGACAGCCGACCTTGTTTATAGTCCCCACACGGTAACGACGTGACAGCCGACCTTGTTTCTAGTCCCGCACGGTAACGACGTGACAGCCGACCTTGTTTCTAGTCCCGCACGGTAACGACGTGATAGCCGACCTTGTTTCTAGTCCCGCACATAAACGACGTGACAGCCGACCTTGTTTATAGTCCCGCACGGTAACGACGTGACAGCCGACCTTGTTTATATTCCCGCACATAAACGACGTGACAACCGACCTTGTTTCTTGTCCCGCACGGTAACGACGTGACAGCCGACCTTGTTTCTAGTCCCGCACGGTAACGACGTGACAGCCGACCTTGTTTCTAGTCCCGCACGGTAACGACGTGACAGCCGACCTTGTTTATAGTCCCGCACGGTAACGACGTGACAGCCGACCTTGTTTCTAGTCCCGCACATAAACGACGTGACAGCCGACCTTGTTTATAGTCCCGCACGGTAACGACGTGACAGCCGACCTTGTTTCTAGTCCCGCACGGTAAAGACGTGACAGCCGACCTTGTTTATAGTCCCGCACGGTAACGACGTGACAGCCGACCTTGTTTATAGTCCCGCACGGTAAAGACGTGACAGCCGACCTTGTTTATAGTCCCGCACGGTAACGACGTGACAGCCGACCTTGTTTCTAGTCCCGCACGGTAAAGACGTGACAGCCGACCTTGTTCTAGTCCCGCACCGGGTAACGACGTGACAGAGCCGACTTGTTATAGTCCCGCACGGTAACGACGTGACAGCCGACCTTGTTTCTAGTCCCGCACGGTAACGACGTGACAGCCGACCTTGTTTCTAGTCCCGCACATAAACGACGTGACAGCCGACCTTGTTTCTAGTCCCGCACATAAACGACGTGACAGCCGACCTTGTTTCTAGTCCCGCACGGTAACGACGTGACAGCCGACCTTGGTTACCACAGCCACTACTGATATAGGCGCTTTAATTTCCCGGTAATTTAGGAACGAATTAGTATGCACAACAATATACATTTTATGACGCTGCATGCGTCTTCGATGATACAGGCTGCGCTCATCCTTGTCGAACATCTGGTCTGATGGTCTTATGGTCAACTATCCCCATTTAGATATACCCATTGTTTATGGTAATGTTTTTTTACACGTTGGCCTGACCTTGTTTGGTTTGTTCTGATGATCCATTGTCCTTAATCAATCTATTTTTGTTTATATGATTGACAGCTAGAGTTTCAGAAATAAAGTTTGCATGATGAAAGTGGTTTTATGCGAGTGTTGATAAACTCCATCAATACTTGTCCCTATCAACTCATAAATCAGCGATTACACAAACTTGTACTTGAGATAAAAACCTCATGCATGGTTAAGTACGAAGTATATTGGTGTCGTTTTTATAGTTTTGTATCTCAGACAATGATATATCCCCTTATCTCGATTTGTACGTTGTGTACTTTTACTTCATAGGGAAAAAATGATAAAAAAAACCTGTTAATATATTCTTATAACGCACATGGATTAGTCTAAGTGTTCCAGATAGGTCGGGGTTTCCTTTATGTTTTTTGTATGGGAACATACAAGGAGTTTCAACAAGGGCTTGCGTGATGCACGTGCTGAGGGTGTCTTTAATCTGTGTGACACCCCGCACACTACAATGATATACATCACGATATTATGCATAGGAATCGGGCGTGCTGCAGGAAATGTGATTCGGTGTATCTCCTATAGAAGTGCTTGTCAGTGAAATCTGAGTCTCGACACTAACACACGAAAACATTGGTACAGTGTTTATAGTCCCGCACGGTAACGACGTGACAGCCGACCTTGTTTCTAGTCCCGCACGGTAACGACGTGACAGCCGACTTTGTTTATAGTCCCGCACGGTAACGACGTGACAGCCGACCTTGTTTATAGTCCCGCACGGTAACGACGTGACAGCCGACCTTGTTTCTAGTCCCGCACGGTAACGACGTGACAGCCGACCTTGTTTCTAGTCCCGCACGGTAACGACGTGACAGCCGACCTTGTTTCTAGTCCCGCACGGTAACGACGTGACAGCCGACTTTGTTTATAGTCCCGCACGGTAACGACGTGACAGCCGACCTTGTTTCTAGTCCCGCACGGTAACGACGTGACAGCCGACCTTGTTTATAGTCCCGCACGGTAACGACGTGACAGCCGACCTTGTTTCTAGTCCCGCACGGTAACGACGTGATAGCCGACCTTGTTTATAGTCCCGCACGGTAACGACGTGACAGCCGACCTTGTTTATAGTCCCGCACGGTAACGACGTGACAGCCGACTTTGTTTATAGTCCCGCACGGTAACGACGTGACAGCCGACCTTGTTTCTAGTCCCGCACGGTAACGACGTGACAGCCGACCTTGTTTCTAGTCCCGCACGGTAACGACGTGACAGCCGACCTTGTTTCTAGTCCCGCACGGTAACGACGTGACAGCCGACCTTGTTTCTAGTCCCGCACGGTAACGACGTGACAGCCGACCTTGTTTATAGTCCCGCACGGTAACGACGTGACAGCCGATCTTGTTTATAGTCCCGCACGGTAACGACGTGACAGCCGACCTTGTTTCTAGTCCCGCACGGTAACGACGTGACAGCCGACCTTGTTTATAGTCCCGCACGGTAACGACGTGACAGCCGACCTTGTTTCTAGTCCCGCACGGTAACGACGTGACAGCCGACCTTGTTTATAGTCCCGCACGGTAACGACGTGACAGCCGACCTTGTTTCTAGTCCCGCACATAAACGACGTGACAGCCGACCTTGTTTCTAGTCCCGCACATAAACGACGTGACAGCCGACCTTGTTTCTAGTCCCGCACGGTAACGACGTGACAGCCGACCTTGTTTCTAGTCCCGCACATAAACGACGTGACAGCCGACCTTGTTTCTAGTCCCGCACATAAACGACGTGACAGCCGACCTTGTTTCTAGTCCCGCACGGTAACGACGTGACAGCCGACCTTGGTTACCACAGCCACTACTGATATAGGCGCTTTAATTTCCCGGTAATTTAGGAACGAATTAGTATGCACAACAATATACATTTTATGACGCTGCATGCGTCTTCGATGATACAGGCTGCGCTCATCCTTGTCGAACATCTGGTCTGATGGTCTTATGGTCAACTATCCCCATTTAGATATACCCATTGTTTATGGTAATGTTTTTTTACACGTTGGCCTGACCTTGTTTGGTTTGTTCTGATGATCCATTGTCCTTAATCAATCTATTTTTGTTTATATGATTGACAGCTAGAGTTTCACAAATAAAGTTTGCATGATGAAAGTGGTTTTATGCGAGTGTTGATAAACTCCATCAATACTTGTCCCTATCAACTCATAAATCAGCGATTACACAAACTTGTACTTGAGATAAAAACCTCATGCATGGTTAAGTACGAAGTATATTGGTGTCGTTTTTATAGTTTTGTATCTCAGACAATGATATATCCCCTTATCTCGATTTGTAAGTTGTGTACTTTTACTTCATAGGGAAAAAATGATAAAAAAAACCTGTTAATATATTCTTATAACGCACATGGATTAGTCTAAGTGTTCCAGATAGGTCGGGGTTTCCTTAAAGTTTTTTGTATGGGAACATACAAGGAGTTTTAACAAGGGCTTGCGTGATGCACGTGCTGAGGGTGTCTTTAATCTGTGTGACACCCCGCACACTACAATGATATACATCACGATATTATGCATAGGAATCGGGCGTGCTGCAGGAAATGTGATTCGGTGTATCTCCTATAGAAGTGCTTGTCAGTGAAATCTGAGTCTCGACACTAACACACGAAAACATTGGTACAGTGTTGTAGTGTAACAAAAGTGTGCTCTAATTTGATATGACCATGCTGCACGACAATTTCAAGCAGTCTTATTCGAATTGGTAAAGAGGTTAAGCTAGTAACCTTGCGTGTACATGTCAAGGTCGGATACAGGATTTTCATTTGAAGAGGGGGGGGGGGGGGGGGGGGGGGGGGGGGCGTGCCAAATTACGAGGGTACGGAGCTACTCCCCCGGGAAAAATTCTAGCAGGTAAATGTAAAATCCTGCATTCTAATGTATTTCATTCCCGTCCCCCTTAAATCCGCTCGTTCATGTACACGTGTACGTGTATGTGTAGGCTACACGTGCACGAACATGTACACGTAAGTTGTTTTTTACCTCTATCTTAGAACACAGCTACCAATCTGCAGGTATGTCAAATTGGAAATATATAGAGTGACAATGACTATATATGGGTATGCTAAGGGTATTCCTCTGTCCGGATGTTCGCTGCTTGGATGGATTATATAGGGATTGGATTTCACTAGCGCCCCATTTAGAATATATTCTTAGAGGAATTGCTCCATAAAAAATTGGTTAACATAAAAGTGAAATCCAATCCCTATATCTACACCGACGGATGTTGTTTCTATAAGTCTTTGTGATTACAATATGTTTTCTTTGTAAATAAAAAAAATCATATAAGAGTCGGACACAGTGGGAGGAGTCAATTATTAGAACAGCCAATGGTGACGCTTCACAACAAATTGAGACTTTTTTTCCGCGGTAAAAAATAGTTCTGTTTTTTATTATGATATTAACATAAATAAAAAAAACATGTTGATAGATTATTTAAAAAAATTAGATTTCAAATTAAAAAATAACCCTTTGTAACTTAAATTGTAAATGTAAACAAAGCCATGTGCTTGGCGAAAGTAGTTCCCGTACCCTGTCATATTTTCATACGCATGTTCAAAGGTCAATGTTTCCATGCAAGAATGGTAAACAAATCGGTCTGGTATTGTTATATAGTGACAAAACTTTGCAAGTGTAAATATATGGCGATGAACGCTGCCTTGATGATCAAATACAGAGAGTCCCTTACGTCGCTGTCCCTGGATGTGTAGCTTTGTGCTCTTCTATTACGTCATCACACAACTTGTACATCAAAGAACCCAGTGCCAAATCTCCTGAGCCTCTATATAAAGTTAAATTCACAGGGTCAAAGTTCAATAGCGTTATCGTTTCTTGGTTGAAAACGATAAATTTGTAATTAAGTTTTGAGATAGTTTTTTTTTTTGTTTCTTTTCGTTCTTCAGAACGATGCAATTTATTGGTCCTTTAGGCCATATAAAATGCTATACTGTCATCCTTCGTCGACATGGGAACTAACCCAGTTGCAAAATGCTGCTTACTATTAGTAATTAGAAACCCGACAAGATCGAATATTTGTTTTTCTTCTTGAGAAAACGCCGCGCAAATGATTATGTACCATCCTGGTATTATTTGGAAACACCGAGTATGATACTGTTAATAGGAGAACAGGGTTAATAACACTAGATATATACTCTTTGTAGGTTAATAACAAGGAATTTTTAACTTGAGGGAGGTTATAAACGTTATGGCGGAATTTTCAACTACATTACACACCTAATTCTACAGCAACTTTGAAGTGAATCTACGTCATTTCTGCAGATACATAATTGTATGATATTGTAATAAGCAGTAGACATAAGACTTTTTTTTCTGTAACTTTGAGCAGACCTACTCCGTATTCTACAAGTATACAAAGCTACCTATGTATAACAAGCAATCAAATCTGGTGTCTGTGGATTGACTATATTAGCTGTAGGTCACAGCTGTATTAAACAACTAGTTATTAAAAAGTAAAACAGGGGATACCCTCTCTTATTGAAATACTCAAGTTACATGTACCTAGCCGACCAGCTATATATGTTAACTGGATGTACATTTTAAGCTGGCAGATGTATGTTAAAAGACTATGCTGTGCTTGTGTTATGTATGGTTAAGTACGACCTTTCATCTGTCAGAAGAGACCTTCTCGCCTGATGTGTGTATTTCTGAAAGGCGGTGAAAACGAGTTTTTTGTTTGTTTGTTTTTTTCAGGTTTTTACTCAAGCTGGTTTAATGTGCCTGCTAATTGACAATTTATTTCCCCTAAAATCCGTATTTAAGAACCATTTCAGGATCAATTATTGACAATTCCCAATCACACACCTCGACCTGTCATCCCTGTATTAATAATTGGTATCGGGTGCCAAATGACGAAATCTCGACTCCTTCTCAGCTGACAAATTGTGAGATAGAAAAAAGCTTGTTTGTTGTCGAACAAGTCCCGTCCTGGTCTCGGAGGTGTATGTAAGTCAATATAATAGATTTCTGTGGATCTTAAAACATAAATAAAACGCTCCGTATATCACCTGACTGGCTTATACATCACCATATAAAATGAACTTTAGCTTGATCTTAAAAACATAAAAATCAACGCAAAAAAAAAGTAAAATAAAACGGAATGAAATTGCCACCAAGCACGTGTATCTATGGGAAATGAAACTAGGTGAATTATGTTGTATGTTAATATATCTACCAATCAAGGAAGTGAACTTTAATATGCTACATAGAGCATTTGATTTAATAAAAGCCTGTTAAATATCGACGTCGGTGAAATATAGTAAAATGTTGAGATGAAGGCTGAAATTTAATGAGAACTTAGAAACGATGTATGTTAACATTGTGCTGTTTTGATTTCTGGGGTTTAGAATTTGATATGACTACAGTGACACTATGGGGGTGAAAATTGATTCTACAAGTATAACAGTTTTACAGAACAAAGCCGTGGATCTTGACAAATAACCGCACATTAAGACAATACCGATGTGCACATGTCTCTTGCAAGTCTGGAATGATAGTCTTACAGTAATTCCAGATCGGATGCATATTTGTTATTAGTCGACAATTAGTCGGAGCGGTTCCCACTATCTATCTGACTTGGTATATTGTACTTTGTATGTACATGTAGCTGATTTAGTAGACAATATACCTGAAAAAAAATACTAATGTTAAAAGATATATTTTCTATGGATAAATGTCTTTATACAAGTATTTATTTCTTTAATAAATGTTTTATCATCTATATACAAGTGAGGGTTTGGTCGTTTGCAAACCTTAATCATCTTCAGATATATATTTCGTTTATGTTTATATATACATGTATATATTATAATATACGTATATGGTTCAATTTTCGAGGACAGAATAAGGACCGAAAAAAACAAGCCCTGGTTTATGTTCGGATTGATAATATGTATACCCTAGAAAAAACTATTTTTACTTTTAATCTCTCGTCATTGAACTGTTCCTCAACACCAACCCGTACAGTTATGACAGTAATCTCGGGCGTTGACTTGTAGACTAGTAGAAAGCGTTATTACAAACATGTCACGCTTTTGTCTTTATGAGACTTGTAACTGTTTCAGTATTTTTTTTATGTTCGTATTTGGCTACGAGATACGCGCGTTGAAGGTGGTAACAATATTTACATGAAAATGTACGACCGTTACAAGCATTAATGTGACCTTGGAATCTATGACGACTTCTCCTCAATAGGAGGTAATTTTGTTTCTGTCTCATGGCCGGAGGTTACCTACAAAACAAGATTTATACAGGACAGATTCTTTATCATTGGGAAAGAAACACATCAGACTATTCATATCTGGGGATAGTGTTTACGGGTCTAGAGCAGACTATATTAGGATATAGGGTTGACTGGCGATATTAGGAGATAGGGTTGACTGGCTATATTAGGAGATAGGGTTGACTGGCTATATTGGGAGATAGGGTTGACTGGCGATATTAGGAGATAGGGTTGACTGGCTATATTGGGAGATAGGGTTGACTGGCTATATTAGGAGATAGGGTTGACTGGCTATATTAGGAGATAGGGTTGACTGGCTATATTGGGAGATAGGGTTGACTGGCGATATTAGGATATAGGGTTGACTGGCTATATTGGGAGATAGGGTTGACTGGCGATATTAGGAGATAGGGTTGACTGGCGATATTAGGATATAGGGTTGACTGGCTATATTGGGAGATAGGGTTGACTGGCTATATTAGGATATAGGGTTGACTGGCTATATTGGGAGATAGGGTTGACTGGCTATATAAGAAGATAGGGTTGACTGGCTATATTGGGAGATAGGGTTGACTGGCTATATTAGGAGATAGGGTTGACTGGCTATAGTGGGAGATAGGGTTGACTGGCGATATTAGGAGATAGGGTTGACTGGCGATATTAGGATATAGGGTTGACTGGCTATAGTGGGAGATAGGGTTGACTGGCTATATAAGAAGATAGGGTTGACTGGCTATATAAGAAGATAGGGTTGACTGGCGATATTAGGAGATAGGGTTGACTGGCTATATTAGGAGATAGGGTTGACTGGCTATATAAGAAGATAGGGTTGACTGGCTATATTGGGAGATAGGGTTGACTGGCGATATTAGGAGATAGGGTTGACTGGCTATAGTGGGAGATAGGGTTGACTGGCTATATAAGAAGATAGGGTTGACTGGCTATATTGGGAGATAGGGTTGACTGGCTATATAAGAAGATAGGGTTGACTGGCTATAGTGGGAGATAGGGTTGACTGGCTATATAAGAAGATAGGGTTGACTGGCTATATTGGGAGATAGGGTTGACTGGCTATATAAGAAGATAGGGTTGACTGGCTATATTGGGAGATAGGGTTGACTGGCTATATTAGGAGATAGGGTTGACTGGCTATATAAGAAGATAGGGTTGACTGGCTATATTGGGAGATAGGGTTGACTGGCTATATAAGAAGATAGGGTTGACTGGCTATATTAGGAGATAGGGTTGACCGGCTATATTGGGAGATAGGGTTGACTGGCTATATTGGGAGATAGGATTGATTGGCTATATTGGGAGATATGGTTGAGTGGCTATATTGGGAAATATGGTTGAGTGGCGATATTAGGATATAGGGGTTGACTGGCTATATTAGGATACAGGGTTGACTGGCTATATTGGGAGATAGGGTTGACTGGCTATATTAGGAGATAGGGTTGACTGGCTATATTAGGATATAGGGTTGACTGGCTATATTGGGAGATATGGTTGACTGGCTATATTAGGATATAGGGTTGACTGGCTATATTGGGAGATATGGTTGACTGGCTATATTAGGATATAGGTTTGACTGGCTATATTAGGAGATAGGGTTGACTGGCTATATTGAGAGATAGGGTTGACTGGCTATATTAGGATATAGGGTTGACTGGCTATATTAGGATATAGGGTTGACTGGCTTTATTGGGAGATAGGGTTGACTGGCTATATTAGGATATAGGGTTGACTGGCTATATTGGGAGATATGGTTGAGTGGCGATATTAGGATATAGGGTTGACTGGCTATATTACAATGTAGGAGATAGGGTTGACTGGCTATATTGATAGATAGGGTTGACTGGCTATATTGGGAGATGTGGTTAAGTGGCGATATTAGGATATAGGGTTGACTGGCTATATTAGGAGATAGGGTTGACTGGCGATATTAGGAGATCGGGTTGACTGGCTATATTAGGAGATAGGGTTGACATCATGTATTTGGAGATAGAGTTGACATGGACAAGTGCAGACCATATTAGGAAATGTGGTTTGTAGATACCTCAACAAAAGACCATGTTAAGAGATGGGATTTACAATTCGTACAACACATCGTAGGTATGCCATACAAAATAGAAAATGTATTAGCTGTGTAAGGGATCACTTAATAACATTAAAATACAAAATATAGCGCTTAATTTAAAATAACGTAAAAGAATATTTTCGTTTGGAGTCGTGAGATCTAGACATTTGTAAAGTTTGTAAGTAAAATCAAAATTGTGACCTCCCCCTATAGAAAGTTACATTCAATTTCAAAGTACACAATATCAAAATGGCGAAACTGACGAATTAATATCGAAAACAAATATCTGAACTTGAATTTAAAAATATACAATTGGCAATTTGCAATGTATCAAAAGTCTTTTCCAGCCCTATACTGACTTAGACACCGATTCCTGTCCGATATCTGATTTTCCTTGGTGGTTCCCCTCGTAAACAATACTGCCTTATAATTAGACACCGATTCCTGTTCGATATCCCACTTTCCTTGGTGGCTCTCCACATATTCTTAACTGTAGTACTAAAAGCAAGTAGAACTTCTGTTAAAGGCTCTCCGCGACCCTGATTTGTGGTCTGTGTAATGACCTGAATTATATCTCAGTAGGGCGGGAACGTACCTGACAGTCCCCAGACGTCCACTTTACTTGGTCCGAATACCTCATATCCCCCAACGGGGACAGGCAGTTGTATTATATGATTTCAGTTTAAACTGTTATATAACTGGCAAAATACCACATGCAAACGGTATATCAATAAAATATGGATTTTGGAAGATAGCAAAAGAACCTGGAATCCCTTTCGTTTTTTTGGATAATGTCTGCTAAGTTTGGAGAGTTCTATTTTGAAGTGGTGTTCAAATATATGTTATCAATATTAGTGTCTAACTGTAACTCTGCATGAATCTTGTCATCAGTGATATTGCATTATTGTGTTAAACAACACACTGCAGCAGTCTGTAGGACCAGTTTAATGGCGGACAGAACTTCGACGGAATTACCATTGTGTATTCCTACGAAATTTATATCCACATTGAATATTGTGGGGCCGCGGTGGCCGAGTGGTTAAGGTGTCCCGACACTTTAACACTAGCCCTCCACCTCTGGGTTGCGAGTTGCCACGCACTGACCGTAGGCCGGTGTTTTTTCTCCGGGTACTCCGGCTTTCCTCCACCTCCAAAAGCTGGCACGTCCTTAAATGACCCTGACTGTTAATAGGACAAAAACAAACCAAACAAAATTAAATATTGCTTCTTCGCTTTAAAATTTCATATACTGTGCAAGTCGCAGCTTAATACCCAATAAACTGTACACAATATACCATGAATAGTTATATATTGCATAAAAATATTTCAACGCTGACAAATTTAGCTTTAATATGTCTAATACAGCGATACACGTCCCCTCAATTAAAGACAATTGTATCTTATTGTGTTCGGTACATGTAGATCATGGACCACTCCCACACACAATACAAGTGTGGTTTGTGGGACATTCTCACAGTTCGGATCCACCTTACATTCGATCTAAGGTAGCATTAATATTGAGTACCAATTACCACGCTTACATCTTAACGTGAGAGTTTATTCAACGATTATCTAATCAACATTTGCTGCATTCAATTAATCATGAAATGTAGAAGGGAAAAAAACGAACAAATACAGCTCCCTTTCCTAGTTTTATTTGCAAGGATAATCGAATATCTCCGACTCGAAGTTCTGCGATCAAACACACAGAGAGAATCTTCCTCGTGGTATTCCGTTTATTTTATTAAACGTGTCAAACATTGATAGTTGGGTTGTTCATCATACACGTCCACAAACAGGCCCGGCAAGACTGTGATAACCAGCTTAGCATATTGCTTTCCAGTAATTAGGTTTCTGGCGCAATAAGTGAACATTTCTTCGCTCATTCTTGTTCAAGCCCATTCCGACACGACCATAATGAAAAATAACCTTCGACAGCGCCCATCGTCTATCATACCATCCATTTTACTACGAAATCGATGCTTTCTTTCCTCCTTTGTTTGGAGAGCTCCTAATTGCATGTCGAGGTCATATGTCACAGTTAAGCAGCGGAGATTCATATAGTAATATATCTATATTTGTCATCGGGGACTAAATGGTCTGTCGCCAGAACATTAAAAACCCTGACGTATGACTAGTGGATTATTCCTGTGACATGTCGGCAAATATTGCCATTCTTACTAATGGGTTTTGGGCACCGAATGCATTACTTGGACGAGAATCTTGGTCAGAGTCTGTGTACTATTGTGGGGAGAAGCTCCGTACCAGCCAACTCCGTACACTCACGTTCAGGCCTCGTGCAGAGGTTTTGGTAAACGGACACATGTGTTTAATTCACTTTATGACGTATGATGATTAGGAAGCGTTTTAAGTCTTATTTCATCGCTTCGATTGCATGGCGGCATACAGCACGGAAAAATAAAGTGAAATTGAAAAGATATTGCAAGACGCATGCATGCGACACGACAGCGTAATATTAGATTTTCTGTTGCATGAGCCAAAGGGATATTACTCACAATTAACAACAAAACATGAATCTTATGTTATAAATAGGAGGGACTATTTAGGTGCAAACTCGTTGTTTCAATGTATTAATTAGTTTTTAATGAAGCTAGAATAACGGAGATGTGTGGAACACGTGATCAGATGTGTTTGAAGTAAGTGAACGAATTCTTCATCTAAATTCGACTGCTTTGATGAAATACAAAACTCGTAAAAACTAATATCTCGACGAAGTAAGAACTCGTTAAAAACGAATATCTCGATGAAGTAGAAAACTTGTTAAAACTGATATCTCAACGAAGTAGATGCAGGTAACTCGTTAAAACCAATATCTCGACGAAGTAAGATCTCGATAAAAACTGATATCTCAACGCAGTAAGACCTCGTTAAAAACTAATATCTTGACGAAGTAGAAAACTCTTTTAAAAGCAACATCTCGAGCGACTAAAGAACTTGCTTAAGAAAGGATTTCGCTCTGAATGCGGAATTGAACGAATACCTCGTCATTGAATACGAACACGTGCGCTTGGAAACTTGTTCATAAAAATATGCTTTGGTGTTTTCGCGATTGTCTTGTTACATTTCTTTTCAATGGCTGGGTGGAAAGCTCTGCTTGTGGACTTTAAGTCCCCGAAGCCTGCCGTGATTCGGTACGCTACGTACGTTTAAATTCGCGTAAATAGTAACAGTGTATTTCACGTCGTTTCAAAGATAAAAAAAAAGATAGCCGACATAAAAACCGTAAACCAGATTGATGTAACAGCCCAAGCCACTCTGTAGTAAACCAGATTGATGTAACAACCCGAGCCACTCTGTAAATAGAGGATCTCACAATCCTGGTTATGTCATATGGAATGTATAGAAAGAGTTTAATAAGCATCATACGACATAGCTACGAGTGTAAGATTCTATTTATCACATAACTACTATATCTATTTAGGAGAATATGAGCAATAAAAAAAGTCAATTTTTGTTTCTATATAAGACAGACGAAATCCGGCTCGGATGGGACGTTTATGTCTACTCAGACAATCATGCGATGTCACATATTTATTATGACGTCACAATAGTGTTATTACAAAGTGGTCTATGGCATGGCAGAACAGGCCAATGGTGTGATAATATAAATAATTATTAACTGTTGTTGAACAGCCGTAGTTATGTTAGGACGTGTGCCTAATGATAAAATGTCTAGACATAATTTAAGCATACACATATTTCGTTAATTATACTTTGTTTTAATTCTTTGCAGCCCAAACGTTAGAGCCCAACTTTGATGTTCCGGTTGTGAATGTGACTGCTATAGCCGGGAAGACAGCCATATTGCCGTGTTCTGTCCAGTCTCTTGGTGGTCATAAGGTGAGTGAATGATTCTTATCAGTTTATGTTCCATAACGTGGAAAAATGGCGTCCGACATACAGGCACCAAATACCGCTTGATCTATACCGGAAATGCAAACATTGGTGTTCAGGAGGAAAAAACGACAGATTCTGAACTTATATATTAATTGCCATTTCGCCTTTGTCCGTTCCATTTTGATTTTTGTACATACTGTTTTGTGGCTTTCAGCTGATATCGATTCCAGTTAATTCATTGATATGAAAAGTGTTAGTACTAATTCTATATATGTACATTAGTGTTTCTTGGTATGGTGTTGCTAGAATCAATAATTAATTCTTAAAAAGTTGTTGAAATCAACACCCGTCATTGTTCTGAGTTAACAATGATAAATGATTACAGTTAAAAAAGAGAACGGAAAATTCCTTTCACCGCAAGAAATACAAATCATCATCTGCATTCCTTTGTCAAACCCTATTAGAATTGTCTGTAATAGCTCGTGTCTTTAAAAGGATAAACATTATAAAGTATACATTCAAAATCAGTCTTATTGATTTTTTTCGAGATTAATTAATAGTTTTACTAGATAAACGACACAACATCCAATTAGGTTTTAACGAGGACAACATTAGTTCTCATTAGGGAGTAGAAAACTGGAAACACATGACGGTAATGAAATATTTTATATAAAAGCATGTTCCTAATATTTTATGATACAGTTGTTTAAGTCTCGTGCTTTGGTATACATTTCTCAAAAAACGAGTAACTAAACTAGACATTGAGATAAAAATGGAGTGACATCGACAGGAAGTAACAAAGCGAGGAACTCGGACAAAGAAACAGAAACAAAATGGAAGATGTCGAGCAGACTTTATTAATTAATGTGAATATTGACACGGTTCAGAGAAGACGTGTATGAATTCCTTCTGAATTAAATATTGCACAATAGTTGAACAGTATAAAATTTATTGAATTGAGGGGCTGATGTACCACACCATTGCGACCTGACGACTGTTGATCTATTTAAGTTACTTTTTTCGCCTTCTAGAAATCAACAATTTAGACTCTTCGTATCACTGTCCTCGAACAAAGGCCGTGGTGGCCGAGTGGATAAGGTGTCCCGAGACTTTATCACTAGCCCTCCACCTCTGGGTTGCGAGTTCGAAACCTACGTGGGGCAGTTGCCAGGTACTGACCGTAGGTCGGTGGTTTTCTCCGGGTACTCCGGCTTTCCTCCACCTCCAAAACTTGGCACGTCCTTAAATGACCCTGGCTGTTAGTAGGACGTTAAACAAAAACAAACCAAACCTGGAACAACGTAAAAACCGTTCGGTACTGTTCAATTCACTTTTTCTACTGTATCTAACTCACTATTCTAATTGATAGGTGATACTTACTTGTGTCTTTGTACAGTCCTTGGTATATTTAAATCTGACATATAACGGTAATCGTCAATATACTTATACTACCGTCACCAAAGTATTTCGGATTCATATGATTTCGATATATTGGTTTGGTTAAGGATGTTAAATATTCAAGGAATTTGTCAATAGCATGCAGACCTATCATTTATCTATTAGACTGTGGGATTTAACAAGGCATTGACTGAAAACGTGTTATAGTTAGCGTGAAAATTCCGCATTTATAAATTGAAGCGAACTGAACTCTTCTCTATGTAAATGCAGTAGAAACCCCGATCTTGGTTTGGGCATATAAAACACAAACTTATCACAACGCAAAATCTAATGATACGTAAATCTTGCAACATTATTCTCAATTTGACAAAAATCATTCAATTACGTCGCTAATGTTGCATTTGAAGTCCGCGATGATATTATACGAATGAATGAATGTGTGCTCCTTTATCTAATTACGATATTGCAGGCCAGTTTTTGGAAAGTGTAATTGACAAAAGGAGCTACAAATATAGAAAACACGTGATTGGTTGTTTTCGCGCGAGCCAAGGCCCTGTTATTCGTCAGAAAACGGTTTGCCTGTAGTACCGCTCCTCGTAACATTGTCAGTCCTGTCTTGTAGTTCTATCACGTTGGAAGATCGGGGCCCTAATCCAATCAATTGTTGTTGATATATGGCTCTATTTGCAAACACCGTTTCGTTAAAGATTTAACAAATTTGTCCCGAAGCGGCGAATTATATTATGCAACATCCATTTATACCTCGACCTATAGGTTTTATCGTTTTAATTTCCGAATCAGTGTTTTGCGCTTCATTGCCAGAATTTACCCTCACATTTGGGTGATTTTCCGAGTGAAACAAACTCGCATAGCTCCTCGTAATGAAATTTGAATTATTCGATGACGAACACGAAACTGAAAGCAGAGATTCTGGGTTCTGGAACATATTTTGCATTTCTTTTTCTGACAAAGCCGTCTTTGACGACCATAAACTTAACTTGGTGCTGTGTAGAAAATCTTTACTGGTGAACCGCTGGTGATTTTCAAGAAAACGGTAAACGGTGTTTGTTTCTGATAAATAATCGGAATTATTCTGGCAACAGCTACATACCGTACTGTTCACAAATAACCTTCCTCGCTAAAAATAATTGAAGACCTAAGCTAAATCCTGTTGATTACAGGCATCTACATCATCATGGATATATAATATAGCTACATTTAAGAGATTGTACCGTACACCAGCTAAAAATGCTTGTTTGGTAACCAGCTTATCCATACATTAATCATTCTAAAACACACACCTATCCATACAGTAATAATTCTAAAACACACACCTATCAATACAGTAATCATTCTGAAACACACACCTATCCATACAGTAATAATGCTAAAACACTCACCTATCAATACAGTAATCATTCTAAAACACACACCTATCCATACAGTAATAATGCTAAAACACACACCTATCCCTACAATAATCATTCTAAAACACACACCTATCTATACAGTAATCATTCTAAAACACACACCTATACATACAGTAATCATTCTAAAACACACACCTGTGTCGTACACAAGACTATCACACCTGTTGTTTATCTGCTAATATTTTATCTAACTTGAATACTATATTTACATATTTGAAAATAAGTAAAATGATAAAGAAATACTTTGGTTTAATTTTGAGTTAGAAATACGGTATTGTTTGCCCGTCAGTGTTTTTCTGTTTATTAACGTGATTGGTTTGTGGTTATCTCCCCTGACAAATCAGCGCAGTCTGAACACTGGACCGGAGTTATTTAATGGACAGAAGAGAGAAACTAATCACATATCTGTTCAATTGGTAACACAACCAAGTGGCCTCCGCAGCCTTATTCTCAGCGACTAAACAAGAACGCTGCTAAGTGTTTGAAAATGACACCTCTCAAGGCTGTTGGAATAGGGTTTAATTAAAGACAAATGCGTTTTGTCTGAAATTTACACAGAATGCATTAATCATAAATACAGTGAAATTCTGAAAACATTCTTTGTCAGGACGTATTTCTCTAACAAACGATGTACAAGAGAAAAACAATAAATGTTGGTAATGTATATCTACAGGCGATGTAGCAGAGAAATTTAAGAGTCTGTCATCGATACCACGCCCGTATTTATGTAGGTGTTTTAAAGTATTAAATCAATTCAACTTCTCCATAATAACAATTCGTCATTTTCTTTAATCATTTCGAGGTTGTGTGGAACATGCTTTAAGAAATGTTCGCAGAAATTAATGTTGCTGCATGTTGTAAAATATGTTTATAATTTGAATATTGAATACTGCGCAGAACACTGACAGTTAAAAAGATATTTCCCTGCTGCCGTTTGCTGCAATATTTAGGATTAATTAACTGCAGTTTAGAGTTAAGTTGACCTTAATAAACCACGTTACACTGATACCTGGTATAAACTACCGACGTATAACACTAAGTTATCGTATCAACCTTTGTGGTTAATGGTTGTCTTCCTTTGTTGTTGTGGCTGTGTTCTGTTGTTGTGGTGTTCCATTGTTGTTGTCGTGTTCCATTGTTGTTGTCGTGTTCCATTGTTGTGTTCCATTGTTGTTGTCGTGTTCCATTGTTGTGTTCCATTGTTGTGGTGTTCCATTGTTGTTGTTGTGTTCCATTGTTGGTGTCGTGTTCCATTGTTGTTGTCGTTTTCCATTGTTGTTGTTGTGTTCCGTTGTTGTTGTTGTTGTTGTTGCCGTGTTCAATTGTTGTTGTCGTGTTCCATTATTGTTGTCGTGTTCCATTGTTGTGTTCCATTGTTGTGGTGTTCCATTGTTGTTGTCGTGTTCCATTGTTGTTGTTGTTGTTGTTGTTGTTGCCGTGTTCATTTTTTTGTTCGTGTTTCCATTGTTGTTGTCGTGTTCCATTGTTGTTGTTGTTGTGTTGTTGTTGTTGCCGTGTTCATTTATTGTTGTCGTGTTCCATTGTTGTGTTCCATTGTTGTGGTGTTCCATTGTTGTTGTTGTGTTCCATTGTTGGTGTCGTGTTCCATTGTTGTTGTCGTGTTCCATTGTTGTTGTTGTGTTCCGTTGTTGTTGTTGTTGTTGTTGTTGTTGTTGCCGTGTTCAATTGTTGTTGTCGTGTTCCATTGTTGTTGTCGTGTTCCATTATTGTTGTCGTGTTCCATTGTTGTGTTCCATTGTTGTGGTGTTCCATTGTTGTTGTCGTGTTCCATTGTTGTTGTTGTTGTTGTTGCCGTGTTCATTTGTTGTTGTGGTGTTCCATTGTTGTTGTCGTGTTCCATTATTGTTGTCGTGTTCCATTGTTGTTGTCGTGTTCCATTGTCGTTGTCGTGTTCCATTGTTGTTGTCGTCCATTGTTGTTGTCGTGTTCCATTGTTTTTGTCGTGTTCCATTGTTGTTGTTGTGTTCCATTGTTGTTGTCATGTTCCATTGTTGTTGTCGTGTTCCATTGTTGTTGTTGTGTTTCATTGTTGTGTTCCATTGTTGTTGTGGTGTTCCATTGTTATTGTTTTGTTCCATTGTTGTTGTGTTCCATTGTTGTGTTACATTTTTGTGTTCCATTGTTGTTGTCGTGTTCCGTTGTTATTGTTTTGTTCCATTGTTATTGTGTGCCATTGTTGTTGTTGTGTTAAATTGCTGTTGTCGTGTTCCATTGTTGTTGTGTTCCATTGTTGTGTTCCATTGTTGTTGTCGTGTTCCATTGTTGTGTTCCATTGTTGTTGTCATGTTCCATTGTTGTTGTCGTGTTCCATTGTTGTTGTTGTGTTCCATTGTTGTTGTCATGTTCCATTGTTGTTGTCGTGTTCCATTGTTGTTGTTGTGTTTCATTGTTGTGTTCCATTGTTGTATTTTATCTTATTTTATTTCCCCCTAACCATTAGAGATACATTTTTTTTTTTTTTTGTGATCTTGATCGAAACAGAATTGCAGTCGTAATATATTTCTCATATGACCGTCACTTAACCTGTCCAAATTTTCGGCAATAAATTCCATGGTACTTTGTTAAAACTATGCCATCAGATCCCGCGATCTTCCGAAAGTTACAACATTACAGTTCAGTAGTAATTTAGCTCTTTGGACTTCATTTTGTTTCTATTCTACTTGCGTCTACGTCATCAATTCGTCCGGCTGTCCATAAACAGTTTATATTATCGCTATTTAATATCCTTCCAATATTTCTCACACATATAGCTTCTTATTGGTTCCTAATTGTGCCCATTAGGTAACGACATGTACATTTGTAGTAGAGTAATTCGACAATCCTCGTTATTTGTTTCAATGCCTAATGTTTCGTGTAAATACATATTTGAGCAATTACAAAAACCCCTGCATTTATTTTGTATATATATCTTGTAAACTACTTTTGCTCGCTGAAACATTTTCTGAAAGTGGCAATCTACCATCGAGTTTAATGTCCCGATCCAGTTTCTGAGTCATCGGGGGTTATGATGGTCAGAATAACCTCTTATCGCCAATGGTTCGGTGCACGTTGTGTCCTGGCTCTTACGATGTGCTCTTTACAAAAACGCCCCTCTTAATTCTCATGAGAAAGGCCTCTGTATCAAATTTGAGAAAATGACTTTATTTAAGGTTTGAAGAGAGCAGTTTTAACACATTAACTTCGGTCAAAGCTTCTCCCCCGTGGTTTGATAAACTAATAATCAAAGTTTATTAAAGTGTCTTTCTGACAATGAAAAATATTTCCCTGTGTTATGTAAGCGATTTCTAGGTCGCGTGGTTCCAATAGACGCTTTTAGAAGGCTTTTCAGAATTTAATGTAGTTTCGAGTCGTAAACTGCGTTAATAAGTTTGAATTATTGAACACTGTGTGGTACATGGACTTAGTATATTGTGATAGGTTTGTCTTCAGAAACCATTAACGTCTATATACTGTGGCGAAAGATTCCTAATTCTAAGTGAAAATGGCATCTCTCTACATCATGACGTGTAACCACATTAGAAATCTCTGTATCTATATCCTAAATATTATCAGCATATGTTATTAAATGTGTCGCACTAAAACCAATATTGAAATACAATAACTGTGTCATTTATTTTGGTTGCATTAATGACTAAAAATATCGGTTTATTGTCCGGAAAGATATGACATCAGATTTTAGACAACGTATCGTTCGACACACAAGTTGATAAAAATATGAGTCTTTCCAAGATTCTAGAAACCAACAGTTTGGAGACCCAGAAGGGAACTAAGTTTATTAGGTATCCGAAAAATATTTAAGCATTGATGTCATGTTTTTTAGTTTCATCGGGGTATGAAACTAATTTTGTTTGCAAACTGTATGAATCCGCGTAGGGGATTCTTACAGAAGTTTGCAAACAAAATTTGTTTCATACCCCGATGAAACTAAAAAATAATTGACATCAATGCTTATAATTAATTTTTGAAAATGATTTTCTAATTTAAAACATGTTTTTTTATGTACAATTTTACTGGTTTTAAATGGGATTCTTTTTCTCAAATCAATACGCAACGTCAATTGTCGTACCGGTACATGATTTGACACATTTTTTATTTCAATAATCCGAGACAATTTCCTTTTACGGGTAGAGACATTTGACGGCTGAAGTCTGATCTAAAAATCCATGTGCTATACGTGTATTTGATATTCAAGATGGTGTTTTTGATTCTGACGTAAAAATGGTTTCATCAATAGAAACAAAAAGTAGATGGAATTATAGATATTAATACCAATGAACGACCACGAAAAATACCCAGGCAGACAGACTTGACAGTAAACGCATTCGTAACCCCGATAAGTCTTTCTCTGACCAGAGCTTTGCACGAGATCAACTTGAGGAATGTGGAAGCGAAAGTATAATGGACGGTCACATTCGCCGTTGACATAGAGACAGGAAACTCCTTAAAATAAAGAAAACAGTTCGTATACACTATGATAAAATGTTTGAGAAGTTATCGATAATGCCATCAGTCTTGGATGTAAACGGAAACAGCTGACTGACATGTCGATGTTTATGTAAGCTGAAGGGCCTGGCGGGAAATGAGTCGATTAAACTTTGAGTGGAATATAGTTTCTCTAGAAAATACTTATTATGATAGAATTATGACCGAATATACAGTAAACGTGAAGCACGTGATGATTTCGAAGGTGCAATATTTCTATAAGCGAACTGCCGTAGCAGTACTGAAATGGAATTCGGACAATAACACGCTATCCGAGAGGAACGATCTATTTTAGAAGTCCGTATGTACTTTTTGGGAAGTGTAGACATTATTGTTGTACAACGGTACACGATTTCAATTTGTTCAGCTCTCAAAGTACACACATCGCCATTAATTTGGTTATCTCGTTACAATTAGCATAGCTAGTCCATACATATACATGTACCATACATTTGTGTTGCGTATGTCCGCGTGGTATATTACCTATACAACAAATCAACACAATGAAATTAAACTCTATAATTTCAGCAATAACTCTTTCTGTAGACTCCAACACAAGTCTTCATGACTCCAGGGTTTCATTAAGTTGTACTTTAGGTTCTGTGTAAACGGTTTCATCAAAAGTTCGAAAACACCTTCTTTTGTCTGTCACGAATTGTCTGGAAACTACCAAAACATTGCCTATATCTTATTCCAAAGTACATTCTATGATTTATAAGTATTTAAAATCCGTTCAAAGAAACAATAAGAAAGCCTTCTCTCATACAATATTTAGCATCAATGTTATAAATGCGGTGGTACCGAATGTTCTACAGGTTATAAAGTATAGATATATTTATTATCATTGTCTAAATGTTCTAAATCATTCCTGAACCATATCAATTTTTTTACAATAAAAAATCACTTTTGGATGATACGAATTATATCTGTGTAGACATGGTAAGTTCTTCGCTGTTTTTTTTTATTACACAATTTCGCTTTAAGACATAGTAGCCATATCGACCATTAATGTGCACGTGAGCTCGTGACGGATTGGGATTAGGGTGGAATCGGTAATCACGCCCTTACGTCAATCAAATGTTCGCTCGCTGCAACATATATGCTCGACCAACCTCAATGTATAGTATGGACAAGCAGCGCCTGTGTGGGAAGTGTGAGGGTAGATAGCCGTTCATAATCCGATAGTGGGAAGTGTGAGGGTAGATACCCGTTCATAATCCGATAGTGGGAAGTGTGAGGGTAGATAGCCGTTCATAATCCGATAGTGGGAAGTGTGAGGGTAGATACCCGTTCATAATCCGATAGTGGGAAGTGTGAGGGTAGATAGCCGTTCATAATCCTATAGTGGGAATAGTAAGGGTAGATAGCCGTTCATAATCCGATAGTGGGAAGTGTGAGGGTAGATACCCGTTCATAATCCGGTAGTGGGAAGTGTGAGGTAGATAACCGTTCATAATCCGATAGTGGGAAACGTGAGGTAGATAGCCGTTCATAATCCGATAGTGGGAAACGTGAGGTAGATAACCGTTCATAATCCGATAGTGGGAAGTGAGGTAGATAGCCGTTCATAATCCGATAGTGGGAAGTGTGAGGGTAGATAGCCGTTCATAATCCGATAGTGGGAAGTGAGGGTAGATAGTCGTTCATAATCCGATAGTGGGAAGAGTGAGGGTAGATAGTCGTTCATAATCCGATAGTGGGAAGTGTGAGGGTAGATAGCCGTTCATAATCCCGATAGTGGGAAGTGTGAGGGTAGATAGCCGTTCATAATCCGATAGTGGGAAGATTGAGGGTAGATAGTCGTTTATAATCCGATAGTGGGAAGTGTGAGGGTAGATAGCCGTTCATAATCCGATAGTGGGAAGATTGAGGGTAGATAGTCGTTTATAATCCGATAGTGGGACGATTGAGGGTAGATAGCCGTTCATAATCCGATAGTGGGAAGTGTGAGGGTAGATAGCCGTTCATAATCCGATAGTGGGAAGTGTGAGGGTAGATAGCCGTTCATAATCCGATAGTGGGAAGTGTGAGGGTAGATAGTCGTTCATAATCCGATAGTGGGAAGTGTGAGGGTAGATAGCCGTTCATAATCCGATAGTGGGAAGTGTGAGGGTAGATAGTCGTTCATAATCCGATAGTGGGAAGTGTGAGGGTAGATAGCCGTTCATAATCCGATAGTGGGAAGTGTGAGGGTAGATATCCGTTCATAATCCGATAGTGGGAAGTGTGAGGGTAGATAGCCGTTCATAATCCGATAGTGGGAAGTGTGAGGGTAGGTAGTCGTTCATAATCCGATAGTGGGAAGTGTGAGGGTAGATAGCCGTTCATAATCCGATAGTGGGAAGTGTGAGGGTAGATAGTCGTTCATAATCCGATAGTGGGAAGTGTGAGGGTAGATAGCCGTTCATAATCCGATAGTGGGAAGTGTGAGGGTAGATAGTCGTTCATAATCCGATAGTGGGAAGATTGAGGGTAGATAGTCGTTCAATAGGCTGGTGAACTCGCAACTGAATTGGTAGGGTTACATAGTGGCAGTGCCATACAATGGTAAATATATGTAAATATAATCCGATAGTAGGAAGTGTGAGGGTAGATAGCCGTTCATAATCCGATAGTGGGAAGTGTGAGGGTAGATAGCCGTTCATAATCCGATAGTGGGAAGTGTTAGGGTAGATAGCCGTTCATAATCCGATAGTGGGAAGTGTGAGGGTAGATACCTGTTCATAATCCGATAGTGGGAAACGTGAGGTAGATAGCCGTTCATAATCCGATAGTGGGAAGTGTGAGGGTAGTTAGCCGTTCATAATCCGATAGTGGGAAGTGTGAGGGTAGATAGCCGTTCATAATCCGATAGTGGGAAGTGTGAGGGTAGATAGCCGTTCATAATCCGATAGTCGGAATAGTGAGGGTAGATAGCCGTTCATAATCCGATAGTCGGAATAGTGAGGGTAGATAGCCGTTCATAATCCGATAGTGGGAATAGTAAGGGTAGATAGCCGTCATAATCCGATAGTGGGAAGTGTGAGGGTAGATAGCCGTTCATAATCCGATAGTGGGAAGATTGAGGGTAGATAGTCGTTTATAATCCGATAGTGGGAAGTGTGAGGGTAGATAGTCGTTCATAATCCGATAGTGGGAAGTAGTGAGGGTAGATAGTCGTTCATAATCCGATAGTGGGAAGTGTGAGGGTAGATAGCCGTTCATAATCCGATAGTGGGAATAGTGAGGGTAGATAGCCGTTCATAATCCGATAGTGGGAAGTGTGAGGGTAGATAGTCGTTTATAATCCGATAGTGGGAATAGTAAGGGTAGATAGCCGTTCATAATCCGATAGTGGGAAGTGTGAGGGTAGATAGCCGTTCATAATCCGATAGTGGGAAGATTGAGGGTAGATAGCCGTTCATAATCCGATAGTGGGAAGCGTGAGGGTAGATAGCCGTTCATAATCCGATAGTGGGAAGTGTGAGGGTAGATAGCCGTTCATAATCCGATAGTGGGAAGAGTGAGGGTAGATAGCCGTTCATAATCCGATAGTGGGAAGTGTGAGGGTAGATAGTCGTTTATAATCCGATAGTGGGAAGTGTGAGGGTAGATAGTCGTTCATAATCCGATAGTGGGAAGTGTGAGGGTAGATAGCCGTTCATAATCCGATAGTGGGAAGTAGTGAGGGTAGATAGCCGTTCATAATCCGATAGTGGGAAGTGTGAGGGTAGATAGTCGTTTATAATCCGATAGTGGGAATAGTGAGGGTAGATAGCCGTTCATAATCCGATAGTGGGAAGTGTGAGGGTAGATAGTCGTTCATAATCCGATAGTGGGAAGTGTGAGGGTAGATAGCCGTTCATAATCCGATAGTGGGAAGTGTGAGGGTAGATAGTCGTTTATAATCCGATAGTGGGAAGTGTGAGGGTAGATAGCCGTTCATAATCCGATAGTGGGAAGTGTGAGGGTAGATAGCCGTTCATAATCCGATAGTGGGAAGTGTGAGGGTAGATAGTCGTTCATAATCCGATAGTGGGAAGTGTGAGGGTAGATAGCCGTTCATAATCCGATAGTGGGAAGTGTGAGGGTAGATAGTCGTTCATAATCCGATAGTGGGAATAGTGAGGGTAGATAGCCGTTCATAATCCGATAGTGGGAAGTGTGAGGGTAGATAGTCGTTCATAATCCGATAGTGGGAAGTGTGAGGGTAGATAGTCGTTCATAATCCGATAGTGGGAAGTGTGAGGGTAGATAGCCGTTCATAATCCGATAGTGGGAAGTGTGAGGGTAGATAGTCGTTCATAATCCGATAGTGGGAAGTGTGAGGGTAGATAGCCGTTCATAATCCGATAGTGGGAAGTGTGAGGGTAGATAGCCGTTCATAATCCGATAGTGGGAAGTGTGAGGGTAGATAGTCCGTTCATAATCCGATAGTGGGAAGTGTGAGGGTAGATAGTCGTTCATAATCCGATAGTGGGAAGTGTGAGGGTAGATAGCCGTTCATAATCCGATAGTGGGAAGTGTGAGGGTAGATAGCCGTTCATAATCCGATAGTGGGAAGTGTGAGGGTAGATAGTCGTTTATAATCCGATAGTGGGAAGTGTGAGGGTAGATAGCCGTTCATAATCCGATAGTGGGAAGTGTGAGGGTAGATAGTCGTTCATAATCCGATAGTGGGAAGTGTGAGGGTAGATAGCCGTTCATAATCCGATAGTGGGAAGTGTGAGGGTAGATAGCCGTTCATAATCCGATAGTGGGAATAGTGAGGGTAGATAGTCGTTCATAATCCGATAGTGGGAAGTGTGAGGGTAGATAGCCGTTCATAATCCGATAGTGGGAAGTGTGAGGGTAGATAGTCGTTCATAATCCGATAGTGGGAAGTGTGAGGGTAGATAGTCGTTCATAATCCGATAGTGGGAAGTGTGAGGGTAGATAGTCGTTCATAATCCGATAGTGGGAAGTGTGAGGGTAGATAGTCCGTTCATAATCCGATAGTGGGAAGTGTGAGGGTAGATAGTCGTTCATAATCCGATAGTGGGAAGTGTGAGGGTAGATAGCCGTTCATAATCCGATAGTGGGAAGTGTGAGGGTAGATAGCCGTTCATAATCCGATAGTGGGAAGTGTGAGGGTAGATAGTCGTTCATAATCCGATAGTGGGAAGTGTGAGGGTAGATAGCCGTTCATAATCCGATAGTGGGAAGTGTGAGGGTAGATAGCCGTTCATAATCCGATAGTGGGAAGTGTGAGGGTAGATAGTCGTTCATAATCCGATAGTGGGAAGTGTGAGGGTAGATAGTCGTTCATAATCCGATAGTGGGAAGTGTGAGGGTAGATAGTCGTTCATAATCCGATAGTGGGAAGTGTGAGGGTAGATAGTCGTTCATAATCCGATAGTGGGAAGTGTGAGGGTAGATAGTCGTTCATAATCCGATAGTGGGAAGTGTGAGGGTAGATAGTCGTTCATAATCCGATAGTGGGAAGTGTGAGGGTAGATAGTCGTTCATAATCCGATAGTGGGAAGTGTGAGGGTAGATAGCCGTTCATAATCCGATAGTGGGAAGTGTGAGGGTAGATAGCCGTTCATAATCCGATAGTGGGAAGTGTGAGGGTAGACAGTCGTTCATAATCCGATAGTGGGAAGTGTGAGGGTAGGTAGTCGTTCATAATCCGATAGTGGGAAGTGTGAGGGTAGTAGTCGTTCATAATCCGATAGTGGGAAGTGTGAGGGTAGTTAGTCGTTCATAATCCGATAGTGGGAAGTGTGAGGGTAGATAGTCGGTCATAATCCGATAGTGGGAAGTGTGAGGGTAGATAGCCGTTCATAATCCGATAGTGGGAAGTGTGAGGGTAGATAGTCGTTCATAATCCGATAGTGGGAATAGTGAGGGTAGACAGTCGTTCATAATCCGATAGTGGGAAGTGTGAGGGTAGATAGTCGTTCATAATCCGATAGTGGGAAGTGTGAGGGTAGATAGTCGTTCATAATCCGATAGTGGGAAGTGTGAGGGTAGATAGTCGTTTATAATCCGATAGTGGGAAGTGTGAGGGTAGATAGTCGTTCATAATCCGATAGTGGGAAGTGTGAGGGTAGATAGCCGTTCATAATCCGATAGTGGGAATAGTGAGGGTAGATAGCCGTTCATAATCCGATAGTGGGAAGTGTGAGGGTAGATAGCCGTTCATAATCCGATAGTGGGAAGTGTGAGGGTAGATAGCCGTTCATAATCCGATAGTGGGAAGTGTGAGGGTAGATAGTCGTTCATAATCCGATAGTGGGAAGTGTGAGGGTAGATAGCCGTTCATAATCCGATAGTGGGAAGTGTGAGGGTAGATAGCCGTTCATAATCCGATAGTGGGAAGTGTGAGGGTAGATAGCCGTTCATAATCCGATAGTGGGAAGTGTGAGGGTAGATAGTCGTTCATAATCCGATAGTGGGAAGTGTGAGGGTAGATAGCCGTTCATAATCCGATAGTGGGAAGTGTGAGGGTAGATAGTCGTTCATAATCCGATAGTGGGAAGTGTGAGGGTAGATAGTCGTTCATAATCCGATAGTGGGAAGTGTGAGGGTAGATAGCCGTTCATAATCCGATAGTGGGAAGTGTGAGGGTAGATGGTCGTTCATAATCCGATAGTGGGAAGTGTGAGGGTAGATAGTCGTTTATAATCCGATAGTGGGAAGTGTGAGGGTAGACAGTCGTTCATAATCCGATAGTGGGAAGTGTGAGGGTAGATAGTCGTTTATAATCCGATAGTGGGAAGTGTGAGGGTAGATACCCGTTCATAATCCGATAGTGGGAAGTGTGAGGGTAGATAGCCGTTCATAATCCGATAGTGGGAAGTGTGAGGGTAGGTAGTCGTTCATAATCCGATAGTGGGAAGTGTGAGGGTAGATAGCCGTTCATAATCCGATAGTGGGAAGATTGAGGGTAGATAGCCGTTCATAATCCGATAGTGGGAAGCGTGAGGGTAGACAGTCGTTCATAATCCGATAGTGGGAAACGTGAGGTAGATAACCGTTCATAATCCGATAGTGGGAAACGTGAGGTAGATAGCCGTTCACAATCCGATAGTGGGGAGAGTGAGGGTAGATGGTCGTTCATAACCCGATAGTGGGGAGAGTGAGGGTAGATAGCCGTTCATAACCCGATAGTGGGAAGATTGAGGGTAGACAGTCGTTCATAATCCGATAGTGGGAAGATTGAGGGTAGATACCCGTTCATAATCCGATAGTGGGAATAGTGAGGGTAGATACCCGTTCATAATCCGATAGTGGGAAGTGTGAGGGTAGATAGCCGTTCATAATCCGATAGTGGGAAGTGTGAGGGTAGATACCCGTTCATAATCCGATAGTGGGAATAGTAAGGGTAGATAGCCGTTCATAATCCGATAGTGGGAAGTGTGAGGGTAGATAGTCGTTTATAATCCTATAGTGGGAATAGTAAGGGTAGATAGCCGTTCATAATCCGATAGTGGGAAGTGTGAGGGTAGATAGCCGTTCATAATCCGATAGTGGGAAGTGTGAGGGTAGATACCCGTTCATAATCCGATAGTGGGAAGTGTGAGGGTAGATAGTCGTTTATAATCCTATAGTGGGAAGTGTGAGGGTAGACAGTCGTTTATAATCCGATAGTGGGAATAGTAAGGGTAGATAGTCGTTCATAATCCGATAGTGGGAAGTGTGAGGGTAGATAGTCGTTCATAATCCGATAGTGGGAAGTGTGAGGGTAGATAGTCGTTTATAATCCGATAGTGGGAAGTGTGAGGGTAGATAGTCGTTTATAATCCGATAGTGGGAAGTGTGAGGGTAGATAGCCGTTCATAATCCGATAGTGGGAAGTGTGAGGTAGATAGCCGTTCATAACCCGATAGTGGGAAGTGTGAGGGTAGATAACCGTTCATAATCCGATAGTGGGAAGTGTGAGGGTAGATAGTCGTTCATAATCCGATAGTGGGAAGTGTGAGGGTAGACAGTCGTTCATAATCCGATAGTGGGAAGTGTGAGGGTAGATAGTCGTTTATAATCCGATAGTGGGAAGTGTGAGGGTAGATACCCGTTCATAATCCGATAGTGGGAAGTGTGAGGGTAGATAGCCGTTCATAATCCGATAGTGGGAAGTGTGAGGGTAGACAGTCGTTTATAATCCGATAGTGGGAAGTGTGAGGGTAGATAGTCGTTCATAATCCGATAGTGGGAAGTGTGAGGGTAGGTAGCCGTTCATAATCCGATAGTGGGAAGTGTGAGGGTAGATAGCCGTTCATAATCCGATAGTGGGAAGTGTGAGGGTAGATAGCCGTTCATAATCCGATAGTGGGAAACGTGAGGTAGATAACCGTTCATAATCCGATAGTGGGAAACGTGAGGTAGATGGTCGTTCATAACCCGATAGTGGGGAGAGTGAGGGTAGATAGCCGTTCATAACCCGATAGTGGGAAGATTGAGGGTAGACAGTCGTTCATAATCCGATAGTGGGAAGATTGAGGGTAGATAGCCGTTCATAATCCGATAGTGGGACGATTGAGGGTAGACAGTCGTTCATAATCCGATAGTGGGACGATTGAGGGTAGACAGTCGTTCATAATCCGATAGTGGGAAACGTGAGGGTAGATAGCCGTTCATAACCCGATAGTGGGAAGTGTGAGGGTAGATAGCCGTTCATAATCTGATAGTGGGAAGTGTGAGGGTAGACAGTCGTTTATAACCCGATAGTGGGAAGTGTGAGGGTAGACAGCCGTTCATAATCCGATAGCGGGAAGTGTGAGGGTAGACAGCCGTTCATAATCCGATATTGGGAAGTGTGAGGGTAGATGGTCGTTCATAATCCGATAGTGGGAAGATTGAGGGTAGATAGCCGTTCATAATCCGATAGTGGGAAATGTGAGGGTAGACAGTCGTTCATAATCCGATAGTCGGAATAGTGAGGGTAAATAGCCGTTCATAATCCGATAGTGGGAAGATTGAGGGTAGATAACCGTTCATAAGCCGATGGTGCCGAGGTGTAAGAATAATTATTGAGTTTATGATATATTATGGCTGAAAGTAGACATAAATAAGTACAGTATGACAGACAATTTTCGCACGGTTTCCATTTTACATCGCTCCAAACTAACCATCTATAATGGCTTTGACAACTTTATCCTAATTTGTTGGTATTGATGATCTATAAAGCGAGACAAATCACAAGTTTTGTATACATTTTTACATCCATCTCGCTTCCGCTGCCGACAACTGATGTTCTAGCTCTTACTATTCATATTTTGTACTCGCCTATCATTTATGTAGATGCATCGGTCAAACCGTCGAGAGCGTAAATGGTACAATTATGTCTGAGGTATCGTTTGTACCATAATACCCTCAAGTAAAACAGTGTGTGTCATTTATGGGTAATGTGAGCCGATATCGAGATAATGTGTATCAATAACGCAGTATTAACATTGATTTATGGAAATGTAAAAGTTCTAAAATGACTAATAAACAACACTAATAAACGACACTCCAGGAGATATTTATGATTTTTTTTTTCTACTCTAAAATGTGAAAAGATGATTTTTTTAAATGAATGTTATAGTAAAGCCGTTACAGTGAACGACATACTTATTAAATCATACTTTTAATTTTGTTTACATAAATAATTCTTACGCCAAATAAAAAGGGTATTTCTACTAATGGTAGGCACGCGTGGTCCGCCATGTTGTCCATTGATCTGTGAACCCATTACGGCCAGGGCATAAGATGGATCGGCCGAATTAAATCAACCCATATAATTAACACGTTTATTGGTCCGCCCAGTCGGATTAATAGTTCTGTATACCCATTGGTTCCAGTATTCTAGGGGAAAGCTGGAGGACTAATGTTTTAATTCTCGGTGTGAACGTGCAGAAAGGAAGAGTATTTTCAGAATGAATCTTTTGAATAATGATTTTGAAAAATATTACGATTCTAACTGCTTATGAAACAAGACGTTTCACTGACATTACATTACAACCATATTTTATTGGATAAATGATGTTTTTCTTGGATCTGGGGGTGGGTTTGCAGCTTTTTAAGATATCATATTGGAGAGAAAAACCAAACCCCAAAACTGGTCACAAGTCTATACGCCCCTCTCCACTGTCCTGTTCAACGAATTATTGACCAGGAATGTCACTCACTAATCTTTTATTCTGATTCACAGCTCGGAAAACGTTATCTGTTCTCCGCTCCTGATCAATGTAACATGGCTGATGTACGTTGAGACAGATGACATGCATAACAGCGCATGCGTCTATCTCACGTGATTTCGAAAAGAACTGTTGTACGACTGTCGTTAATCTCACGCGAGATACATTTACACCACTCTGTCAATTTGTTACAGCGAGGAAAAAATCAGAACTTTCATTATCAACTTAACTTAAGTTGAAAGCACGGGAAATGATAGTCATATGCCAGAGTTTTGTCCCTTTGATGTACTGAGATGACGACATCTTGAAAAATGGTACTGAAAAATGCTGTCGACTAGATTAGTAACAATGTTAGGTACAACAATTTCTACACGTGAAAAATATAAGCGAGACATAAATGTTCTAATGAAACGCTAAGGTATGTTCTATAATTAGTCTGACCAGCAGGTATGACGTAATAATTGTACATGCTGCCTTCAGTTGTATGATCGTCAGAGGCGACTAAATTTGAGATCTTATAGTGACTTCTTTCTAAACAACGTTCTCCTTCCTAATGTCTCCCTTGAAAATGCCTGACCTTTGGCCTTTAGTTGAGCGTTTGCCCCAGTGAGGAAGGTTTTGGGTTCTGTTCCTTGGTCGAGACATACCAGATCTCTTGTCATATAATAGTCGTCAAATTAGTTAAAAGCTTTCAACGATCAACTTTAAATAATCAAGAGGCCCAGGGTAATAGAAATTGAGCATCCTTGCATTGACACTGACTCATTTTCTCAACTCAGATTTAACCTAAATTTGCATTGCGGGTGTCTCCGTGACCTAGATTTGTATGGCGGGTGTCGCTGTGACCTAGATTTGTATGGCTGTGGTCGCCGTGACCTAGATTTGTATGGCGGGTGTCACTGTGACCTAGATTTGTATGGCTGTGGTCGCCGTGACCTAGATTTGTATGGCGGTGGTTGTCGTGACCTAGATTTGTATAGCGGTGGTCGTCGATGAAGCAGAAGACGCTTACCATACATAACACATGGTCGAGTCTTTTTAAAATGGTGGTTTTTACTTCTGCTGAACGCTAAGTGTATTAGGAGTTGGCCGACTGGTTTGTCCTTTGTCAGTATAATATGACCGGGTTAGGGGTGTTCGTCTGGGTATGTGGGTGAGGTAGCATTATAAATCAAAAGGCGACATTAGGTTCGCTGTATCAAGCACGAACAAACTACAACCTCCCAAAAACACACACATTTATTCACACCTCGTTAAACAAAACAAAAACAAACCAAATATCCTACATTTAAAATCAGCAGATATATAAAAATCAACCAGTATTGTCAAATGTCCATCAAATACGTACATGTATTCTGGATGAACAACCAACATAATTCCAATCCCCCTCCCCCACCCCACCCCTCTCCACATGGATAAGAAACAACATATATATAATCCTAAAAACACTAAAAAAAATCAAAAAATCTTACGGGTGTTCTGTACTAGTGAGGTGACACCTGAGGATGTCACAGAAAGAATGAAGCGTAGTGAGGGGCGATAACTCTGTTTCAGCAGTTTTCATCAAAACCGCTCAATATCTAAGTTTCGACCAAAAAAAGACTGTGTGGCTCCTAAGGCTAAAAACCCATACAGTTGAACTGGTACGGGTGTTCTGTATGAACAGCAACCAGATTGGCTACTATGCTACTGGGTTTACTGTAACATCTGTTTCTACCAGTAAACCGGATGTTCACAGGAGATCTACCCTTAATACCTGTTATAACAGGGAGTTGTCGGCCCCCATCTACCCTTGATACCTGTTATAACAGGGAGTTGTCTATATCGGCCCCCATCTACCCTTGATACCTGTTATAACAGGGAGTTGTCGGCCCCCATCTACCCTTGATACCTGTAATAACAGGGAGTTGTCTATATCGGCCCCCATCTACCCTTGATACCTGTTATAACAGGGAGTTGTCTATATCGGCCCCATCCACCCTTGATACCTGTTATAACAGGGAGTTGTCTATATCGGCCCCCATCTACCCTTGATACCTGTTATAACAGGGAGTTGTCGGCCCCCATCTACCCTTGATACCTGTTATAACAGGGAGTTGTCTATATCGGCCCCCATCTACCCTTGATACCTGTTATAACAGGGAGTTGTCTATATCGGCCCCCATCTACCCTTGATACCTGTTATCACAGGGAGTTGTCGGCCCCCATCTACCCTTGATACCTGTTATAACAGGGAGTTGTCTATATCGGCCCCCATCTACCCTTGATACCTGTTATAACAGGGAGTTGTCTATATCGGCCCCCATCTACCCTTGATACCTGTTATAACAGGGAGTTGTCTATATCGGCCCCCATCTACCCTTGATACCTGTTATAACAGGGAGTTGTCGGCCCCCATCTACCCTTGATACCTGTTATAACAGGGAGTTGTCTATATCGGCCCCCATCTACCCTTGATACCTGTTATAACAGGGAGTTGTCTATATCGGCCCCCATCTACCCTTGATACCTGTTATAACAGGGAGTTGTCTATATCGGCCCCATCTACCCTTGATACCTGTTATAACAGGGAGTTGTCTATATCGGCCCAATCTACCCTTGATACCTGTTATAACAGGGAGTTGTCGGCCCCATCTACCCTTGATACCTGTTATATCAGGGAGTTGTCGGCCCCCATCTACCCTTGATACCTGTTATAACAGGGAGTTGTCGGCCCCCATCTACCCTTGATACCTGTTATAACAGGGAGTTGTCTATATCGGCCCCCATCTACCCTTGATACCTGTTATAACAGGGAGTTGTCGGCCCCCATCTACCCTTGATACCTGTTATCACAGGGAGTTGTCGGCCCCCATCTACCCTTGATACCTGTTATATTAAGGAGTTGTCTATATCGGCCCCCATCTACCCTTGATACCTGTTATCACAGGGAGTTGTCGGCCCCCATCTTCCCTTGATACCTGTTATATTAAGGAGTTGTCTATATCGGCCCCCATCTACCCTTGATACCTGTTATAACAGGGAGTTGTCGGCCCCCATCTACCCTTGATACCTGTTATCACAGGGAGTTGTCGGCCCCCATCTACCCTTGATACCTGTTATATTAAGGAGTTGTCTATATCGGCCCCCATCTACCCTTGATACCTGTTATCACAGGGAGTTGTCGGCCCCCATCTTCCCTTGATACCTGTTATATTAAGGAGTTGTCTATATCGGCCCCCATCTACCCTTGATACCTGTTATAACAGGGAGTTGTCGGCCCCCATCTACCCTTGATACCTGTTATAACAGGGAGTTGTCTATATCGGCCCCCATCTACCCTTGATACCTGTTATCACAGGGAGTTGTCGGCCCCCATCTACCTTTGATACCTGTTATAACAGGGAGTTGTCTATATCGGCCCCATCTACCCTTGATACCTGTTATAACAGGGAGTTGTCTATATCGGCCCCATCTACCCTTGATACCTGTTATAACAGAGATTTATCTATATCGGCCCCCATCTACCCTTGATACCTGTTATAACAGGGAGTTGTCTATATCGGCCCCCATCTACCCTTGATACCTGTTATAACAGGGAGTTGTCGGCCCCCATTTACCCTTGATACCTGTTATAACAGGGAGTTGTCGGCCCCGTCTACCCTTGATACCTGTTATAACAGGGAGTTGTCTTTATCGGCCCCCGTCTACCCTTGATACCTGTTATAACAGGGAGTTGTCTATATCGGCCCCATCTACCCTTGATACCTGTTATATCAGGGAGTTGTCGGCCCCCATCTACCCTTGATACCTGTTATAACAGGGAGTTGTCTATATCGGCCCCATCTACCCTTGATACCTGTTATATCAGGGAGTTGTCGGCCCCCATCTACCCTTGATACCTGTTATAACAGGGAGTTGTCTATATCGGCCCCATCTACCCTTGATACCTGTTATAACAGGGAGTTGTCTTTATCGGCCCCATCTACCCTTGATACCTGTTATAACAGGGAGTTGTCTATATCGGCCCCATCTACCCTTGATACCTGTTATAACAGGGAGTTGTCTTTATCGGCCCCATCTACCCTTGATACCTGTTATAACAGGGAGTTGTCTATATCGGCCCCATCTACCCTTGATACCTGTTATAACAGGGAGTTGTCTATATCGGCCCCATCTACCCTTGATACCTGTTATAACAGGGAGTTGTCTTTATCGGCCCCATCTACCCTTGATACCTGTTATATCAGGGAGTTGTCGGCCCCCATCTACCCTTGATACCTGTTATAACAGGGAGTTGTCTATATCGGCCCCATCTACCCTTGATACCTGTTATAACAGGGAGTTGTCTTTATCGGCCCCTATCGATGATTATACCCGGTCTGTAGCTCCCCTGCTAGGGGAAACCCACGTCTACCGGGCCAATACTTTCGGAGACATTGCTTTTATTTGCGCTGGCGTCGGTACCCACCTTATCTTGTGCCGTTTATAATACCGAGGTGCCAAGGGAGTACCTGTCTCCGACTACTAGATCCATAGCGATGCCCATCTCTGTTAGGGCACACAGTGAACGCAGGCCTCAACAATCTAGGCTCATCACCAAAGCTCCATTGTTCATCTAAAAGGCACGATGTCCGCTCTTTAAAGATAACACTCTTTAATATAGTGATGGATCTTCTCCGAATTATTTCATCTCTGGGACTATGAAAAAGGTCGTGACATGAGCTTATGCATTTTGTGGCGTATTTAGGCAGTCTGTTTAATGCACAGACGTAGAACGAAATTGATACATTTGGGGGATTGATATTCATGGCTTTTTGGATGTGTAGATCTATAATATCTTTCTTGTATTTATATTCTTCAACGTAATCCAATTTAATGAATATTTTAATCAATACATATATATTAATGTTGTATTGATGTTGTCTGCATACCAGACAAACTCTAATTGGTTTGGCCCTATGTTACATCCGTCCCTAAGGAACAATTACGATTCTCTGTAAGCTTTAGGCTTGGACCCGTTGTGTTCAGGGGTCAAGGTCGAAGCTGCAAGTAAGGCTTAAAAAATTTGTCATAACATGGCCTATTTTAAAGTTCAGACATGTAATTCTCCTTTACCGAGGGATCTATAGTATATCATTTATTCAATAGAATATACCATTTAGACTTGTAGTAAGATATTCTGTCCAGAATCTTTTCCTGACACTGAAAGGACATTCTTTAAAAAGGCCACAGACCATTCCTGTGAAGAGGCGGTTGTTCCGTGTGTTCCTGGGTTGATCTATGCAAACATTCCTGGTAACATATTTCATTTCTCCTTTAAGTTTCTTTGATCATGTGCATTAATTAAAAACCTTTTTCAGTAACAGGGAATGGTTAAAATGAACACACAGTTTACATACCACTGTTAATCCAAGTCCAAAGTACTTCGCTGTAACTGAATAATGAGAGCCTGATTCCTGGCTCCAGGAATATCGATATGTTGACAGGACCAGATTAAGATACACGACAAGGTAAATACATTGCAGCATGAGATCTCGTCGTGTCAAGGTCACCACGAGATTTCATTTGGTCATTAACGCATCAGGAAGTGAGAGGTTTCGGCAAAGGTTATATTCCTGTAGAGTACAATACATCACCGACATTACCTCTGAGAGAAAGTCGCCGCACCATTTCAATATCACAGAGTACACGGTGTCAGTAAAATAATGAACCAGGATGTTCTACCTATAAATAGTCGTAACCATGAAGGGCCTTAACATAAAATCTACCTATAGAAATAGTCGTAATAAGGGCCTTAACATAAAATCTACCTATAGAAATAGTCGTAACAACGGCCTTAACATGATATCTACCTATAGAAACAGTCGTAATAAGGGCCTTAACATGATATCTACCTATAGAAACAGTCGTAATAAGGGCCTTAACATGATATCTACCTATAGAAATAGTCGTAACAAGGGCCTTAACATGATATCTACCTATAGAAGCAGTCGTAACAAGGGCCTTAACATGATATCTACCAATAGAAATAGTCGTAATAAGGGCCTTAACATGATATCTACCTTTAGAAACAGTCGTAAATTAAGGGCCTTAACATGATATCTACCTTTAGAAACAGTCGTAATAAGGGCCTTAACATGATATCTACCAATAGAAATAGTCGTAACAAGGGCCTTAACATGATATCTACCAATAGAAATAGTCGTAATAAGGGCCTTAACATGATATCTACCTATAGAAATAGTCGTAATAAGGGCCTTAACACGATATCTACCTATATAAATAGTCGTAATAAGGGCCTTAACATGATATCTACCTATAGAAATAGTCGTAATAAGGGCCTTAACATGATATCTATCTATAGAAATAGTCGTAATAAGGGCCATAACATGATACATGATATCTACCTATAGAAATAGTCGTAATAAGGGTCTTAACATAAAATCTACCTATAGAAATAGTCGTAATAAGGGCCTTAACATGATATCTACCTATAGAAATAGTCGTTATAAGGGCCTTAACATGATACATGTATCTACCTATAGAAACAGTCGTAACAAGGGCCTTAACATGATATCTACCAATAGAAACAGTCGTAACAAAGGCCTTAACATGATATCTACCAATAGAAACAGTCGTAACAAGGGCCTTAACATGATATCTACCAATAGAAACAGTCGTAACAAAGGCCTTAACATGATATCTACCTATAGAAATAGTCGTTATAAGGGCCTTAACATGATACATGTATCTACCAATAGAAACAGTCGTAATAAGGGCCTTAACATGATATCTACCAATAGAAACAGTCGTAACAACGGCCTTAACATGATATCTACCAATAGAAACAGTCGTAACAACGGCCTAACAAGTTTACCTCCACAGATTAGCAATATATATTAGGTAGGAGGATTAAATAGGTAGAACCTCAGTATTTCATCATTTGATACACGTTTCCCGTCAGTTAGGTTGTGGTACAATGATATTTTGATTTAAGGATTCTGTCTCAGATGGTTAAGGAATTAATTACGATATAACATCACATTCTATTTCAATAGAATTGTTTCACCACCAAAAACGAATGTTACATTAAATGCGAAACATTAACAAAGCTTATCAACGACAAAGTATAAAGTTTGGTCTCAGCTGTATTTTGTATAGTAGCATATAACTCACAAGACATATCTCAAACCCGTAACAAAGTAATATATTATCTTAGATACATGGACTAACTGCATGTCCTTTCTCAACATACATTTTTATCAACGAAAAACCTACCCCGTATGCTAACTAGGCCTACAGTTCCCTAAAAAAAGTAGTTCCCCATGTCCAGGTGCTGACATATATGTCGGGCTTTCTGATTGGTCAATTATTTTGGTATTTTCTAATCATTAATTTGATAGGATATTTTTCATAGTGAAAAATATCATTTTTATAGAAAGAATAATTTTTGATATTTCACTGGTAAAAATGTAATAAATAGCCTTTCGTGAAACTGTAACAAAAACCACTCACTTAATTGACGATTTTGGCCTGGTGATGAAGGTAGGGCGTTGTTGCAGTAAGTGGAGTAGGAAATGGTCCGGGTTGGGGCTACTACAGTAAGTGGAGTAGGAAATGGTCCGGGTTGGGGCTACTACAGTAAATGGAGTAGGAAATGGTCCGGGTTGGGACTACTACAGTAAATGGAGTAGGAAATGGTCCGGGTTGGGACTACTACAGTAAATGGAGTAGGAAATGGTCCGGGTTGGAACTACTACAGTAAGTGGAGTAGGAAATGGTCCGGGTTGGGACTACTACAGTAAACTGAGTAGGAAATGGTCCGGGTTGGGACTACTACAGTAAGTGGAGTAGGAAATGGTCCAGGTTGGGACTACTACAGTAAGTGGAGTAGGAAATGGTCCGGGTTGGGACTACTACAGTAAATGGAGTAGGAAATGGTCCGGGTTAGGACTACTACAGTAATGGGAGTAGGAAATTGTCCGGGTTGGGACTACTACAGTGAAATGGAGTAGGAAATGGTCCGGGTTGGGACTACTACAGTAAGTGGAAGTAGGAAATGGTCCGGGTTGGGGACTACTACAGTAAAGTGGAGTTAGGGAAATGGTCCGGGTTGGGACTACTACAGTAAAGTGAGTAGGAAATGGTCCGGTTGGGGCTACTACAGTAAGTGAGGATGAAATGGTCCGGGTTAGGGACTACTACAGTAAAGTGGAGTAGGAAATGGCCCGGGTGGGGACTACTACAGTAAATGGAGTAGGAAATGGTCCGGTGTTGGGACTACTACGGCAGTTAAGTGGAGTAGGAAATGGTCCGGTTGGGGCTACTACAGTAATGGAGTAGGAAATGGTCCGGGTTGGGACTACTACAGTAAGGGAGTAGGAAAATGGTCCGGGTTGGGACTACTACAGTAAATGGAGTAGGAAAATGGTCCGGGTTGGGACTACTACAGTAAATGGAGTAGGAAATGGTCCGGGTTGGGACTACTACAGTAAGTGGAGTAGGAAATGGTCCGGGTTGGGACTACTACAGTAAATGGAGTAGGAAATGGTCCGGGTTGGGGCTACTACAGTAAATGGAGTAGGAAATGGTCCGGGTTGGGGCTACTACAGTAAATGGAGTAGGAAATGGTCCGGGTTGGGACTACTACAGTAAATGGAGTAGGAAATGGTCCGGGTTGGGACTACTACAGTAAATGGAGTAGGAAATGGTCCGGGTTGGGACTACTACAGTAAATGGAGTAGGAAATGGTCCGGGTTGGGGCTACTACAGTAAATGGAGTAGGAAATGGTCCGGGTTGGGGCTACTACAGTAAATGGAGTAGGAAATGGTCCGGGTTGGGACTACTACAGTAAATGGAGTAGGAAATGGTCCGGGTTGGGGCTAGATTGTATTAGCTGTAATAATTATGTCAGGCGCCACCTAACACATAGAAGCAAGTAGGTGTATAGGAAATATTTATATTAGCATTGTTTAACACATTTGTATATATTCTATGTAGGTATGCCAGTTAGGTAGTAAACAGTAAGACTTATTGATGTATTCCTATTTAGCTCAGGTAATCATATTTATCTACAAGTGCCAATCAGCGTACAATAAAACATGTGATTTTTCTGTATTAATTGATTTCTAAAACACTGGTAAACTGTCACTAGGAAGACGTGTTGAACTAACCACACGTTCGTACCATCTTTAGACTCGACCTTCCTTTTCGTCGTTTTCCTAGATATTGGCCCAGACAACAGAACGACTTTGCCGAAACATTTGTATATACATCTTAATTTGTTGTTACACGGTGTCCAAGGTAACAGACGAAGGTCGTGTCATGCTGATAGTGTCCCTGTGATGTTTAAAACAAGGATCGCTACATTGACTGAACGAGCTTACATAGACAAAGTTCGAATTGATTTTAAGTTACAAATCTTCACAACACATCTAGAGTCGAAAGGTCAAAACTGGCAGATATATACTCAGCCGAAATCACAGGGTCGAAAACTGGACGTGCCGTTAAACAGGAAAATGCACATACAACTAATACAGGAACGTATGTGTGTAAGATAATGCTAGTCCGGGTTGCCCGTATAAGGAAAAGACGAAAATTCACGACCCTTTTTTGGTTTTTGTTTTAAAAATGTTTTAAAGGAATATGAAGTGACTTGACCTTGACAAACAATGCATCAGGCTGTCATAGCGTCATAGTGTCATAGCGTCATAGTGTCATAGCGTCAGGCTGTCATAGCGTCATAGTGTCGTAGCGTCAGGCTGTCATAGCGTCATAGCATCAGACTGTCATAGCGTCATAGCGTCAGGCTGTCTAGCGTCATAACGTCATCTCATCATAGTGTGATATCGTCATAACGTCATAGCGTCATAGCATCAGGCTGTCATAGCGTCATAGCGTCAGGCTGTCATAACGTCATAGCGTCAGGCTGTCATAACGTCATAGCGTCAGGCTGTCATAACGTCATAGCGTCATAGTGTCAGGCTGTCATAGCGTCATAGCGTCAGGCTGTCATAGCGTCATAGCATCGGGCTGTCATAGCGTCATAGCGTCAGGCTGTCATAGCGTCATAGCGTGATAGCATCAGGCTATCATAGCGTCATAGCGTCATAGCGTCAGGCTGTCATAGCGTCATAGCGTCATAGTATCGGGCTGTCATAGCGTCATAGCATCAGGCTGTCATAGCGTCATAGCCTCAGGCTATCATAGTGTCATAGCGCAGTTTTTCTATATATTACTCCGCGAGGCAGGACTAGCCTGCAAGCCGGACAATTCCGGAATAACAAAATACTAAATAGTATTAAAATACACGACATACTGTACCTCAATGATTTTTGTTCACTTAACTTAAATTAATAAATGAAGATAACAAAGCCGTCAATGATGGATGTATGGATTAGTGAGACGTATGTATCATCACTCGTGACATCTACTATGACTTGAAAGCACTATTCCATCTCTTCTACATAGTGTCTTAACGGTGTTTCTTTACCAATAAATCAAACAACCGTTTTATAAATTATATAATGCATATTAATAATAACCTTGGTCTGCCGTATTCCCTGTATTTCAGCTCCGTATTTTATTGCATTATGAAATTCATTTAATTATCTAACTATTGCACCTTCGCGATGAAAATTCTGTCCTGTTTTATTCTTCCCTTGCGTCGTCTTTGTACATTTTATACCTCTTTACTTCCTTAGAATGATTTACGATTCCTTGGAGGTCATAGCAGGTGCACGGCTCAGTTTGATATATTTTTGGTTCTACTACATCTAATTCGTATCTGAATCGAATGATGCTAGTCTGTATGGTGTTAGTATAATCCATTGTATAGCCTTCTTATGATAAAGATTAACAGTGTGGACCTGGACCAATGAAAATCGTCCAGAAGTAGGGAGACTGTACAGTGATTTAAACAGGTCCATCTGTTTCGAAGGCAAAACAAAACAGATTTACCGGAACGTTAATGAATATAGTTTGACGAACTTTTTAAGTACCGTGTGCTCATAACAATTGTCTTTTCCTGCAGGTCAAAGTCTTCAAGATGACTTAATTCTTCAGACACACAGAAGCTTATCCAGCGGCGAGAACCATATTACACTAACTGTTACAGTTTAAATAACCTCTGTCTCTCTTTCTACTGAAACTTTCAAAATTACGCAGTTTAAACGAAAATTAGAATTGCAAGTTTCCAAAAACGAAGGGTAACTATTATTTCCTACGACGTACATAAAGAAGAAACCTGAAAGGTTTATACCTTTTAATCAGGAATGAGGTGGCCAATCTTCTCCTACCGTGAAAATTCTACCGGAAAACGAACCCTCGACCATCAATACTATGCGAACGTAATTGGAAATAATAAAAAATGCCATGGCAGCCATTCGGGATACCTGTTATGTCAGGCACAATAATTAAACCAGAAGGGGATTAAACTGATGAAGGCTTAAAGAAATAAACGTTTTCAAATGAATTTTCAAGAAAATATGTTTTCTCAGTATCCTAAGACCTATCCTTAAAATCAAAGAATGTACATGGTGTACTTCGGTGAAGATTCAAAAGGATGGTAGATAAAGTCGAATTTAGGGTACTAGGGGAGTTTTAATGGACTTTATCGACACGTTTAGTGAAGTCGTTACACGTATTATTGTGTATTAAGGCCTTTCTCCCTCATTTAAATGCTCGAAATTTCTTTCAGGTTTCTAACTCTCTACAAATCCGATAAAAGGGAGTTCTGTCGTAGTAGATGATGTGATAAGGGAGACAAGCGTAAGGGTATTAAGTAAAGACGAGTACACGCCTCCAGGTGTCAACACAAATACGGAATACGAAAGATGTCCAAATTAACACTACAAACACTATCACAAAACGTAAACACGAGTCTAAAGTGTTCGGAAGATACACAAAGTTTCATATACTGTGAAAATGTATCCTTTGTACTAGACATTGATAAATTCTTTAAAACATTTTCATTGCAATCGTAACATATCGTAATGCATAGAAACATGTCATTTCATTAAGTTTTTACTTCTGACTGTTCTGTTATATTTATATTTCCAGTGTGTGTTCGTTATGTAACCTTATTAACGAAAACATCAAATTTGACGCGTAGGAATACAAAGACACACTGATGCACACATACACAATTAGTGTGAATGCGCAATGACTATTTTCGTTTCAGTTTTGACTTTATTTTCCAATAAATAATTATGAAATATGGGAGAATTTACTATATTATAACGATGAAAATATAAAGTATTTGAAATATCTTCCAGGAATCGAATATACAAGCGATGATACTGTGGAACTATATTTTGTTTATTTCTGTAGTTGACAACCTTTCCCGCCAAATTAAAATCAGCTGTTTAGCGATTCCATTAATTGCCCAGCTATTACGTCTATTCGTATAATGAAAAACACAGTCTAAGATTTAAATATAAGGAATACGTCTTGTTCTTTTTATGGTTCACTGTTTAAGGTTGAATAAAGTACAAATGTTGAGGCAGTTCAGAATAAATTTCTTTCGTGAACAAACTTAATAAAGAATCAAAACAAATGTTATTTTAATGGAATTTATTTCATATAAATATGATCACTTTCGAAAAGGAATTAAAAGATATAGTCCAAGCTCGACAAATGTATTCCTACGCCGGACTTGATATAGTTCATTGAAAAATGACTTGAGTTAACTTTGGTAGGTTCATTGAGTCTGAATTAAGTGGAAATATAAATATTTGTGTGTAAACTACATTTTTTACAATTATTTCAACATTGCGCCCTAACGTGCCTCATTTTAAATATTTGTAAAACAAAATGCAGTTTACACCTCAGTAAACGATAAAAAAGAATGATTCCTTAGATAAGCACCTCAGTATGATTGCAACAATGAGTATCCGATTTCCTTGATCTAAAATTAGGACACTTTTATTTTTATTTTCTATTTTCTGTATATATTTCTAAATATAAGTCTTAATAGCTATCTCAGCTACAAAAAATGCGTTGACATGATATCGAAACAGGTTTTCCAAGAGCTTGGCTCAAACTGTCCGTCATTTTGTTGAAAACAAAAGCGATCTGATAGTCCAAGATTGTAAAGAAGATTACGTCTCTCTTAAACGTAGAAACATTTTATTATAGTTCAATAGATATTTTTATTGAAAGTGATCCATCATATATTTTTCAAGGCGAGTTGCTGTTAGACCTTAGGAAGCGGGCCACACTATTGGTTTATTGCGTTATTGGAAAGCCTTTGAGATAGGACCATATAACACAAAAGTCTATGTCCTCCTCTTGTTCACAATAAACGTCGATCAGACACCCATACCGGATTATCACTGGAGATATTACGACATCTCGACGTTAGTTTTACAATAAAACCCCATATAACCCGCCTTACTCCGGAATTGATTCCCGTAAAAGGTCATAAAACTGCACCGCGATTCGTGGGGCTTGCTACACTAAAATGGTGTTATCTTTAAAAGAACACTGGACAAAACCTTCCATAGGAACACAGACATTGTTTTCTTTGATAAAGCGCAGAAACTCGCGACCTGTGTTAATGTAGCGGTGTGCGGGTCCATCAGTCTGTTGATTGACATCGCTCAGTGTTATACAGTTAAATATCGCTAACAGATGACTTCATCATTCCCAAAAAACAGATACGTCTACTTATGGCTAAAAGTCCCAAATGTAGACGTCTCGAGTGTTACAGACTTTCTTTATATTGATTTAAAGTTAGATATTTGCTTTGTTTATATACATCTAAAGTTACATTTTTTATTTTTCTTATTTTTCACCAACCCACTTGTTTGATTGAACGCTTACAATATGAAATGGAAATAACACACTCTTGCAGGAAGTCATTCACAATGAGTTAAACGTTACCATGGAGAAGAGAAAAAGCTTCCTTCTTGGAAGAGTTATGGCAATATCAGAGAAAGTCAATCAAACTAGAATTATGTACAGCCTTGACATTCGTTTTTTAGATATTTACGGATGATTCAAATGTACCAATGTACGTCATTTTAATGCACCCTGTATTGTAAGGAATTTGATATGGAGGAATATATGTATCTGAGCAGTAGAATGCTGAAATGAATATATACATTTGTTCGCTCAAAAAAAGTACAGGAAACGCTGAAGTGGACGTGTAAAATTGCTTTAAAAATGCTGTTCGCATGACTGTCGAAATTCAAAAACCTTTAATGTCTTAGTCGGTTTTCTAGCAGCCTCGTTATGAAAAGTTCTCGTACAGAAATTGTTATAACATTTTGTTAGTCCGTTCCTTTTATATATATATATTATACACCGTACGATTCCGGTGAATGAGGTTTCGGGAAATGCGGGGCTTATTTACATGTAGTTGTTTCTTAAAAAGGTACAATTTTCTTGTTCATTTCACAATACAAATCTCACAATATTGAAAAAAAAACTACAGCAGCGAACTTGTTGGTGGATTACTGATCATCATCTTTTTGAAATCTTTCATTTGTTTAATTTTTAGGGAAAACATCATTCCTTTTAATGTCATTAATTCCGTAATGTTCTCAAGAGAAAGTGCCATTTTAGCATGTCGACTAAAAGCCAAGATAATACCAAGCGTGTACCTTTTCCAATGCGTTTCCATAAAAGCAACTATAACATCATGCATTAGGACTATCAAAGCATTGTCGGAGTAGTCTTCCTGCAAAGATCCTGTCATCACCCAGATTATCGATTCTGTATTTTGAAATGAAAAAAAAAAGAAGATTTCGCATTAAATATTTAAGATATATTAAAAGTAAGATACATTCAAATAATTAGTATTTTTGTTTATGATACCTGCTTAATTTTACATTTGTGTGATTTTCACAATTTCGTAATAATGATTCAACAGCAACATTGCGGTGATGCCTAGTGGCTTGGTTGAACGTGTTCGAAGCCCGATGTAGTTCGGGCCTATAACTAACCTTACAATCTATCATATCTAAACATCATTTAATTTATAATTAGATACATGGACTTTTCCATACCCAGAGGAGAATGTTCTTCACATATCCAAAGTGATTAAATTATGGAATCAGTGCGCCTCTGTTTAGGGAGGGAAGGGGAATTATCTTGAAAGTATGTACATTGTTCATGAATTTCCTAAAAAAAAGTGCATTGTCATTCCGACGTGTTCAATACGCCCCCTATGTGTCAAGTAAAGGAGTAAAGGAGATAATTCGTATTCTGGAACTGACTCCCCTAGGATCTCCCAAACACTGGGGATATTAGCAATGACCATTATAAAATAAAAAGCGATCAATAGGTACAGTAATAGCCGATAATATTTTCCTGTCTTTTGGATTTCTCACCTTTGATCCCGGGCATTAGTGTCCTAGATGGACGGGGAGGGACCTAGAGGGACTTAGGGTCCTAGAGGGTCTTAGACGGACCTAGTATCCTAGAGGGTTCTAAAGGGACCTAGAGCAATATAAAGAGACCTTGACGGACCTCAAGGGGCCTAAATGGACTCAATGTCCTAGAGGGAATTCAAGGGACCTAAACGGACTTAATGCCCTACAGGGACCAAAAGGGACCTACGGACTTAGTGTCCTAGAGAGAACTAGAGGGACCTGGAGGGGCCTAGAGGGACAGCTCTATGATGGATTTTAATTTCTATTTCTCGATGTATCCATGATTTTGTTAAACGTTCGATTCATAATATTGATAATTCATTGTAAGCTGGTAACGTATTGATCAAATCATAATAACATTTCAGATATGCTATATATACCCATGTTGGGTACGAAAACGGTATCCCCCGTTCTCGTTAGGTACGGTATACCAGCGGTTCGTGAACGATTTATTTGATTCCTTCAAACGTCTCATTGTCCGATGTTCTTTCACACCTACACCTAAACCTAATTAGAACTACGGAAGGAAGAGAGATTCAGCAAACTAGAGGAGAGAGATGAAGATAAGTATTTGTACAACACACTTCCGCAGATCTTTCTTTTAAAGAAAAGTGAAAAACGTCAACATCAGATCGTAATGTCTTTCTTGTGTGAACATTCCCCAATGATATACAATGTAATGTGTCTAGTCGGGGACTCGCCATGCTATATATATCACGGGGATAAAACATATATAACAAAAAGCTGTAAATTACATCTGACTCCATGTTCAAATACTTGGTAGTACTCAAGAAAGCTAAAACAGCGGGAAACTAGCCCTGATTTTTCACGCTCAGGACAATGTCTCCCGAGCATCGGTTGATTGCTTGCGACTATCATCTATCCAGGGACTGTCGTGGCCATATCAATTTAGCGAGTATGACCTCACTGATCGGGTCCTGGGTCCATGGTGGTGCGTTTGATGGGGTCTTTAACGATGGGGCATTGTCTCATTGAGCGTCTGGACCGATTCCAACGACACACCGCTAATAGAACGAATTCTAATCCTCCTCCACCTTGTAATGTAAAAGATATCTACGACTTAGACAGGGACGGTCTACTAATTAAATTTATGTTGATTGGTTTTAATTTAACACACAATAGGCGTTTTGGGACACCCCTAGAGCTGTTCTATGACTAAATTATCGGCCATGCCATCAAACCATCTACCATATCCAGTCAGACATAATTACAATATGAGCATTCCTTACCTGACGTAACTGGATCCTATAGCTTTCAGCACTGTCCGTTATTAGACAGACCGACTTGTGTAATCTGCACTGTCTGGGTCTTAAACTAGCCTTTGTGTTATGGGGTATGTTGTCTGTTCTTTACCCAAAAGGAACATGGTAACAGCATGTTTCTCTGAACAAGAAATCAACGTAAAATCTGTATTAAAACCTAGTCCCACAAGTGATCTTGATATAAACTCCCTGACACTTATACCGTCTTAACTCCACTGGGAGAAGGGAGAACTGGCTCGGAGAAAATGAATGTATGAGAGTACATTAAAATTTCGTATTACTATGATCAAGCATTATGCGGTTTTAAAATGACCATATTCTATAATATGGCGTTATGGGATTATAAAAATAATAAAAATTATTATATAGCATTGTGGGAGTATAAAAATAGGTATAAATTGCCTTCAATATCCTTCAAAGCTGTACGTGGTGTTTGATTAAAATGATTTTGTAATTCAATATTTTTGTTTTATTCCTTCTGCTACATTATCAATATAGAATTGCTGCTTTATAAGATTAATTGTCAAATAACATATAAAATTTTTATATAAAATGCATTTTATGTATATACCTTTTTTATGGTGTTTGTTTTCCATTTAGATCCATTTACGTCAGATTTCTTTCTGTATTTACTCCATCAAGATGAGTTACAATCTAACTTATTTCATTTCTATACTGGATGAGAGGAATATTAATTTGATGTACGGTTTTTAATGACACTGAATAGTTCTGGAAAAAATAGGTTAGAAATTTCAATTTACACATCAAAATAAATAAGAATTATTCATTACTTGTTTGAAAGTAGTCCAGAATTAATTTATATCACCGCCATATGTCTTGAAAGCAGGTCGAACCCTATAGAGGTGCTGCGAATATGACTTCGTTTATTGCGTTTTCCACTCCGCCTGTGGCTCTCCCAAGACTCATAAATACAACAATGTTATAATAACTATCCATAACTCTCCATATTATCCCTCCCATGGCTCCCTTCCCCAATTACCCTAGTGTTAGGTTCTGTCTTTCTGTAAAGTTATAAAAGTATTGGCAGAATTATCCATTTTCTTGCCTCGTCGTTATCCACGCATGACTACACACCACAGCTTAGTACTGGATCGAAATCATCTAGGTTCAATTAATTGCATATTTTGAAACTGTAAATGTTTCCATAAATTCTCTTGCTTGATGGAAACACACAACCAAATCACTTCCTTCCGATAATTGATAAAGTCTGTCCAATCAGTGTCACGCGATTTGAAAGTACCCCCTTTATCTAACGCCATTTTCGGGGTGGGATATTGGTCGTTTCCATACCAATCACGTACAAACGTGTTTCTTACGTCTCCAGAAATCTCCGTAATTACCTAAACTCGCGATGTCTCCAATAGATGTAGACCCTGATGTATGTGATGACACAAATCTCGGTCAGACACGGATCCAATGTAAAAAAAACACATTCGATAAACCATTAACATGGTGTTTATTAGATTTACAAAACATTATGTAAACATATATACAACATATACAATAAAATGCCTTGTACAATAAGCAGCAGATATCTTCTTGCTATAACAAAAAAAATATTGTTATGAATTATTTAATAGTTATAACAATTTTATTATATCCTTGAACTGGTTTTTTTTATATATATATATATTTATTTATTCATTTATTTTCTAAAAAGATTAACTTCATTAATTAGATTAAGTCTGATGACCGTAAACTATACCACCAAAGATATGAAATAGGTTAACTCATGCTTCATTCCAATTTAAATCCTCCAACACAAAAAAAAATGAAGTAATAAAAATACGAAATTTGCAATCCTTTTAACACAATAAACACACAGCTAAAATGAATTGTTGAAGCATATTTCATCCCTTCTGAATTCCTCGTTGTTGGTATAATATTGTAATAACGATTACTGTAACGTGTTAATTTTAGCACTCTCAATTTTTTGCGCGTTATGAATTTTTAATTGATTTGCGCAGTGATGAGTGATGAATTGGCTCTCCGACAATGCTAGCTGTAGTACTGGTATAAGGAATGTGTCATTACCGTAATTTCGCGCGGTAAAAGATAACCACTAAATTTGATATGTTAGCAGTATTTAGATACCCTATCTTGGGGGTCAAGCTTTGATTTTGTTTACCTACATACAATAATTATGATATGTGTATACAATGTATACGGTATCTACCACCGATTTAATTTTTGATTCACGTGCATTTAGTTAAAATTATATTTATACCATTTAATTACTATGCTCAAAATCCCCCCAAAAGATATTCCAAAATACATCGTGTTTTAAATGGCGAAAATGACAATATTCAACCTGGGATACGTATCTTGTATTACAAGGCTGTATTCTACCCCAATACATCACTTGTACCACAAGGCTATATTCAACCCGGGATACACAACTTGTACTATCAGGCTATATTCAACCTGGGATACGTATCTTGTACTACAAGGCTATATTCAACCCGGGATACGTATCTTGTACTACAAGGCTATATTCAACCCGGGATACACAACTTGTACCACAAGGCTATATTCAACCCGGGATACGTATCTTGTACTACAAGGCTATATTCAACCCGGGATACACAACTTGTACCACAAGGCTATATTCAACCCGGGATACACAACTTGAACCGCAAGGCTATATTCAACCCGGGATACACAACTTGTACCACAAGGCTATATTCAACCCGGGATACACAACTTGTACCACAAGGCTATATTCAACCCGGGATACACAACTTGTACCACAAGGCTATATTCAACCCGGGATACACAACTTGTACCACAAGGCTATATTCAACCCGGGATACACAACTTGTACCACAAGGCTATATTCAACCCGGGATACACAACTTGTACCACAAGGCTATATTCAACCCGGGATACACAACTTGTACCACAAGGCTATATTCAACCCGGGATACACAACTTGTACCACAAGGCTATATTCAACCCGGGGTACACAACTTGTACTATCAGGCTATATTCAACCTGGGATACGTATCTTGTACTACAAGGCTATATTCAACCCGGGATACGTATCTTGTACTACAAGGCTATATTCAACCCGGGATACGTATCTTGTACCGCAAGGCTATATTCAACCCGGGATACACAACTTGTACCACAAGGCTATATTCAACCCGGGATACACAACTTGTACCACAAGGCTATATTCAACCCGGGATACACAACTTGTACCGCAAGGCTATATTCAACCTGGGATAATCCCCTTGTACTACATGCCTATGTGCGAAGTACAGCCATTCTGTCCTAAAATTAGTCATTTAGATCTGAATGGACGCTAGTAGCCGCGTGCTTTAACTCACAACTCTCAAAGTTCTATAATACGTGGAAACCTGCAGCATTAAATAACACAAAATACCGATACCAGACCTAATTCCCGTCCCAGTTGCTATTTTAACCATTTTTGTTTTTCGATTGGGCAACTTTCTCGTGCAAAACAATAGCTGTATAGCGTGGTTTGAATTGCGATAGAACATTGGACCACGAAATTGGATCTAAAGAGAGAAATACCACCCCTCTCTGCAGCCATTGAGTACGTTCTTTACTGTATCGACACCTTCATGCACTTCACTATCGTTTTCCACTTAATACACTATCATTATCTGGTTTTACTCCCCAGTCTTACCTGTGTACTTTGTTACTGGGTATGAGACAGACAGGTCTGAGAACAATAGACTATACTGGAGACAAAGGATTGTGATAAGAGACAATTACAAGGGATTGTATGAACGCCATAATGATGAATTCAGTGATATACATACGATACGGCAATTCATGAGTGAAGAACTGCACCATGCAACGGTATCGTCCTTCTAGGACTCGCCAGCGTTGGTTTGTAATAAAAGCGTGGAAATCGAGAAAGAAAATCGGGTATATAAAACATGGATCGAAACAAATGACAACAAAATAAGCTAACAAAGATATGTTTACACACAAATAATAACAAACAAATGCTTACACACAAATAATAACAAACAAATGCTTACACACAAATGATAACAAACAAATGCTAACAAACAAATGCTAACAAACAAATGCTAACAAACAAATGATAACAAACAAATACTAACAAACAAATGCTAACAAACAAATGCTAACAAACAAATGATAACAAACAAATACTAACAAACAAATGATAACAAACAAATGATAACAAACAAATGCTAACAAACAAATGCTAACAAACAAATGATAACACACAAATTATAACAAACAAATGCTAACAAACACATGATAACACACAAATGATAACTTACCAATACTAACATACAAAAGTTCCTATTTGCACTGATACTATTGTCCAAGGTTTTTTCTACAAGAAAATGACATATTATACATGTACGTAACTTATATCTAGGAGAGTGACAGATCATTTAAACTATAACAGACATTTGCATACATCACAAACAAATACATCCCTCACATCTATCCTCTACTCTACATAAATCACAAACAAAACCCTCCCTCTCATCTATCCTCTCCTCTAAAGAAATCACAAACGAAACCCTCCCTCACGTCTATCCCCTCCTCTACAGAAATCACAAACAAAACCCTCCCTCACATCTATCCCCTCCTCTACAGAAATCACAAACAACACCCTCCCTCACATCTATCCTCTCCTATACAGAAATCACAAACGAAAACCTCCCTCACATATACAGTACATGTATCCCCTACTCTACAGAAACCACAAACGATAACCTCTCCCTCACATCTATCCTCTCCTCTACAGAAACCACAAACGAGAACCTCTCCCTCACATCTATCCTCTCCTCTACAGAAGTCACAAACGAAAACCTCCCTCACATATACATATATCCCCTACTCTACAGAAACCACAAACGAGAACCTCTCCCTCACATCTATCCTCTCCTCTACAGAAATCACAAACGAAAACCTCCCTCACATATACATGTATCCCCTACTCTACAGAAACCACAAACGAGAACCTCTCCCTCACATCTATCCTCTCCTCTACAGAAATCACAAACGAAAACCTCCCTCACATATACACGTATCCCGTACTCTACAGAAACCACAAACGAGAACCTCTCCCTCACATCTATCCTCTCCTCTACAGAAACCACAAACGAGAACTTCTCCCTCACATATATCCTCTCCTCTACAGAAATCACAAACGAAAACCTACCTCACATCTATTTTTATCAGAATTGACGCACCACCAAATAAACTATTCCATCTCCCTGTATTGAAAAAACAATAAACAGCGCGAGCTACCGAAAAATTTCTTAAAATCATTTGACGGTAGTTATCGAACGCGTATGAATCTTGAGAAATGTCAACTGTCATTTTGCCGAAAAAAAACTTTAATATTAAATACTTTTTATTTAACAGAAACCAACGATGGCACGTGATTTGACAAATTCCGGATATTAGGTTTTGATATTGGTGTCTTATGATGCCAATATACAAACACAACACTCTGTCCGGATCAATAAAAACGACTTTTTTTTTTTTAGTTTCCACATAGGTTATATACAATAATGATGTGCTGAAATGAAAGTTTTCAAATGGGAAATTGGAATACAAGCAGTATTGTTTTTTTTAATTAATACGTTCGTACGACGTGCCCAACATAATTATAATGCTGCGTCATTTTTATTGTTTTATTCTTTTACTTATTATTTTTTACATATATTTACATAATAAGTTTATTTTCATGTTTATCACATATATATGTGTTATTTTATGTCCAATTTTCTTCAGCAATTTCCCAAAACTACTTCAGTCAAATTGAGAGGAACCAGAGAAAACATTTACATTCTCATTCAGTTTGTTTTGATATTCATATAAAGCTTATTGTAACTTGGATATAACCTTTCCATCGTGAGATGCGTAGATATAACACTACGGGATTTACATGGTGTAAACACTCCACAAGGGGTTGTGCGTCGTCCTTGAAGCGTTTCTGTGATCAAGAGTAATCAGGTACCTGTCAGTCTTGTCAAACGCTTGAATACATTGGCAAGCTATATACTTTATCTCTACAACGATTGTCCCCTGATAATTACGCCTGCATATATTTGTATGTTATAGGTGGCCTGGCTTGATCCTCGTGAAAAGATTCTCACTCTAGAAGAGCGACGAGTAATCTCCGATGACAGAATCAGCTTGGAAAGGCCCTATACCAACGACTGGAACCTGTTCATACGAGATGTCAAACCGTCAGACAGCGGGAAATACATGTGTCAGATCAACACTAACCCAGTCAAAATTAAAAACATTGTCCTATACGTCCATGGTAAGTCCCTGCCTTGTCATGTGATTGTCACGTGATCAGTTGTCGATCCCGGCGACGGGGACGGATGATGAGGGAACTGTTTGATGTATCCGCTGTGTCCTTTTGTCTGCGTCCTAAATGTCATCCGTAAAAATCCGCAGTAAAAGGCTAAATCAAAGAACTAATTCACCATGGGTTTGTTAGATATTGAAACATAGTATTGTAGAATACAGCAACGTGTAGGAGTTTGCAGTGCATTTCGATGTACATTAATGAGTCGTTTTAAGTGGTCTCTATAGGTACCTTCCTATAGTTTAACACGTTATACCAGAAACTGAAATCTTGTAGTGGTTTTATGCATCTTTGTCATGAATCGAAAGCACTTTCAAAGTTCTTATCACACAAGTGCACGGCTATGATTCTTTACGTTAATTACATAATGTAACGAAGAACCAGCCAACATCAAAGGTGTTTTGATATTTCTGACCAATGAAGTATCATAAGGCGTGTAAGGCAAATATGTTCTGGTGTAACAGTTGGGATTTATCAAATAATTATGTAAATAGTAGCTGCATACATTTCTAGGAAAATATCAATTGGATTTTACAAAAAAACAAACAGAACATGATCTCCCTAACAAGTACATTTTCTCTCTAACAAGTACATTATCTCTCTAACAAGTACATTATCTCCCTAACAAGTACATCATCTCTCTAACAAGTACATCATCTCCCTAACAAGTACATCATCTCCCTAACAAGTACATCATCTCTCTAACAAGTACATTATCTCTATAACAAGTACATTATCTCTCTAACAAGTACATCCTCTCTCTAACAAGTACATCATCTCCCAAACAAGTACATCATCTCTCTAACAAGTACATTATCTCTATAACAAGTATATAATCCCTCTAACAAGTACATTATCTCTATAACAAGTACATTATCTCCCTAACAAGTATATAATCTCTCTAACAAGTACATTATCTCTCTAACAAGTACATCATCTCTCTAACAAGTACATTATCTCTCTAACAAGTACATCATCTATCTAACAAGTACATCATCTCCCTAACAAGTACATCATCTCCCTAACAAGTACATCACCTCTCTAACAAGTTTATTATCTCTCTAACAAGAACATTATATCTCTAACGAGTACATTATCTCTCTAACAAGTACATTATCTCTCTAACAAGTACATCATCTCTCTAACAAGTACATTATCTCTCTAACAAGTACATCATCTCTCTAACAAGTACATCATCTCCCTAACAAGTACATCATCTCCCTAACAAGTACATCATCTCTCTAACAAGTGCATCATCTCCCTAACAAGTACATTATCTCCTTAACAAGTACATCATCTTCCTAACAAGTACATTATCTCTCTAACAAGTACATTATATCTCTAACACGTACATTATCTCTCTAACAAGTACATTATCTCCCTAACAAGTACATTATCTATCTAACAAGTACATTATCTCTCTAACAAGTACATCATCTCTCTAACAAGTACATTATCTCTATAACAAGTACATTATCTCCCTAACAAGTACATCATCTCTCTAACAAGTACATCATCTCTCTAACAAGTACATTATCTCTCTAACAAGTACATCATCTCTCTAACAAGTACATCATCTCTCTAACAAGTACATTATCTCTCTAACAAGTACATCATCTCTCTAACAAGTACATTATCTCTATAACAAGTACATTATCACCCTAACAAGTACATTATCACCCTAACAAGTACATTATCTCCCTAACAAGTACATTATCTCCTTAACAAGTACATCATCTTCCTAACAAGTACATTATCTCTCTAACAAGTACATTATATCTCTAACACGTACATTATCTCTCTAACAAGTACATTATCTCCCTAACAAGTACATTATCACCCTAACAAGTACATTATCTCCCTAACAAGTGCATTATCTCCCTAACAAGTACATTATCTCTATAACAAGTACATTATCACTCTAACAAGTACATTATCACCCTAACAAGTACATTATCACCCTAACAAGTACATTATCTATCTAACAAGTACATCATCTCCCTAACAAGTACATTATCTCCCTAACAAGCACATTATCTCTCTAACAAGTACATTATCTCTCTAACAAGTACATTATCTCTCTAACAAGTACATCATCTCTCTAACAAGTATATAATCCCTCTAACAGGTACATTATCTCTCTAACAAGTACATCATCTCTCTAACAAGTACATTATCACTCTAACAAGTACATCATCTCCCTAACAAGTACATTATCTCTCTAACAAGTACATTATCTCTAACAAGTACATTATCTCCCTAACAAGTACATCATCTCTCTAACAAGTACATTATCTCTCTAACAAGTACATTATATCTCTAACAAGTACATTATCTCTCTAACAAGTACATCATCTCTCTAACAAGTACATCATCTCTCTAACAAGTACATTATCTCCCTAACAAGTACATCATCTCCCTAACAAGTACATTATCTCTCTAACAAGTACATCATCTATCTAACAAGTACATCATCTCTCTAACAAGTACATTATCTCCCTAACAAGTACATTATCTCTCTAACAAGTACATTATCTCTCTAACAAGTACATTATATCTCTAACAAGTACATTATCTCTCTAACAAGTACATCATCTCTCTAACAAGTACATCATCTCTCTAACAAGTACATTATCTCCCTAACAAGTACATCATCTCCCTAACAAGTACATTATCTCCCTAACAAGTACATTATCTCCCTAACAATTACATCATCTATCTAACAAGTACATTATCTCTCTAACAAGTACATTATCTCTAACAAGTACATCATCTCTCTAACAAGTACATTATCTCTCTAACAAGTACATTATCTCTCTAACAAGTACATTATCTCTCTAACAAGTACATTATCTCTCTAACAAGTACATTATCTCTCTAACAAGTACATTATCTCTAACAAGTACATCATCTCTCTAACAAGTACATTATCTCTCTAACAAGTACATTATCTCTCTAACAAGTACATTATCTCTAACAAGTACATCATCTCTCTAACAAGTACATTATCTCTCTAACAAGTACATTATCTCTCTAACAAGTACATCATCTATCTAACAAATACATCATCTCTCTAACAAGTACATTATCACTCTAACAAGTACATTATCTCCCTAACAAGTTTATTATCTCCGTAACAAGTACATTATCTCCCTAACAAGTACATTATCTCCCTAACAAGTACATCATCTCTATAACAAGTACATTATCTCTCTAACAAGTACATTATCTCTATAACAAGTACATCATCTCTATAACAAGTACATTATCTCTCTAACAAGTACATTATCTCTCTAACAAGTACATCATCTCTCTAACAAGTACATCATCTCTCTAACAAGTACATTATCTCCCTAACAAGTACATCATCTCCCTAACAAGTACATCATCTCTCTAACAAGTACATTATCTCCCTAACAAGTACATTATCTCCCTAACAAGTACATTATCTCTCTAACAAGTACATTATCTCTCTAACAAGTACATCATCTCTCTAACAAGTACATTATCTCTCTAACAAGTACATCATCTCTCTAACAAGTACATCATCTCTCTAACAAGTACATTATCTCCCTAACAAGTACATTATCTCTCTAACAAGTACATTATCTCTCTAACAAGTACATCATCTCTAACAAGTACATTATATCTCTAACAAGTACATTATCTCTCTAACAAGTACATCATCTCTCTAACAAGTACATCATCTCCCTAACAAGTACATTATCTCCCTAACAAGTACATTATCTCTCTAACAAGTACATTATCTCTATAACAAGTACATTATCACCCTAACAAGTACATTATCACCCTAACAAGTACATTATCTCTCTAACAAGTACATCATCTCTCTAACAAGTACATCATCTCCCTAACAAGTACATTATCTCCCTAACAAGTACATCATCTCTCTAACAAGTACATTATCTCCCTAACAAGTACATCATCTCTCTAACAAGTACATCATCTCTCTAACAAGTACATCATCTCTCTAACAAGTACATTATCACTCTAACAAGTACATTATCTCTCTAACAAGTACATTATCACTCTAACAAGTACATTATCTCTCTAACAAGTACATTATCTCTCTAACAAGTACATCATCTCTCTAACAAGTACATTATCTCCCTAACAAGTACATTATCTCCTTAACAAGTACATCATCTCTCTAACAAGTACATTATCTCTCTAACAAGTACATTATCTCTCTAACAAGTACATGATCTCTCTAACAAGTACATCATCTCTAACAAGTACATTATCTCTCTAACAAGTACATCATCTCTCTAACAAGTACATTATCTCCCTAACAAGTACATTATCTCCTTAACAAGTACATCATCTCTCTAACAAGTACATTATCTCTCTAACAAGTACATTATCTCTCTAACAAGTACATGATCTCTCTAACAAGTACATCATCTCTAACAAGTACACTATCTCCCTAACAAGTACATTATCTCTCTAACAAGTACATTATCTCTCTAGCAAGTACATTATCTCTCTAACAATTACATTATCTCCCTTACAAGTACATTGTCTCCCCTATAAGTACATTATCTCTCTAACAAGTACATTATCACTCTAACAAGTACATTATCTCTCTAGCAAGTACATTATCTCTCTAACAATTACATTATCTCCCTTACAAGTACATTGTCTCCCCTATAAGTACATTATCTCTCTAACAAGTACATTATCTCTCTAACAAGTACATTATCTCTAACAAGTACATTATCTCCCTAACAAGTACATTATCTATCTAACAAGTACATCATCTCCCTAACAAGTACATCATCTCTCTAACAAGTACATTATCTCTAACAAGTACATTATCTCCCTAACAAGTACATTATCTATCTAACAAGTACATCATCTCCCTAACAAGTACATTATCTCCCTAACAAGTACATCATCTCCCTAACAAGTACATTATCTCCCTAACAAGTACATCATCTCCCTAACAAGTACATTATCTCCCTAACAAGTACATCATCTCCCTAACAAGTACATTATCTCTCTAACAAGTACATTATCTCTCTAACAAGTACATCATCTATCTAACAAATACATCATCTCTCTAACAAGTACATCATCTCTCTAACAAGTACATTATCTCTAACAAGTACATTATCTCCCTAACAAGTACATTATCTATCTAACAAGTACATCATCTCCCTAACAAGTACATTATCTCTCTAACAAGTACATTATCTCTCTAACAAGTACATTATCTCCCTAACAAGTACATTATCTCCCTAACAAGTACATTATCTCTAACAAGTACATCATCTCCCTAACAAGTACATTATCTCCCTAACAAGTACATCATCTCCCTAACAAGTACATTATCTCCTTAACAAGTACAGCATCTTCCTAACAAGTACATTATCTCTCTAACAAGTACATCATCACCCTAACAAGTACATTATCTCTCTAACAAGTACATTATCTCCCTAAAAAGTACATCATCTCTCTAACAAGTACATCATCACCCTAACAAGTACATTATCTCTCTAACAAGTACATTATCTCCCTAAAAAGTACATTATCTCCTTAACAAGTACATTATCTCCATAATAAGTACATTTTCTCCCTACTCTGTTAAAGCAGATGATATATCATGTCATTTATGGTATGGCTATACCAACTATTAAATGTATCTTGTTTTAAATTATTATAATTAAAACACTTTCGACAGAAACAATATACAGTCCAACACAGTGAAAAATTAAATATTATATATGTTCTAAGGTTTTCAAATGGAATGTAGGGTTATATTATATCTCCGTAGTAACCAGATTCACGAATCTACAGTTACTGAAATCTTTAAATAATTGATCATGATTCGCCCCTGTACAGTATTGACAAGAAAAGTTAAATTCTCAAAACGAAATTTGACAATATAGGGTGTACCTAGGACCAATATAAAAAATATTTTTAATTTGAGGTACAAGGTCTAGTTATAATGAAGTATTTTAGTGTTAACGGTGTATTTCGTACAACCCTTTGTCTTGATAAGGATTGCATCAGACGCAATAGAGAGGAACCACAGGCTTATTTACTTCATTAGATAGGGACCACAGACTTATTTACTTCATTAGATAGGGAACACAGGCTTATTTACTTCATTAGATAGGGACCACAGACTTATTTACTTCATTAGATAGGAACCATGAACCACAGACTTATTTACTTCATTAGATAGGGACCACAGGCTTATTTACTTCATTAGATAGGGACCACAGACTTATTTACTTCATTAGATAGGGACCACAGGCTTATTTACTTCATTAGATAGGGACCACAGACTTATTTACTTCATTAGATAGGGACCACAGGCTTATTTACTTCATTAGATAGGGACCACAGACTTATTTACTTCATTAGATAGGAACCATGAACCACAGACTTATTTACTTCATTAGATAGGGACCACAGGCTTATTTACTTCATTAGATAGGGACCACAGACTTATTTACTTCATTAGATAGGGACCACAGACTTATTTACTTCATTAGATAGGGACCACAGGCTTATTTACTTCATTAGATAAGGACCACAGACTTATTTACTTCATTAGATAGGGACCACAGGCTTATTTACTTCATTAGATAGGGACCACAGGCTTATTTACTTCATTAGATAGGGACCACAGGCTTATTTACTTCATTAGATAGGGACCACAGGCTTATTTACTTCATTAGATAGGGACCACAGGCTTATTTACTTCATTAGATAGGGACCATAGGCTTATTTACTTCATTTGAGAGGAACCACAGGCTTATTTACTTCATTTGGGAGGAACCACAGACTTATTTGCTTCAATGTATATGAACCATAGGGTTATTTGCTTCAATAGTGAGGAACCGAAGTCTTATTTCCGTGTTAGGTTTGACGGTAGATATTAAATAATTATTGAAGGAAGGTTGCGAATTATTCCTAACAGTTACCCTATCGTCAAACATTTAACCGGAACTTAAGACATTACACGTGCTGTCACTCCCTACTGGTTCGCTATGTTTCCTCTTCCAATAAGACATGTCAATGATATGGTATAGTGGTGTAAAATACCATTAATACAAGTTTATGTATGTAAGGCATGTCAAGGATATGATGCAGTGGTATAAAATACAATTTATAAAAAAAAAGTCTGTGTCTCGGGTCATGGTTTATCGTCCTATCACCAGTAATAAAGAGAAGATAAGTTATAAAATAAGATGTATAGATATTATAAATAACAATGCTCTATCGATTTTCTTTCAATTCTCATGTCATCTTCACATTAAAGCTTCGACTCCGAAATAGCCCTCTCCACACAAGCTACTCCGCAACACAGCCCTTTAGTTACCGTGATGGCGATACCCTTTCTCTTATCTAATCAATATTTGGAATATCCTTTTTTCCTCGGTTTACCAATTAATCTCGCACAGTTTCCATCCAAAATAGAGAAGTCATAATGACATTAATTAATGTGACGTTAATAATTAATGGGATGTCCGAGTATCCTGACATCGTTGGTCCACCTCCACAGACAATATCTGATGCGATAAACCTTGATTTCCTCTATCATAAGGCGACCCGACGGAGCTACTCGAGTCCTGCTTAACGATGACACATGATTTATAGTTCTCGCTACTCTCCTGACACGCTCATCATATCAAGGCCCCGCCAACATATTTTCTCTTTCGACTTAATCATATTTTTATGAAATTATGTGATAGGTAATTAATCAGAAGACTAAGGCACTGGAGCCATGCTCATTTGCTCTTCCAAGCATTTTAATTATTAATTTTCTCGAACTTTCAGTTAATTACTTAAATACAACTTAAACAGAACAGTCGTTAACACGTAAAGATCTGGCGAAACAGTCCCTGAATCAGTTACTATTCGTCATAGACTGGTAAACTTCAGAAGGATTGGAGAGAACGAATTAGGTTTTCTGTCGTGGGCTAGGAATCGGTCGCAACGACGCTGATGAGGAGAATACCCAAGACTGAATTGTTAGTTTTGTTTGGTATCAGTCGATGACGGGGTATCTCTATGTAACTCTCGCGAGATTCTGTATCGAGATTTAATCGGGTTTTAATGATTTACGACCTATAATAAAATAGTATTATATGGAAGCAGTGATTTAAGTTTGTTGTTCTGAGAGGTTTCTCATCGCTCAGAACGCTGAGTTGTCTTAATATGTAATCGGCGTGCTGATGAGACTGGGGTAGTGTTGATATTTTTTAACGCATTTGATTTGTCTTAAAAATTACAAAAAGGATATGGCACAAATTCTTACAACTTAGTGCAATGTATTTTACCGATTATAAATTATGAGGATAAACATAATCTTAAACTCGTTAAAGTCAACCTGCTGAGGTATCTTTCAGAAATCATGTAGACACTTATATTTCCTTTAGAAAATTAGATACATATATCTATATAGATGTATATATATATCATATATAAGCTATTATTAAGTTACATGTTAAAAATGTGTTCATAAAAATATCAGATAGTCCTCGCAGCGATGGTATATAAAACTTAAATATTATTTATGGAAACGTAAAATATAAGTAGTCCCCAAAAGATCACATCCTGCACAAAATATAATAATCAAATTTTCGATCTTTTGATGTCTCTCTCCTGTTTGTTAGAACATGGCCGTTGGAAAGTTGAGTTGCTAGCTTTAGCATTATATAAATCTCTTTGTAGGAGAAAACGTCCACACCAAAAGCAATAGATTCGGGATAGTTTATCGATAGTGCGACTCAGCTTATTTGAACGTGTTTTCTGCGAATGCGTTAGATAAAATCTCCTTCCTTTTCATTTCTGGTTACAGCGATGAGCAGAGCAAAACAGTTTTTTAACATTAAAACAATATTAAAATGTGTTCCCCATATTAAAGACAATGCTATACCATAGATTGCGAGATCAAAAGAAGTCTGTCTGTTGTAATGACGTTTTGAAGTAATGTATTTCTCGTGTTTGCAGAAGCAGCCTCCATTATCGACGAGTTGTCTAGTTTCGACACCACAGCTAGAGAAGGGGACACGGTACAGCTCATATGTAACGCCACTGGCATCCCGCCTCCCACGGTCACGTGGTATCGCCGACCATCAAGCACTAAGGAAGCAGCGAAAGAAGGTATACTAGAGTTATCGTCCTTTGATTTTATTTTGTTTTGTTTATAGCGATATAATTAATTTTTCTTTGTTTTCATGGTAAATACTCAAATGTGATTGGTCGAAAAATTCTTTTCATTCTTCTATGACAGAAATTCCGAGAATGGCGCGGAAAATGTGACGTCACAATACGACAATTGACGTTGCGTATTGATTTGAGAAAAAGAATCCCATTTAAAACCAGTAAAATTGTACATAAAACATGTTTTAAATTAGAAAATCATTTTGAAAAATGAATTATAAGCGTTGATGTCAATTTTTTTTAGTTTCATCGGGATTACGGGATTCATACAGTTTGCAAACAAAATGTGTTTCATACCCCGATGAAACTAAAAAAAATGACATCAATGCTTAAGTATTACAATTAGCGGAGGCCCTTGATAGTGTGCAGTAGTCTTCCTACAACATAAAATATTGGTATTTATAAGAGTTACCGTTCCTATTTACTTTGTGTAAATCACAATGGTTAATATCCGTAAACAGTAACTTACAAAATCTGGTCATATGGATATGGATCATACTAACAAACATTTCAACAAATAGCTGCTACCAATTCTATAATAGATTAATGTATAGAACAATACTGAAGTGTCATTATGTTATAAGTAAAGCTAAAATTGAAACATGTATAAATAAAGCTACAGGTGACACGTGTATAAGTTATAAGTAAGGCTACAGGTGACACGTGTATAAGTTATAAGTGAATCTACAGGTGACACGTGTATAAGTTATAAGTAAAACTACAGGTGACACGTGTATAAGTTATAAATAAAGCTACAGGTGACACGTGTATAAGTTGTAAATAAAGTTACAGGTGACACGTGTATAACTTATAAGTAAAACTACAAGTGACACGTGTATAAATTATAAGTAAAACTATAGGTGACACGTGTATAAGTTATAAATAAAGCTACAGGTGACACGTTTATAAGTTATAGGTAAAGCTACTGGTAACACGTGTATGCGTTATGAGTAAAGCTACAGGTGACACGTGTATGCGTTATCAGTAAAGCTACAGGTGACACTTGTATAAGTTATAAGTAAAACTATAGGTGACACGTGTATGCGTTATCAGTAAAGCTACAGGTGACACGTGTATAAGTTATGAGTAAAGCTACAGGTGACACGTGTATAAGTTATAAGTAAAGCTACAGGTGACACGTGTATAAGTTATAAATAAAGCTACAGGTGACACATGTATAAGTTATAGGTAAAACTACAAGTGACACGTGTATAAGTTATAGGTAAAACTACAGGTGACACGTGTATAAATTATAAATAAAGCTACAGGTGACACGTGTATAAGTTATAAGTAAAACTACAGGTGACACGTGTATAAGTTATAAGTAAAGCTACAGGTGACACGTGTATAAGTTATAAGTAAAACTACAGGTGACACGTGTATAAGTTATAAGTAAAGCTACAGGTGACACGTGTATAAGTTATAAGTAAAGCTACAGGTGGCACGTGTATAAGTTATAAGTAAAACTACAGGTGACACGTGTATAATTTATAAGTAAAGCTACAGGTGACACGTGTATAAGTTATAAGTGTATCTACAGGTGACACGTGTATAAGTTATAAGTAAACTACAGGTGACACGTGTATAAGTTATAAGTAAATCTACAGGTGACACGTGTATAAGTTATAAGTAAAACTACAGGTGACACGTGTATAAGTTATAAGTTAAGTTACAAGTGACACGTGTATAAGTTATAGGTAAAGCTACAGTTGACACGTGTATAAGTTATAAATAAACTACAAGTGACACGTGTATACATTATAAACAAAGCTACAGGTGACACGTGTATAAGTTATAAGTAAAACTACAGGTGACACGTGTATAAGTTATAAATAAAGTTACAGGTGGCACGTGTATAAGTTATAAATAAAACTACAGGTGACACGTGTATAAGTTATATGTAAAGCTACAGGTGGCACGTGTATAATTTATAAGTAAAGCTACAGATGACACGTGTATAAGTTATAAATAAAGCTACATGTGACACGTGTATGCGTTATCAATAAAACTACAAGTGACACGTGTATGCGTTATCAGTAAAGCTACAGGTGACACGTGTATACATCATAAATAAAGCTACAGGTGACACGTTTATAAGTTATAAGTAAAGCTACAGGTGACACGTGTATAAATTATAAATAAAGCTACAGGTGACACGTTTATAAGTTATAAGTAAAGCTACTGGTGACACGTGTATAAATTATAAATAAAGCTACAGGTGACACGTGTATAAGTTATAAGTAAAGCTACAGGTGACACGTGTATAAGTTATAAGTAAAGCTACAGGTGACACGTGTATAAGTTATAGGTAAAGCTACAGGTGACACGTGCCAAACATATAAGAGAGATATGTACTCCCTTAAACAGAATACTTTTTCATGTTTAATCCTAATTTTTTTATCATAATGTCCCTGGTGCAGCCATGTTATGCAACTTATTTTAATCTGGTCTGCGAAAATCACTGAAAATGACCGATATTTCAGTATATACTCGATATCAAATCATGTTTTAGACCAGGTTGGGTAGCGACTTCCTTGTCTTCCGTAGAGAACATTCGTTCGTTCGATTGCTAGTTATTATCGCCTCCCGCCAGAATTATGTAATAAAACTATCTTGTCCTTATAACAAAACAATCTACCAACACACGTAATTATATTTCGTCGCATCAAAACTGACATTTTAACCAAAAATTAGAACATTTTGTCAAGACTGGAAATCGTCATGTATAATATAATTGTCACGTTCCCTCCACGGCGTCTGGCGGTCGACGTGTGTCAGTGTCATACACTCGTAATGTCTGTGTTTCACTCTGACACGTATCGTCATTCCGTTGTTTGGGAGACGAGGCGTAGACTCCTAACGCATTTTGAGGTAAAAATTGTTTTAAACAAAACATGTGAATATTCTAATTAAACTTTGGAATATTTCAAGCTTTCCATCGACAACTTTTCTGGAAAACTATTAGAATTTTTAAAACGTATCGGCGCTGACTCGAGTGGTGACGCGGTATACTTGTCTGGTGTGTTATGAAATGTAAATTTTTGTTAAATTTACAAATGTGTATTCCAAAATGGTATTGGCTTTGTGTAGGAAATGATGTGTCAACTGTATGTTGGAAATGTATATTTTATCACGGTGTGTCGACTCTGTGGTGTAAATATACATTATTTCACGGTGTGTTGACTCTGTGGTGTATATGTATATTTTTCATAGTGTGTCGACTCTGTGATGGAAATATAATTTTTTTCATGGTGTGTTGAGTCTGTGATGGAAATGTACATTTCATCACGATGTATTGACTCTGTGGTGTAAATATACATTTTATCATGATGTGTCGACTCTGTGGTGTAAATGTACATTTTATCATGGTGTGTTGACTCTGTGGTGTAAATATACATTTTATCATGGTGTGTTGACTCTGTGGTGTAAATATACATTTTATCACGATGTGTTGACTCTGTGGTGTAAATATAAATTTTATCATGGTGTGTTGACTCTGTGGTGTAAATGTACATTTTATTACGGTGTGTCGACTCTGTGGTGGAAATATACATTTTATCACGATGTGTTGACTCTGTGGTGTAATGTACATTTTATCACGATGTGTTGACTCTGTGGTGTAAATGTACATTTTATCATGGTGTGTTGACTCTGTGGTGTAAATGTACATTTTATCACGGTGTGTTGACTCTGTGGTGTAAATGTACATTTTATCACGGTGTGTTGACTCTGTGGTGTAAATATACATTTTATCACGATGTGTTGACTATGTGGTGTAAATGTACATTTTATCACGGTGTGTTGACTCTGTGGTGTAAATGTACATTTTATCGCGGTGTGTCGACTCTGTGGTGGAAATATACATTTTATCACGATGTGTTGACTCTGTGGTGTAAATGTACATTTTATCACGGTGTGTTGACTTTGTGGTGTAAATATACATTTTATTACGGTGTAGTGACTCTGGTGGAAATGTACATTTTATTACGATGTATTGACTCTGGTGGAAATGTACATTTAATCATGGTGTGTTGACTCTGTGGTGGAAATGTACATTTTATCACGATGTGTTGACTCTGTGGTGGAAATGTACATTTTATCATGGTGTGTTGACTCTGTGGTGTAAATGTACATTTTATCACGATGTGTTGACTCTGTGGTGTAAATGTACATTTTATCATGGTGTGTTGACTCTGTTTATCAGATTGGGAAATGTTGACTGGGTAAATTCTCTTGATGCAATAAACAGTGGCACTTTGCTATGTTCCGTTATTGTTTCGCGTTTAAGAAATAGCTTATATTCATCACAATGTCTTAACTTATTTACAAATTTATTTGCCAACTTATATATGTGCTTCGAAAAGGGTATCAGCTAATACGACTTTTATTTAATGAAATGAAATCTACCTTGCTAGCTTATCGACAAATGGCACGTCAAAAAAAAGTCATTTCTTATGCAATGTTACAACTGAACGGAAAAAGATATTTAACTGAAGTTCTAATAAGATCAAAGCTTTATTTTTTACACCACATATCGATTATGCTTCTGAAACTCTGTAACAAATTAGTTTAGAGAATACAAATAAATTTGAATGTCTATATTGTTGTTTAGTGTCGATGTTTTTTTTTCAGTTGTCGGCCTAAATGGGGAAGTATTGGTGATCTACAACATCTCCCGGTACTGTGACGATATTTACGAATGTGTAGCCTTCAATGACATATCGCCCGCTGCGAGCCGAGAGATCCGAGTGGTTGTGGAGTGTATGTACCTAGAGGTGTTCCTAATAGACATGGCCCTGAACCCACAAAGTTGTAGAGTAACATTAAGATACCCTCAGAGGAGCATAGAAATATCTTTATCAACACAATTTTCCTTGACAATTTGACAAAACTATTATGTAAAACATCGTCCCCGCATGTTGGTATATTTAAAAGGCGGCGTGAAATACACTTTTTTAAACAAGCAATACCAGCACAACTTCTAAAGCAATTAGAGGTGTTTAAACGCGATGGTAGCATTATCAGTATTTTTTAATCATAAAAAGATACATGTCCTCATCAAATAGGACCAAGCAGTTGTCAGGTCGTTCAATTCACCTTTAAAGATATACATAGACATTTACTATTACCAACAATTCCATGTCAGTTTTCCATTTTACAATTAACACAGGTAAGATAATTTTGCATGAAGGTAAAAGGGTTGAAGTTTGTTGTGGGAAACGTCTCTACCTTATGCAACACTCCAGTAGTTCGCTGTTTACGCATCTGATAAAGAATTTACATCACCTAAAGTTACAAGTGACTGGAATCCGAATCCCGCTGTTGTCTGGGAAGTGTATGATGTAAAAAGTTGACCACAGCTGTGAGCTCCTGACATTAATCTTGTTGACATTGATATCCTCCACACAGCTAAGAATCCAGTTGCACTATGGATGGAACCTAATTAGCTCTATTTGTTGTTTTTCCTCCGAATATACGAATTTAATGTTCGTCACTGCAACACAACGTGTTAGGTATTTATTGGGATCTTGTGAGGCGGAACACACAGATATCTCTTAAGAGGCTCGTTATATATGTATCTCACCGTTTATCTGGTTTTCAAGTACACTTCCACCAAACATACTGAAGAGTTAGATGGTCTCCAAGTACACTTCCACCAAACATACTGAAGAGTTAGATGGTCTCCAAGTTCACTTCCACCAAACATACTGAAGAGTTAGATGGTCTCCAATTTCACTTCCACCAAACATACTGAAGAGTTAGATGGTCTCCAAGTACACTTCAACCAAACATACTGAAGAGTTAGATGGTCTCCAAGTACACTTCCACCAAACATACTGAAGAGTTAGATGGTCTCCAAGTTCACTTCCATCTCACTATGTGAAGGGAATCGCTGATCATCTATCAGATCGTAAAGGCTTTTTCTAATTGCCCCTGACAATGTGTTCTTCAACACTTTGGTCTATTTTTCTGCCTCCCTGTCTAGATGCCACACTTTGGTCTCACTGACCAGACATAGAAGTCAGGGACAGCTAAAGTGAGACCTAGTATCACTGACCAGACATAGAAGTCAGAGACAACTGAATGGTTCCTGTAGTATCACTGACCAGACATAGAAGACAGAGACAGCTGAATGGTTCCTGTAGTAACACTGACCAGACATAGAAGTCAGAGACAGCTGAATGGTTACCTAGTATCACTGACCAGACATAGAAGTCAGAGACAGCTGAATGGTGTCCCTAGTATCACTGACCAGACATAGAAGTCAGAGACAACTGAATGGTACCTAGTATCACTGACCAGACATAGAAGTCAGAGACAGCTGAATGGTTACCTAGTATCACTGACCAGACATAGAAGTCAGAGGCAGCTGAATGGTTACCTAGTATCACTGACCAGACATAGAAGTCAGAGACAGCTGAATGGTTACCTAGTATCACTGACCAGACATAGAAGTCAGAGGCAGCTGAATGGTTACCTAGTATCACTGACCAGACATAGAAGTCAGAGACAGCTGAATGGTTACCTAGTATCACTGACCAGACATAGAAGTCAGAGACAGCTGAATGGTTACCTAGTATCACTGACCAGACATAGAAGTCAGAGACATCTGAATGGTTCCTGTAGTATCACTGACCAGACATAGAAGTCAGAGACAGCTGAATGGTTACCTAGTATCACTGACCAGACATAGATGTCAGAGACAGCTGAATGGTTACCTAGTATCACTGACCAGACATAGAAGTCAGAGGCAGCTGAATGGTTACCTAGTATCACTGACCAGACATAGAAGTCAGAGACAGCTGAATAGTTACCTAGTATCACTGACCAGACATAGAAGTCAGAGACAGCTGAATGGTTACCTAGTATCACTGACCAGACATAGAAGTCAGAGACAGCTGAATGGTTACCTAGTATCACTGACCAGACATAGAAGTCAGAGACAGCTGAATGGTTACCTAGTATCACTGACCAGACATAGAAGTCAGAGGCACCTATTTTGCTTTTAATTCTTTGCTTTGTTATCACGTCAGCTTTAGAACCGTTAATGGACCCACATTTTCCCGAAACATTCAAATGTTACGGTTAATGAGAGACAAGTGAATGGTTGGTATAATTACGACCAGCAAATTAGAGATCGCTTGTATTTTAATGGTATGATAAAAGTGCATGATAGGATTCAACTCAAGTTATATAGGAATACTGACAGCGCGCCCTTTATCTGGTAACTGACACATCTGGTTGATTAATTCATAGAGTATACGTTAGATAATTAGCATGAAACTGAACCATTCAGCTGTCTCTGACTTCTATGTCTGGTCAGTATTACTACAGGAACCATTCAGCTGTCTCTGACTTCTATGTCTGGTCAGTGATACTAGGTAACCATTCAGCTGTCTCTGTCTTCTATGTCTGGTCAGTGTTACTAGGTAACCATTCAGCTGTCTCTGACTTCTATGTCTGGTCAGTGATACTACAGGAACCATTCAGGTGTCTCTGACTTCTATGTCTGGTCAGTGATACTACAGGAACCATTCAGCTCTCTCTGACTTCTATGTCTGGTCAGTGATACTAGGGACACCATTCAGCTGTCTCTGTCTTCTATGTCTGGTCAGTGATACTAGGTAACCATTCAGCTGTCTCTGTCTTCTATGTCTGGTCAGTGATACTACAGGAACCATTCAGCTGTCTCTGTCTTCTATGTCTGGTCAGTGATACTACTGGAACCATTCAGCTGTCTCTGACTTCTATGTCTGGTCAGTGTTACTACAGGAACCATTCAGCTGTCTCTGACTTCTATGTCTGGTCAGTGATACTAGGTAACCATTCAGCTGTCTCTGTCTTCTATGTCTGGTCAGTGATACTAGGGACACCATTCAGCTGTCTCTGACTTCTATGTCTGGTCAGTGATACTAGGGACACCATTCAGCTGTCTCTGTCTTCTATGTCTGGTCAGTGATACTAGGTAACCATTCAGCTGTCTCTGTCTTCTATGTCTGGTCAGTGATACTACAGGAACCATTCAGCTGTCTCTGACTTCTATGTCTGGTCAGTGATACTACAGGAACCATTCAGCTGTCTCTGTCTTCTATGTCTGGTCAGTGATACTACTGGAACCATTCAGCTGTCTCTGACTTCTATGTCTGGTCAGTGTTACTACAGGAACCATTCAGCTGTCTCTGACTTCTATGTCTGGTCAGTGATACTAGGTAACCATTCACCTGTCTCTGTCTTCTATGTCTGGTCAGTGATACTAGGGACACCATTCAGCTGTCTCTGACTTCTATGTCTGGTCAGTGATACTAGGTAACCATTCAGCTGTCTCTGACTTCTATGTCTGGTCAGTGTTACTACAAGAACCATTCAGCTGTCTCTGACTTCTATGTCTGGTCAGTGATACTATGGACACCATTCAGCTGTCTCTGACATCTATGTCTGGTCAGTGATACTATGGACGCCATTCAGCTGTCTCTGTCTTCTATGTCTGGTCAGTGATACTAGGACACCATTCAGCTGTCTCTGACTTCTATGTCTGGTAAGTGATACTAGGTAACCATTCAGATGTCTCTGACTTCTATGTCTGGTCAGTGATACTAGGGACACCATTCAGCTGTCTCTGACTTCTATGTCTGGTCAGTGTTACTACAGGAACCATTCAGCTGTCTCTGACTTCTATGTCTGGTCAGTGATACTAGGTAACCATTCAGGTGTCTCTAACTTCTATGTCTGGTCAGTGATACTAGGGACACCATTCAGCTGTCTACGTCTTCTATGTCTGGTCAGTGATACTGGGACACCATTCAGTTGTCTCTGACTTCTATGTCTGGTCGGTGATACTGGGGACACCATTCAGTTGTCTCGGCTTTCTTGGACAGTGCTTTCGATTACAGAAGTGTGGAAATACACTCACAGTGGATAGGATGGTAGATTATTAGTTTAAAATTTAATATTTAATCGGAAGTTAAATAAAGAACTTGCATGGCCGACAAAACAGATACATTACCTCTAAGTTAAAGCATACATGTACCCAATTTCATCGCAATATATCTTAAATGTCTCCGCTTTTAATGCTATTCGCTTAGTACATTTAGGCAAAAAAAAACAACGTTTCGGATGATTAATTGCTGTATATTGTAAATAACATCAATAGTGAAATATAACAGGAAATATCTGTATGATAAATAGTGACACCAATTAGACATGCTATGAAAACGTTTAGCGATAGATACACAGCACGTAAAACAGGCGTAAAGAAACATCTCCATCATTATCGTATTATTGTCTGCTTTTCACTGCAGAAGAGAGCCTAGTTTTTGCCCTAGCCCATAAATCAGGATTATATCAGAGAGAGTCTGAGCTTGGGTATGCATGGGATGGCCTTCCTAACTGGTTACATTGTAAAACCGCATATAACACTTACTAACAAAATAAAACAGATGAGAAATCGATGAAATAAAGATCCGGCTTTGTGTATATAGTTCTAGTACCGGCATCTCAATTCATCAAGCTTATAAAGACGACCACATGCCAAACCGATCATAGCACAGCAATTGTGAGCACCTAAACGTCAGTTTGGAGATAAGCGATTTGTTTGGTATGGCTTCTTCCTTTAAAGTATTTCATTGTTAGTTCATTATAAAACACATTTACGAAGCCCGTGTAACAAGCTATCGACCCCCAAAGTCTGCTACCTCTGCCGGGTTCCACAGTTTGTAAGGAGATTTGGCTGTCTAATAAATAACAGTTTTACCGGGGAGGAAAATCTCACCATTTTTGGCATCAGTTCTGATCAACTTGTCCCAATGGTCGCACTCTGCTAGTATGCTATAGCGTTTGGCTTCCTGAGGTATTTCTTACCCAGCGGTCTGACCATCTGGTATATACTAAACGTACAGGGGAGATGCGGTATGCATTGGTTAAATATTTTGACGTATTTTTTTTTTTTTCTGTCTCTTAATAGATTAATTGATAAGCATGTTAAATCGATATACATTTATTTTGTATTATAGTTATCTTTACGCATATTCTGTACTGCAATGGAACCTTTTCTAAGTTAGCAAATTCTATCAACGCATTTGCATATAAACAACACGTGTTAATTGTGTTTATATAGAAATGATGTACAATGATAAGCATGAATCTTCAAAACCTACCCCTCACTGTATACCATACAAACATACCCTTGTATCATCATGACCAATAACGTCATATGGTTTAAGTGTTATAATACATGATTTAGGGCATTTTTTCTGCAATAGATACAGAATTCTAAGAACATAAATCAGTTACTATTATAACTATTATTTTCAACTTTCTGACCGTAATTATTATTTTCATTTTTCTGACAGTAATATCTATTGTATTCAGTTTTTTTACCATAATAATATAGTATTTTCAGTTTTGACGGAAAATGTCCATTATTTTCTGTTTTCTAACCGTAATAGCTATAAATTTTCCGTTTACTGACTGCTATAGCTATTATTTTTCTAAAGTTTATTTTTCTTTTATTTATAGTTGCACCAGAAATATTTTTACCTACAAAACGTATGGGACAATATCAAGGTAAAGAAACAATTCTGGAATGTCGCGTGACGGCCAACCCTCAGGTGTACAGCACGTGGAAGAGAAATGGCGTCGAGATCATCAACAACTATAAATACCGGGTCGAGGTTTACGAGGAGGACAAGAACACCATCACAATCAGTCTTAGGATACGACAGATAGATGAGGATGACTATGGGAAGTACACGTGTAAGGCCTCTAACTCTCTGGGGACGGATATGGAGGAAATGTTTCTATATGGTATGTTTTCACACCTATTCGCCAGTCATATAATGATCCGAAAAAAATTCTTAATGGAATTTTTTTCCGTAGAAAAAGCATTCTATTTTTTTTTTAATTAAGTCTCTTTTTGAATCCAAATATGCTTTCCAATTAACTTTTTTCAAGTTAAGAATTTTGTAATGTTACCGAGCGTTGATGAAACACCTATGCCCATGTTAACCCCACTATCCGTGGTCCAGTTTCCCCGACATGACCTCATTCAATTGCAAATAGCGATGAGCACTTCTGTAGGTGTCAAATAAGTTTTGTGACCTTATTTTACTAACATATAGTTAGACCTATATAAAACGTGTACCGCGTATGTTTAACTGTAAGCACACACATGATTCCCTTTGAGGAGCCCCGTCTGCCCGTCACACTTGAGGGCTGTGTAAACTAACTTCGTCCAGGTAAGTTTACTGTTGATTGGCGATTTGTTATGTGTCAGGTGTCAGAGTGTTTAATACTAAGAAAGTGGGATGAATGAACACAAGAGTGGGTTCATTATGAACAAAATTTCGTTATGTAAAATTCGTTCTACAAGTGGTTATATTACTAATATCGTATAGTGCTGCAGTTGGGGATTATCCGTTATCTGTGTTACTTTTTCGTCAATTGCCTATCCAGTTGTTAGCTTTGCATTTTTTTTTAAATATATTGAAATGTGTCCTGGTAAACCAGACACTTTAAAGTTCAGTCAGATAGAAGCTGTTTAAACACCTGTTCAGCTTCTGTTTATTTCCCGACTTCCTTTCTTCTGGATGTTCACAATCTTTGCCCCAGTATCGGTGATGAATCTTACAAGGACGACGGACCAAACAGCTTGTAAATTCCTTAGTCGACATATGCTGTATTGATAACTTAACTCCATATTTGAAAGTAATTTATTTTCTTTTGTATTTTTACAATCATTTACAGAGTAACGTCCTCTTAAGACTGACCGACCAACCACCGCCACAGACTTATCATTTGTACAATATTTTACAGAGTCCCTCACTTCTAAAACAGATCCGCCAACCACCGCCACAGACTAATCATTTTTACAATATTTTACAGAGTCCCTCACTTCTAAAACAGATCCGCCAACCACCGCCACAGACTTATCATTTGTACAATATTTTACAGAGTCCCTCACTTCTAAAACAGATCCGCCAACCACCGCCACAGACTTATCATTTGTACAATATTTTACAGAGTCCCTCACTTCTAAAACAGATCCGCCAACAACCGCCAGAGACTTAACATTTTACAATCTTTGACAGGGTACATTCTTCCTAAGACTGACCACTGACCACCACGACAGATTTAACATTTATACAATCTTTGACAGGGTACATTCTTCCTAAGATTGATCCGCCAACCACCATCTGAGACTTAACATTTTACAATTTTTTACAGAGTACCTCCCTCCTAAGACTGATCCACCGACCACCACGACAGATTTAACGTTGGAACAACAACCACCTTGGCAGAATAATCAAAACCAACAAAACAACGGCGGTGTAGGCTCTATTAATATCCACACTATGGACACCCGGCCGGACTTTCACAATCAGGGTAAGAATTGTATCAGGTATCATGGTCGAAATTTCAAAGATGTCGAATTAGAATTTTTTCTTGGCCTCAGCTTTTGAATTTTTATCAATTCACCACTGATCATTTTAAGGCCGTGTGTACTTTCCCAGGGATGTATATCCATAATATGCACCCGAATATTCGTACGAAATAAAATATATATCATTACAAAAAATGTCACACGAGTCAGTGTCAAACAATTCTTTATTCACGGTAAAATATAAAAAGATGGGGTTTCTTTCTATAATGCTAGATATTTTTTCTTAATTTACAGGTATTGATCCGAGCCAACAAGGAAACAGTGGAAACACATTGCACGCATCCCATCTTGTGATTCCCCTATTCGCTCTTCTTTCGATTGTGTTCGACACGTGTAGATGACCACGCAGCTCATGACGCACTGCGCAACCTTTATTATCTTTTCCATATTTGTACATATCATTTAAGCTCATCGTCATGTATGCATCGATTATCAGTATTTGTCATGATTACCATACTACATACATTCCTGTTTTCTGTATTGCCCTCCTTTAAATTCTGTGAGATCATAACAAACGGACCAGGATATGCCGTAGCCTTTCTTATACCCTTAAGCTACTTTTATTTCGGATATTTTATACGTTAACAATACCTTTTGTTTCGATTTGTTTTCATTGTGAGCGTTCGTTACTGATGCCGTTGAATCATTAATATTTCGTTTATTTCTAAATGTTAGAGTAGTTTCCCTTTGACCGCACTCTTTTATGGAACGGTCAAATTTTGTGCAAGGAGTAGGCTCCCGTTGATCGTTTTTTGTATGGGAAGGATGTTATTCATGTACAGTACAACCATTGGTAATCGTTCTATCAATAGAACGTAGAGAACAAATCTTTGGGAAAGTATTCTATGTCTTGCCAATATGTTTGATCATTTAGACGTGATTTTCTCGAGTCACATTCTATCGATGTTGTTTATACAAGAAGAATGTAGAATTCTAAAGCAGTTTACATTGTGTGATTGTTCAGAATATATTTTGATATTTTCCTTTCCTTTCTTCAAGGTTGTTAGAGTCTTTTTCGAAAGACGTGTACGTATACAGAATACTTGAAATGAATATGTATCAAAGGATTGGCTGGAAAACTTTAACCTTGTCTCCTGAATTATCTGCTTCAATTATGATATCTACGGTTGATGAGATCCTTGGAAAATATGAAATATTATCAACATGGTACATATATACATACAAGACGATGCTTTTACAGAGATGAGAGTATTATTGACTAGTTTGGCCTGTTACATATGCTCCGTTTAGTTGTTCTTGTTTACTCTGTGGTGAAAGGGAACATTTTCTCTCATCACGATCTGCACGATTCATTTTTTCTAATCACGATCAACAAGACGGTCTCAGATTGTGATAAAACTTAATGACATTATGTAATTAATTATATGTAAATAATGTAACATTAAGTACGGACGTTCCAACTTATCTTAACATGTGTAATAATGTATGTGTGTGTATGAGTGGAAACATTATGCAAAAGATTATGATCGGTATAAAAGCGTGAGATTTCACATTGTTATGGAATATGTGCTGGTCGTGCTAGGAAGAGAACGTTTGTTTAAAACAAAGTATTATTTAATGATAACGTCAATTTTATGTGTAAACGCGTGTGAGGATATTAACTGCCGCCGTTTTGATGGTTATTGTATACAATGTATACTAGATATGTATTCCCTTACACTGCGTCATAATCTCATCATGTTCCTTATAATTATACTGTTTTGTTGGTTATCTCCCCTTATAAAATGTATTCATTAGAAAAGTGTCATTTTCTGTCATAGAAAATAGTTGTTAATTATGTGATAACATATTTTAAGTATTACATGCCTTTTCGCCTGATATACTTTTACAAAACAACATGTCTTTCCGCCTGCATACATTTTATAGAACAAAAATACATCTTTGCAACTGAGATACTATTTATAAAACAAAAAACATATCTTACAGCTCAAATACTATTTCTATAACAAAGACATGTCTTACACCTGAAATATTATTTATATAACAAAGACATGTCTTTACACCTGAAATGTTTTTTTATAACAAAGACATGTCTAGCACATGAAATACTATTAATATAACAAAGACATATCTTACACCTGAAATACTATTTATAAAACAGAGACATGTCTTTAGACCTGAAATGCTATTTATATAACAAAGACATGTCTAGCACATGAAATACTATTTATAAAACAAAGACATATCTTACACCTGAAATACCATTTATAAAACAGAGACATGTCTTTACACCTGAAACACTAGTTATGTAACAGAGATTTGTCTTACACCTGGATTACTATTTATATAACAGAGACATGTTTTACACCTGAGATACTATTTACAACACAAATACTTATCTTTTCACCTCATATACGTTTTATAATTTATCATAATATTTTTTTTGTAACGATGTATGTACCATAATCAAGAGGCTCCTTTCCCAAATTACTTTATTTGGCTTGTGAATTGTTTTATGTGATGTGTTAATTAAGAACTATCAAAGGTATAATTTTCTTATGTTTAAAGCACACTAAACATTATTCAACTTTCTTAACACTCAATAGCACGATACGTATTCCCGCGCAGCCTATAACATTACTATTAGCAATATTTACAATACATAATACTTATTTTTACAATGGAAGTCAGGAGTGATGTCATTTATTTATAAAACATTTGATGACGTAATACTGATCAACTGTTGTTTGTGTTTATGTTATCTTTTCCATTTATGATAAACATGTTGCTGTTTTGTGTCCGCCCGATAGAGTAAGGTAAACCATTCACCATTCTTCAAACCATTCCGATTAATGGATATACATAGGTTGATACCAAAGTGTCGTATATGGAATACAAGGTCCTGTGTTTGAAATTAAATTATATTTACTTTATACAACAAGACATTGAATACATAGTCAGAATTATTTATTTGGACTTGATTATTAGTGTTTTAACATTGAAATTAATTACATAACTAATCCCTATTTCATATTCATTAAATGTTCAAGATAATATTTTTTCGGTTGATGTGATCCTTTGATTCCTCTACATTTTATGACTCATTCTAGTTGGATTAACTCCATGAACGTCTGTCCATAGCACCATGTACCTAGACCATGTTATCAATTTGTTTGAATTCGTTATTATTTGCAGAATTAGTTCAAGAAAATAAGAAATTGTGCTAACGGATTTGTTTTGTATTATAAGTGAATTAGAGGTTACACAGTAAGCGGTTGTTGGATATGGTATCTATTTCTCTCGAGTTATTTTTAGCTTTTACAAAATTACAGACGAGGGTGAAACAAATACCATATCAAACAACCATTAGTCGTGTGAACTGTTTCTACCACAAATATTTGAGTCGGCGGCAATATGATTGTGACCTGGTCTGAATGTACCGTACATATAAAACTCCCTAATTACTATTCAAAATATTCAAAAACTAAATACAATGAATACTCTATTACTGCAAATTGATTTTATCGGTAACAACTTTATGACAAACCCAGTTAGATGTTTATCTATCAAACTTTCATCTGTGCAGTTCATGAGTGCATCAACCCAAAAATCACGGACTATATTCACGTACATGTAGTGAGGTGTCATCTGCTTCCGCCAAAAAATTCGACTAATCGTTGTTATTGTTGGAGTTCTAGACTGTCTTAAACGCTCTTTCGAGACTGTCCTGTTAATGTATATTATAATATGCCGCCTTATATAGGACCTATAAATAGAAATATATTCAGTGATAAAGATATCAATCGGTTTCTTTCTCAACGTCACAAGCAGATTTTGTATTTAACCTGTAGGGGCCGCGTTTGCCGAGTGGTTAAGGTGTCCCGACAATTTATCACTAGCCCTCAACCTCTGAGTTTCGAGTTCGAAACCTACGTGGGACAGTTGCCAGGTACTGACCGTAGGCCGGTGGTTATTCTCCGGGTACTCAGGCTTTCCTCCACCTCCAAAACCTGGCACGTCCTTAAATGACCCTGGCTGTTAAAAGGACGTTAAACGAAAACAAACCAAACCAAAGTATTTAACCTGTGAATGCAATAAAGCCATCAGCATCATCGTGAGAATCTTTGTCGAGAAAGTCGTCGCATGGATCATGCGGAGTTGTATATTAGACTATTTTGCAACGGATGAAAAATAACTTAATAGTTTTAGATGTCGCGACAGATCTAGATACAGTAACAACTTGTACATTTAGTCACAACCTAGGCACGACTATATGACGTCAACAAAACGTGGTACGCGAAAAAAAGTAGTCCGGGTCAAAGTTCAATATGCCAACCAAGCGAATACCGGAAGGTCATAACTAGCGGTATATCGATATATTTATCCAACTGTAAACACGTTTACATGATGGTCCGATAGTGGAATAACACTGCATATTGTGGTAGAAATGATGATATTAAAAAATACCTGGTATCCTTACAGTGTAGTGGCTCTTGAATTGATTAATACTGTTTACTTCTGCATAAACACTGTGGGGAAAAAACCGATGTTTCTGGATTTTACATTAACTATTACAGAAAAACCAATCGAGTCAATTTTAAAGAAACTTGATTTTGTGTATTTTAAAGAATACTGTATCCAGTTTCTTGGCGTAATATGTAAATTGAATAAATAAATCATGTACACTTATATTGTATATAGTCAATCTTAAGGTCTCAACGAATGAAAAAGGTCTTTATTTCAGTTTTAACTTAACTTATATTCGTAACATTTCCACAATAGATTGACTAGATTTTGAATATTCTTTTATAACTTGTGAGAAGTTGTTGGTGAAGCTGTGAGAGCGAATACTGAAAGGTAATAGGTATTATGTGAGTTTGTTGCAATTCGTAGCATTTTAAGGCTATATTTCTCAGTAAGAATAATTAAATTTCACATGTTAGTTAATAATTAATGGAATATGTCATAATTTTAGATTCTGCCCACAAAATTCATATGGCGCATTATGTCTACATCACAATTAAAATTGAACTATGTATGTTTTGAGATTGAATTACGTATGATGTGAAAGGCAATTGTCATCAAGCGAGTTATGCTTGTAAATATTGTATTATAATATGCTGCTGAAATAAAGTGGGTCGAATGATTAGTATGTTGTTATATTTAGAGATCGTTATTGCATAAAATTTCTTTTTCTCAGATTTCTAGTTTAAATGTCTTTTCGATTTTAGCCCAAGTCCACTTAAGATACTCTCCAACATATTTTAAAAAGTCCTCATTTAACAAATCATCTCCTAAATATCGAATTATTTCGCTTCATAGATACTGTCAAGTTGTTTAAGAAATATATACGGTTTGGAAAATTAAAAACATCTAAAGATCAGATTACAATATAATATTTTGATTGATTTTGATATATGATCGTACGAATATATCAACTTATAAGTTTATGTATGATTTTATATATTATACATATTTCGCACTTTTCACGTACAGCTCTAAGAATAAGTAAACTGACCATTCGAAATTTTCTTCGGGTAAGTTTTTGATTAGCCTAATTTCTAACAAGGAAGCAACTATTCAATACCATTAAATTTGCTGCACTAGCATTAAATCGTATAGTAAGTATTCTGAACTAGAAACACACGTGCTTGGCTAAATAAAGAAGCATATATACTGACCCGGTTCTTTAATGGAAATATGTACTGTGGGACAGATTACGACGGAAGGGTAACTGTAGACACACCTGTTGTGTATTTGTTTTTATTTGTGAAGGTGAGAATTAATCACTGAATATGCAAATGACACAGATGGGTCATAGTATTTGGCTAATAGCCTTCCTGAATAAGCTCGATGTAATACTCCAGTGACATGGGTCAAATGGGTTACATATCGTTCCTGCATACCAAACATTTCGGTTTTATTTGATGTGAAACAATCGCTGAAAAATAGGCATGTTCATCTTGGTTTTCGTATCAATACGTAAATCAACTTTAGAATATATCTGAAAAAGCTCCTTTTATTACTCATTCGTTAGTATCTTAAGATTAGGTGATATGCCTATATTTTTCTTGCTATGATCTTTTGTATTATCACTACATTTATAGCACAACACCTTCCTCCATTTTAATATGAAAAGATATAGGTTCTATATTCTTTTATTAAATTATGTTAAGGTAATTTACAAGTTATACCAGCTAAAAGTAATGATCACTATAGCAATGCTCAATATAAGTAATGCTCACTATATATTATGCTCAGTATAGCAATGTTCGCTATGAGTAATGCTTACTATAAGTTATGTTAACAATACCAATGCTCACGTTATTAAATGCTCAATATAACAATGTTCACTATAAGTAATGTTCACAATGGCAATGTTCAATACAAGTAATGTTCACTATATCAATGTTCACTATATGTAATGCTCAGTATGGCAATGTTCACTATAACAATGATCACTATAAGTAATGCTCACTAAATCAATGTTCACTATGTGTAATGCTCAGTATGACAATGTTCGCTATAAGTACTGCTCACTTTAGGTTATATTAACAATACCAGTTCTTTATTTAATGCTCAATATAACAATGCTCACCTTATTTAGTGTTCACTGCAAGTAATGTTCAAAATATCAATGTTCACTATAAGAAATCCTCACTTCACGTAATGTTCATTATAAATAATGTTCACAATCAGTCACCCATATTATATATAATATCTAATATATAAGATGATTTGTGAAGTAATGATGATTTTATTGTCACACACCAGGCCATACACAAACATACTGGTAGGTTGATGTTCTCTCTACCGTTACATTAACATGCTGCAATTAATATTGTTTTAATTGTTCAAGTGTTCGCGGTTTTTAACGACTTATAATAATGTGATTATGCAGATTCAACACTTTGATCGTCTATCAAATTTTAAAGAGCTATGTAAGCTTAATGGAGATATAACTGCGATTTCTGAAAACATGTACAGATCTGATCGAAACATCCATCAAGTCATCCAAGTCCGTCTAAGGAAGGTAGGTCGGTTTTGTACATATGCCTGTTGATTCTATGCATATATCAGGTGAATAAGACTGATATATAATAGACTCCCTCTGTTAGCAAGTCCTTTTCTTATTACAATCCATAGTGTTGAATCCATACCACATAAGGAAGTTCGTCAATTACACTGACATCTGGTTTATTTTGTCAATAAAACCATCTGAGGAAAAGTCGCTTGTTACACACAAAAAAAAAACAAATTTAATTTGTCACTATACCCGTCGGAGGAAAGGTCCTGGTTACAAAGACACCAATTGATTTTGTCACTAAACCCATTTGAGGAAAGGTCGTTTGTTACACAGACACCGATTTATTTTGTCACTATTTCCGTCGGAGGAAAGGTCCTTGTTACAATGACACCAATTTATTTTGCCACTATACCCATCTGAGGAAAGGTCGCTTGTTACACAGACACCTGGTTGATTTTGTTTCTAAGCTGGCCGGTTTACCTGGACACACGGCTTCTTCTTTTGCTATCTCTACATCACAGGAGTGAAGCCTTGCCAGCGTGTCTAGAAGATTCATTTGAATCAGTCTCTCTTCTACATGTTTTC